>NC_092718.1:137807208-138174894 GCF_047496885.1 Scyliorhinus torazame
GTGTTGGGGAGAGGGAGAGTGGTGTGTTGGGGGGGAGAGGGGGGGGAGGGAGTGGTGTGTTGGGGAGAGGGAGAGTGTGTGTTGGGGAGAGGGAGAGTGTGTGTTGGGGAGAGGGAGAGTGTGTGTTGGGGAGAGGGAGAGTGTGTGTTGGGAGAGGGAGAGTGTGTGTTGGGGAGAGGGAGAGTGTGTGTTGGGGAGAGGGAGTGTGTGTTGGGGAGAGGGAGAGTGTGTGTTGGGGAGAGGGAGAGTGTGTGTTGGGGAGAGGGAGAGTGTGTGTTGGGGAGAGGGAGAGTGTGTGTTGGGGAGAGGGAGAGTGTGTGTTGGGGAGAGGGAGAGTGTGTGTTGGGGAGAGGGAGAGTGTGTGTTGGGGAGAGGGAGAGTGTGTGTTGGGGAGAGGGAGAGTGTGTGTTGGGGAGAGGGAGAGTGTGTGTTGGGGAGAGGGAGCGTGTGTGTTGGGGAGAGGGAGAGTGTGTTGGGGAGAGGGGGAGTGTGTTGAGGAGGGGGAGTGTGTTGGGGAGAGGGGGAGTGTGTGTTGGGGAGAGGGGGAGTGTGTGTTGGGGAGAGGGAGATTGTGTGTTGGGGAGAGGAGATTGTGTGTTGGGGAGAGGGAGAGTGTGTGTTGGGGAGAGGGAGAGTGTGTGTTGGGAGAGGGAGTGTGTTGGGGAGAGTGTGTGTTGGCGGAGGGAGAGAGTGTGTGTTGGGGAGAGGAGAGTGTGAGTTGGGGAGAGGGTGAGTGTTTGTTGGGGAGAGGGGGAATGTGTTTTGGGGAGAGGGGGAGTGTGAGTTGGGAGAGGGAGTGTGTTTGTTGGGGAGAGGGAGAGTGTGTGTTCGGGAGAGGGAGAGTGTGTTGGGGAGAGTGTGTGTTGGCGGAGGGAGAGAGTGTGTGTTGGGGAGAGGGAGAGTTTGAGTTGGGGAGAGGGTGAGTGATTGTTTGGGGAGAGGGGGAGTGTGAGTTGGGGAGAGGGAGTGTGTTTGTTGGGGAGAGTGAGAGTGTGAGTTGGGGAGAGGGAATGTGTTTGTTGGGGAGAGGGGAGAGTGTGTGTTGGGGAGAGGGAGAGTGGGTGTTGGGGAGAGGGAGAGTGTGTGTTGGTGAGAGGGAGAGTGTGTGTTGGGGAGAGGGAGAGTGTGTGTTGGGGAGTGGGAGAGTGTGTGTTGGGGAGAGGGAGAGTGTGTGTTGGGGAGAGGAGAGTGTGTGTTGGGGAAAGGGAGAGTGTGTTGGGGAGAGTGTGTGTTGGCGGCGGGAGAGTGTGTGTTGGGGAGAGGGAATGTGTGAGTTGGGGAGAGGGTGAGTGTGTGTTGGGGAGAGGGGGAATGTGTTTTGGGGAGAGGCGGAGTGTGTGTTGGGGAGAGGGAGTGTGTTTGTTGGGGAGAGGGAGTGTGTTTGTTGGGGAGAGGGAGTGTGTTTGTTGGGGAGAGGGAAAGTGTGTGTGTTGGTGAGAGGGAGAGTGTGTGTTGGTGAGAGGGCGAGTGTGTGTTGGGGAGAGGGAGAGTGTGTGTTGAGGAGAGGGAGAGTGTGTTAGGGAGAGGGAGCGTGTATGTTGGGGAGAGGGATAGTGTGTGTTGGGGAGAGGGAGAGTGTGTGTTGGGGAGAGGGAGAGTGTGTGTTGGGGAAAGGGAGAGTGTGTGTTGGGGAGTGGGAGAGTGGGTGTTGGGGAGAGGGAGAGTGTGTTGGGGAGAGGGAGAGTGTGTGTTGGGGAGAGGGAGAGTGTGTGTTGGGGAGAGGGAGAGTGTGTGTTGGGGAGAGGGAGAGTGTGTGTTGGGGAGAGGGAGAGTGTGTTGGGGAGAGTGTGTGTTGGCGGAGGGAGAATGTGTGTTGGGGAGAGGGAGTGTGTGAGTTGGGGAGAGGGTGAGTGTTTGTTGGGGAGAGGGGGAATGTGTTTTGGGAGAGGCGGAGTGTGTGTTGGGGAGAGGGAGTGTGTTTGTTGGGAGAGGGAGAGTGTGTTTTGGTGAGAGGGAGAGTATGTGTTGGGGAGAGGGCGAGTGTGTGTTGGGGAGAGGGAGAGTGTGTGTTGGGGAGAGGGAGAGTGTGTGTTGAGGAGAGGGAGAGTGTGTTGGGGAGAGGGTGCGTGTATGTTGGGGAGAGGGATAGTGTGTGTTGGGGAGAGGGAGAGTGTGTGTTGGGGAGAGGGAGAGTGTGTGTTGGGGAGAGGGAGAGTGTGTGTTGGGGAGAGGGAGAGTGTGTGTTGGGGAGAGGGAGAGTGTGTGTTGGGGAGAGGGAGAGTGTGTGTTGGGGAGAGGGAGAGTGTGTATTGGGGAGATGGAGAGTGTGTGTTGGGGAGAGGGTGAGTGTGTGTTGGGAGAGGGAGAGTGTGTGTTCGGGAGAGGGAGAGTGTGTGTTCGGGAGAGGGAGAGTGTGCGTTGGGGAGATGGAGAGTGTGCGTTGGGGAGAGGGAGTGTGTATGTTGGGGAGAGGGATAGTGTGTGTTGGGGAGAGGGAGAGTGTGTGTTGGGGAGAGGGAGAGTGTGTGTTGGGGAGTGGGAGAGAGTGTGTTGGGGAGAGGGAGAGTGTGTGTTGGGGAGAGGGAGAGTGTGTGTTGGGGAGAGGGAGAGTGTGTGTTGGGGAGATGGAGAGTGTGTGTTGGGGAGATGGAGAGTGTGTGTTGGGGAGAGGGTGAGTGTGTGTTCGGGTGAGGGAGAGTGTGCGTTGGGGAGAGGGAGTGTGTGCGTTGGGGGAGGGAGAGTGTGCGTTGGGGAGAGGAGAGTGTGTGTTGGGAACAGGGAGAGTGTGTGTTGGGGAGTGGGAGAGTGCGTTGGGGAGAGGGAGAGTGTATGTGTTGGGGAGAGGGAGAGTGCATGTGTTAGGGAGAGGGAGAGTGTGTTGGGGGGAAGGAGTGTGTGTGTTGGGGAGAGGGAGAGTGTGTTGGGGAGAGGGAGAGTGTGTGTTGGGGAGTGGGAGCGTGTGTGTTGGGGCGAGGGAGTGTGTGTTGGGGAGAGGTAGTGTGTGTTGGGGAGAGGGAGTGTGTGTTGGGGAGAGGGAGATTGTGTGTTGGGGAGAGGGAGAGTGTGTGTTGGGGAGAGGGAGAGTGTGTGTTTGGGAGAGGGAGAGTGTGTTCGGGAGAGGGAGAGAGTGAGTGTGTGTTGGCGGGGGAGAGGGAGTGTGTGTGTTGGGGAGAGGGAGAGTTTGCTCGGGAGAGGGAGAGTTTGTTGTGGAGAGGGAGAGTGTGTGTTGGGGAGAGGGGGAGTGTGTGTTGGGGAGAGGGGGAGTGTGTGTTGGGGAGAGGGAGAGTGTGTTGGGGAGAGGGAGAGTGTGTGTTGGCGAGAGGGAGAGTGTGTGTTGGGGAGAGGGAGAGTGTGTGTTGGGGAGAGGGAGAGTGTGTGTTGGGGAGAGGGAGAGTGTGTGTTGGGGAGAGGTGGAGTGTGTGTTGGGGAGAAGGAAATTGTGTTGGGGAGAGGGAGAGAGTGAGTGTGTGTTGGCGGGGGAGAGGGAGTGTGTGTGTTGGGGAGAGGGAGAGTTTGTTGGGGAGAGGGAGAGTGTGTGTTGGGGAGAGGGGGAGTGTGTGTTGGGGAGAG
The DNA here is from genome assembly GCF_047496885.1 of Scyliorhinus torazame. NCBI lineage: Eukaryota > Metazoa > Chordata > Chondrichthyes > Carcharhiniformes > Scyliorhinidae > Scyliorhinus > Scyliorhinus torazame. Next base: position 137,810,719 of record NC_092718.1, read on the forward strand.
GGGGAGTGTGTGTTGGGGAGAGAGGGAGAGTGTGTTGGGGAGAGGGAGAGTGTGTGTCGGGGAGAGGGAGAGTATGTGTCGGGGAGAGGGAGAGTGTGTGTCGGGGAGAGGGAGAGTGTGTGTTGGGGAGAGGGAGAGTGTGTTGGGGAGAGGGAGAGTGTGTTGGGGAGAGGGGGAGTGTGTGTTGGGGAGAGGGAGATTGTGTGTTGGGGAGAGGGAGATTGTGTGTTGGGGAGAGGGGGATTGTGTGTTGGGGAGAGGGAGAGTGTGTGTTGGGGAGAGGGAGAGTGTGTGTTGGGGAGAGGGAGAGTGTGTGTTGGGGAGAGGGAGAGTGTGTGTTGGGGTGAGGGAGAGTGTGTGTTGGGGAGAGGGAGAGTGTGTGTTGGGGAGAGGGAGAGTGTGTGTTGGGGAGAGGGAGAGTGTGTGTTTGGGAGAGGGAGAGTGTGTGTTGGGGAGAGGGAGAGTGTGTGTTGGGGAGAGGGAGAGTGTGTGTTGGGGAGAGGGAGAGTGTGTGTTGGGGAGAGGGAGAGTGTGTGTTGGGGAGAGGGAGAGTGTGTGTTGGGGAGAGGGAGAGTGTGTGTTGGGGAGAGGGAGAGTGGGTGTTGGGGAGAGGGAGAGTGGGTGTTGGGGAGAGGGAGAGTGTGTGTTGGGGAGAGGGAGAGTGAGTGTTGGGGAGAGGGAGAGTGTGTGTTGGGGAGAGGGAGAGTGTGTGTTGGGGAGAGGGAGAGTGTGTGTTGGGGAGAGGGAGAGTGTGTGTTGGGGAGAGGGCGAGTGTGTGTTGGGGAGAGGGAGAGTGGGTGTTGGGGAGAGGGAGAGTGAGTGTTGGGGTGAGGGAGAGTGTGTGTTGGGGAGAGGGAGAGTGTGTGTTGGGGAGAGGGAGAGTGTGTGTTGGGGAGAGGGAGAGTGTGTGTTGGGGAGAGGGAGAGTGTGTGTTGGGGAGAGGGAGAGTGTGTGTTGGGGAGAGGGAGAGTGTGTGTTGGGGAGAGGGAGAGTGTGTGTTGGGGAGAGGGAGAGTGTGTGTTGGGGAGAGGGAGAGTGAGTGTTGGGGAGAGGGAGAGTGTGTGTTGGGGAGAGGGAGAGTGTGTGTTGGGGAGAGGGAGGGTGTGTGTTGGGGAGAGGGAGAGTGTGTTGGGGAGAGGTAGTGTGTGTTGGGGAGAGGGAGTGTGTGTTGGGGAGAGGGAGATTGTGTGTTGGGGAGAGGGAGAGTGTGTGTTGGGGAGAGGGAGAGTGTGTGTTTGGGAGAGGGAGAGTGTGTTCGGGAGAGGGAGAGAGTGAGTGTGTGTTGGCGGGGGAGAGGGAGTGTGTGTGTTGGGGAGAGGGAGAGTTTGTTCGGGAGAGGGAGAGTTTGTTGGGGAGAGGGAGAGTGTGTGTTGGGGAGAGGGGGAGTGTGTGTTGGGGAGAGGGGGAGTGTGTGTTGGGGAGAGGGAGAGTGTGTTGGGGAGAGGGAGAGTGTGTGTTGGCGAGAGGGAGAGTGTGTGTTGGGGAGAGGGAGAGTGTGTGTTGGGGAGAGGGAGAGTGTGTGTTGGGGAGAGGGAGAGTGTGTGTTGGGGAGAGGTGGAGTGTGTGTTGGGGAGAAGGAAATTGTGTTGGGGAGAGGGAGAGAGTGAGTGTGTGTTGGCGGGGGAGAGGGAGTGTGTGTGTTGGGGAGAGGGAGAGTTTGTTGGGGAGAGGGAGAGTGTGTGTTGGGGAGAGGGGGAGTGTGTGTTGGGGAGAGGGGGAGTGTGTGTTGGGGAGAGAGGGAGAGTGTGTTGGGGAGAGGGAGAGTGTGTGTCGGGGAGAGGGAGAGTATGTGTCGGGGAGAGGGAGAGTGTGTGTCGGGGAGAGGGAGAGTGTGTGTTGGGGAGAGGGAGAGTGTGTTGGGGAGAGGGGGAGTGTGTGTTGGGGAGAGGGAGATTGTGTGTTGGGGAGAGGGAGATTGTGTGTTGGGGAGAGGGAGAGTGTGTGTTGGGGAGAGGGAGAGTGTGTGTTGGGGAGAGGGAGAGTGTGTGTTGGGGAGAGGGAGAGTGTGTGTTGGGGTGAGGGAGAGTGTGTGTTGGGGAGAGGGAGAGTGTGTGTTGGGGAGAGGGAGAGTGTGTGTTGGGGAGAGGGAGAGTGTGTGTTTGGGAGAGGGAGAGTGTGTGTTGGGGAGAGGGAGAGTGTGTGTTGGGGAGAGGGAGAGTGTGTGTTGGGGAGAGGGAGAGTGTGTGTTGGGGAGAGGGAGAGTGTGTGTTGGGGAGAGGGAGAGTGGGTGTTGGGGAGAGGGAGAGTGGGTGTTGGGGAGAGGGAGAGTGTGTGTTGGGGAGAGGGAGAGTGTGTGTTGGGGAGAGGGAGAGTGAGTGTTGGGGAGAGGGAGAGTGTGTGTTGGGGAGAGGGAGAGTGTGTGTTGGGGAGAGGGAGAGTGTGTGTTGGGGAGAGGGAGAGTGTGTGTTGGGGAGAGGGCGAGTGTGTGTTGGGGAGAGGGAGAGTGGGTGTTGGGGAGAGGGAGAGTGAGTGTTGGGGTGAGGGAGAGTGTGTGTTGGGGAGAGGGAGAGTGTGTGTTGGGGAGAGGGAGAGTGTGTGTTGGGGAGAGGGAGAGTGTGTGTTGGGGAGAGGGAGAGTGTGTGTTGGGGAGAGGGAGAGTGTGTGTTGGGGAGAGGGAGAGTGTGTGTTGGGGAGAGGGAGAGTGTGTGTTGGGGAGAGGGAGAGTGTGTGTTGGGGAGAGGGAGAGTGAGTGTTGGGGAGAGGGAGAGTGTGTGTTGGGGAGAGGGAGAGTGTGTGTTGGGGAGAGGGAGAGTGTGTGTTGGGGAGAGGGAGAGTGTGTGTTGGGGAGAGGGCGAGTGTGTGTTGGGGAGAGGGAGAGTGGGTGTTGGGGAGAGGGAGAGTGAGTGTTGGGGTGAGGGAGAGTGTGTGTTGGGGAGAGGGAGAGTGTGTGTTGGGGAGAGGGAGAGTGTGTGTTGGGGAGAGGGAGAGTGTGTGTTGGGGAGAGGGAGAGTGTGTGTTGGGGAGAGGGAGAGTGTGTGTTGGGGAGAGGGAGAGTGTGTGTTGGGGAGAGGGAGAGTGTGTGTTGGGGAGAGGGAGAGTGTGTTCGGGAGAGGGAGAGAGTGAGTGTGTGTTGGCGGGGGAGAGGGTGTGTGTGTGTTGGGGAGAGGGAGAGTGTGTGTTGGGGAGAGGGGGAGTGTGTGTTGGGGAGAGGGAGAGTGTGTGTTGGGGAGAGGGAGAGTGTGTGTTGGGGAGAGGGAGAGTGTGTGTTGGGGAGAGGGAGAGTGTGTGTTCGGGAGAGGGAGAGTGTGTGTTGGGGAGAGGGAGAGTGTGTGTTGGGGAGGGGGGGTGTGTGTTGGGGAGAGGTGGAGTGTGTGTTGGGGAGAAGGAAATTGTGTTGGGGAGAGGGAGAGAGTGAGTGTGTGTTGGCGGGGGAGAGGGAGTGTGTGTGTTGGGGAGAGGGAGAGTTTGTTGGGGAGAGGGGGAGTGTGTGTTGGGGAGAGGGGGAGTGTGTGTTGGGGAGAGGGGGAGTGTGTGTTGGGGAGAGGGAGAGTGTGTGTTGGGGAGAGGGAGAGTGTGTGTTGGGGAGAGGGTGAGTGTGTTGGGGAGAGGGGGAGTGTGTTGGGGAGAGGGGGTGTGTGTGTTGGGGAGAGGGAGATTGTGTGTTGGGGAGAGGGAGAGAGTGAGTGTGTGTTGGCGGGGGAGAGGGAGTGTGTGTGTTGGGGAGAGGGAGAGTTTGTTGGGGAGAGGGAGAGTGTGTGTTGGGGAGAGGGAGAGTGTGTGTTGGGGAGAGGGAGAGTGTGTGTTGGGGAGAGGGAGAGTGTGTGTTGGGGAGAGGGAGAGTGTGTGTTGGGGAGAGGGAGAGTGTGTTGGGGAGAGGGGGAGTGTGTTGGGGAGAGGGGGAGTGTGTGTTGGGGAGAGGGGGAGTGTGTGTTGGGGAGAGGGAGATTGTGTGTTGGGGAGAGGGAGAGTGTGTGTTGGGGAGAGGGAGAGTGTGTGTTGGGGAGAGGGAGAGTGTGTGTTGGGGAGAGGGAGAGTGTGTGTTGGGGAGAGGGAGAGTGTGTGTTGGGGAGAGGGAGAGTGTGTGTTGGGGAGAGGGAGAGTGTGTGTTGGGGAGAGGGAGAGTGTGTGTTGGGGAGAGGGAGAGTGTGTGTTGGGGAGAGGGAGAGTGAGTGTTGGGGAGAGGGAGAGTGTGTGTTGGGGAGAGGGAGAGTGTGTGTTGGGGAGAGGGAGAGTGTGTGTTGGGGAGAGGGAGAGTGTGTGTTGGGGAGAGGGAGAGTGTGTTGGATAGAGGGAGAGTGTGTGTTGGGGAGAGGGAGAGTGTGTGTTGGGAGAGGGAGAGTGTGTGTTGGGGTGAGGGAGAGTGTGTGTTGGGGAGAGGGAGAGTGTGTGTTGGGGAGAGGGAGAGTGTGTGTTGGGGAGAGGGAGAGTGTGTGTTGGGGAGAGGGAGAGTGTGTATTGGGGAGAGGGAGAGTGTGTGTTGGGGAGAGGGAGAGTGTGTGTTGGGGAGAGGGAGAGTGTGTGTTGGGGAGAGGGAGAGTGTGTGTTGGGGAGAGGGAGAGTGTGTGTTGGGGAGAGGGAGAGTTTGTTGGGGAGAGGGGGAATGTGTTTTGGGGAGGGGGGAGTGTGTGTTGGGGAGGGGGGAGTGTGTGTTGGGGAGAGGTGGAGTGTGTTGGGGAGAAGGAGAGTGTGTTGGGGAGAGGGAGAGAGTGAGTGTGTGTTGGCGGGGGAGAGGGAGAGTGTGTGTTGGGGAGAGGGAGAGTGTGTGTTGGGGAGAGGGGGAGTGTGTTGGGGAGAGGGGGAGTGTGTGTTGGGGAGAGGGAGATTGTGTGTTGGGGAGAGGGAGATTGTGTGTTGGGGAGAGGGAGATTGTGTGTTGGGGAGAGGGAGAGTGTGTGTTGGGGAGAGGGAGAGTGAGTGTTGGGGAGAGGGAGAGTGTGTGTTGGGGAGAGGGAGAGTGTGTGTTGGGGAGAGGGAGAGTGTGTGTTGGGGAGAGGGAGAGTGTGTGTTGGGGAGAGGGAGAGTGAGTGTTGGGGTGAGGGAGAGTGTGTGTTGGGGTGAGGGAGAGTGTGTGTTGGGGAGAGGGAGAGTGTGTGTTGGGGAGAGGGAGAGTGTGTGTTGGGGAGAGGGAGAGTGTGTGTTGGGGAGAGGGAGAGTGTGTGTTGGGGAGAGGGAGAGTGTGTGTTGGGGAGAGGGAGAGTGTGTTCGGGAGAGGGAGAGAGTGAGTGTGTGTTGGCGGGGGAGAGGGTGTGTGTGTGTTGGGGAGAGGGAGAGTTTGTTGGGGAGAGGGAGAGTGTGTGTTGGGGAGAGGGAGAGTGTGTGTTGGGGAGGGGGGGTGTGTGTTGGGGAGAGGTGGAGTGTGGGTTGGGGAGAAGGAAATTGTGTTGGGGATAGGGAGAGAGTGAGTGTGTGTTGGCGGGGAGAGGGAGTGTGTGTGTTGGGGAGAGGGAGAGTTTGTTGGGGAGAGGGGGAGTGTGTGTTGGGGAGAGGGGGAGTGTGTGTTGGGGAGAGGGGGAGTGTGTGTTGGGGAGAGGGGGAGAGTGTGTTGGGGAGAGGGAGAGTGTGTGTTGGGGAGAGGGTGAGTGTGTTGGGGAGAGGGGGGAGTGTGTTGGGGAGAGGGGGAGTGTGTGTTGGGGAGAGGGAGATTGTGTGTTGGGGAGAGGGAGAGAGTGAGTGTGTGTTGGCGGGGGAGAGGGAGTGTGTGTGTTGGGGAGAGGGAGAGTTTGTTGGGGAGAGGGGGAGTGTGTGTTGGGGAGAGGGGGAGAGTGTGTTGGGGAGAGGGAGAGTGTGTGTTGGGGAGAGGGAGAGTGTGTGTTGGGGACAGGGAGAGTGTGTTGGGGAGAGGGGGAGTGTGTGTTGGGGAGAGGGGGAGTGTGTGTTGGGGAGAGGGAGATTGTGTGTTGGGGAGAGGGAGATTGTGTGTTGGGGAGAGGGAGAGTGTGTGTTGTGGAGAGGGAGAGTGTGTGTTGGGGAGAGGGAGAGTGTGTGATGGGGAGAGGGAGAGTGTGTGATGGGGAGAGGGAGAGTGTGTGTTGGGGAGAGGGAGAGTGTGTGCTGGGGAGAGGGAGAGTGTGTGCTGGGGAGAGGGAGAGTGTGTGTTGGGGAGAGGGAGAGTGTGTGTTGGGGAGAGGGAGAGTGTGTGTTGGGGAGAGGGAGAGTGTGTGTTGGGGAGAGGGAGAGTGTGTGTTGGGGAGAGGGAGAGTGTGTGTTGGGGAGAGGGAGAGTGCGTGTTGGGGAGAGGGAGAGTGCGTGTTGGGGAGAGGGAGAGTGCGTGTTGGGTAGACGGGAGAGTGCGTGTTGGGGAGAGGGAGAGTGAGTGTTGGGGAGAGGGAGAGTGTGTGTTGGGGAGAGGGAGAGTGTGTGTTGGGGAGAGGGAGAGTGTGTGTTGGGGAGAGGGAGAGTGTGTGTTGGGGAGAGGGAGAGTGTGTGTTGGGGAGAGGGAGAGTGTGTGTTGGGGAGAGGGAGAGTGTGTGTTGGGGAGAGGGAGAGTGTGTGTTGGGGAGAGGGAGAGTGTGTGTTGGGGAGAGGGAGAGTGTGTGTTGGGGAGAGGGAGAGTGTGTGTTGGGGAGAGGGAGAGTGTGTGTTGGGGAGAGGGAGAGTGTGTGTTGGGGAGAGGGAGAGTGTGTGTTGGGGAGAGGGAGAGTGTGTGTTGGGGAGAGGGAGAGTGTGTGTTGGGGAGAGGGAGAGTGTGTGTTGGGGAGAGGGAGAGTGTGTGTTGGGGAGGGAGAGTGTGTGTTGGGGAGAGGGAGAGTGTGTGTTGGGGAGAGGGAGAGTGTGTGTTGGGGAGAGGGAGAGTGTGTGTTGGGGAGAGGGAGAGTGTGTGTTGGGGAGAGGGAGAGTGTGTGTTGGGGAGAGGGAGCGTGTGTGTTGGGGAGAGGGAGAGTGTGTTGGGGAGAGGGGGAGTGTGTTGAGGAGAGGGGGAGTGTGTTGGGGAGAGGGGGAGTGTGTGTTGGGGAGAGGGGGAGTGTGTGTTGGGGAGAGGGAGATTGTGTGTTGGGGAGAGGGAGATTGTGTGTTGGGGAGAGGGAGAGTGTGTGTTGGGGAGAGGGAGAGTGTGTGTTGGGGAGAGGGAGTGTGTTGGGGAGAGTGTGTGTTGGCGGAGGGAGAGAGTGTGTGTTGGGGAGAGGGAGAGTGTGAGTTGGGGAGAGGGTGAGTGTTTGTTGGGGAGAGGGGGAATGTGTTTTGGGGAGAGGGGGAGTGTGAGTTGGGGAGAGGGAGTGTGTTTGTTGGGGAGAGGGAGAGTGTGTGTTCGGGAGAGGGAGAGTGTGTTGGGGAGAGTGTGTGTTGGCGGAGGGAGAGAGTGTGTGTTGGGGAGAGGGAGAGTTTGAGTTGGGGAGAGGGTGAGTGATTGTTGGGGAGAGGGGGAGTGTGAGTTGGGGAGAGGGAGTGTGTTTGTTGGGGAGAGTGAGAGTGTGAGTTGGGGAGAGGGAATGTGTTTGTTGGGGAGAGGGAGAGTGTGTGTTGGGGAGAGGGAGAGTGGGTGTTGGGGAGAGGGAGAGTGGGTGTTGGGGGAGAGGGAGAGTGTGTGTTGGGGAGAGGGAGAGTGTGTGTTGGGGAGTGGGAGAGTGTGTGTTGGGGAGAGGGAGAGTGTGTGTTGGGGAGAGGGAGAGTGTGTGTTGGGGAAAGGGAGAGTGTGTTGGGAGAGTGTGTGTTGGCGGCGGGAGAGTGTGTGTTGGGGAGAGGGAATGTGTGAGTTGGGGAGAGGGTGAGTGTGTGTTGGGGAGAGGGGGAATGTGTTTTGGGGAGAGGCGGAGTGTGTGTTGGGGAGAGGGGAGTGTGTTTGTTGGGGAGAGGGAGTGTGTTTGTTGGGGAGAGGGAGTGTGTTTGTTGGGGAGAGGGAGAGTGTGTGTTGGTGAGAGGGAGAGTGTGTGTTGGTGAGAGGGCGAGTGTGTGTTGGGGAGAGGGAGAGAGTGTGTGTTGAGGAGAGGGAGAGTGTGTTAGGGAGAGGGAGCGTGTATGTTGGGGAGAGGGATAGTGTGTGTTGGGGAGAGGGAGAGTGTGTGTTGGGGAGAGGGAGAGTGTGTGTTGGGGAAAGGGAGAGTGTGTGTTGGGGAGTGGGAGAGTGGGTGTTGGGGAGAGGGAGAGTGTGTTGGGGAGAGGGAGAGTGTGTGTTGGGGAGAGGGAGAGTGTGTGTTGGGGAGAGGGAGAGTGTGTGTTGGGGAGAGGGAGAGTGTGTGTTGGGGAGAGGGAGAGTGTGTTGGGGAGAGTGTGTGTTGGCGGAGGGAGAATGTGTGTTGGGGAGAGGGAGAGTGTGTGTTGGGGAGAGGGAGAGTGTGTGTTGGGGGAGAGGGAGAGAGTGTGTGTTGGGGTGAGGGAGAGTGTGTGTTGGGGAGAGGGAGAGTGTGTGTTGGGGAGAGGGAGAGTGTGTGTTGGGGAGAGGGAGAGTGTGTGTTTGGGAGAGGGAGAGTGTGTGTTGGGGAGAGGGAGAGTGTGTGTTGGGGAGAGGGAGAGTGTGTGTTGGGGAGAGGGAGAGTGTGTGTTGGGGAGAGGGAGAGTGTGTGTTGGGGAGAGGGAGAGTGTGTGTTGGGGAGAGGGAGAGTGTGTGTTGGGGAGAGGGAGAGTGGGTGTTGGGGAGAGGGAGAGTGTGTGTTGGGGAGAGGGAGAGTGTGTGTTGGGGAGAGGGAGAGTGAGTGTTGGGGAGAGGGAGAGTGTGTGTTGGGGAGAGGGAGAGTGTGTGTTGGGGAGAGGGAGAGTGTGTGTTGGGGAGAGGGAGAGTGTGTGTTGGGGAGAGGGCGAGTGTGTGTTGGGGAGAGGGAGAGTGGGTGTTGGGGAGAGGGAGAGAGGGTGTTGGGGTGAGGGAGAGTGTGTGTTGGGGAGAGGGAGAGTGTGTGTTGGGGAGAGGGAGAGTGTGTGTTGGGGAGAGGGAGAGTGTGTGTTGGGGAGAGGGAGAGTGTGTGTTGGGGAGAGGGAGTGTGTGTTGGGGAGAGGGAGAGTGTGTGTTGGGGAGAGGGAGAGTGTGTGTTGGGGAGAGGGAGAGTGAGTGTTGGGGAGAGGGAGAGTGAGTGTTGGGGAGAGGGAGAGTGTGGTGTTGGGGAGAGGGAGAGTGTGTGTTGGGGAGAGGGAGAGTGTGTGTTGGGGAGAGGGAGAGTGTGTGTTGGGGAGAGGGCGAGTGTGTGTTGGGGAGAGGGAGAGTGGGTGTTGGGGAGAGGGAGAGTGTGTGTTGGGGTGAGGGAGAGTGTGTGTTGGGGAGAGGGAGAGTGTGTGTTGGGGAGAGGGAGAGTGTGTGTTGGGGAGAGGGAGAGTGTGTGTTGGGGAGAGGGAGAGTGTGTGTTGGGGAGAGGGAGAGTGTGTGTTGGGGAGAGGGAGAGTGTGTGTGTTGGGGAGAGGGAGAGTGTGTGTTGGGGAGAGGGAGAGTGTGTGTTGGGGAGAGGGAGAGTGTGTTCGGGAGAGGGAGAGAGTGAGTGTGTGTTGGCGGGGGAGAGGGTGTGTGTGTGTTGGGGAGAGGGAGAGTGTGTGTTGGGGAGAGGGGGAGTGTGTGTTGGGGAGAGGGAGAGTGTGTGTTGGGGAGAGGGAGAGTGTGTGTTGGGGAGAGGGAGAGTGTGTGTTGGGGAGAGGGAGAGTGTGTGTTCGGGAGAGGGAGAGTGTGTGTTGGGGAGAGGGAGAGTGTGTGTTGGGGAGGGGGGGGGTGTGTTGGGGAGAGGTGGAGTGTGTGTTGGGGAGAAGGAAATTGTGTTGGGGAGAGGGAGAGAGTGAGTGTGTGTTGGCGGGGGAGAGGGAGTGTGTGTGTTGGGGAGAGGGAGAGTTTGTTGGGGAGAGGGGGAGTGTGTGTTGGGGAGAGGGGGAGTGTGTGTTGGGGAGAGGGGAGTGTGTGTTGGGGAGAGGGAGAGTGTGTGTTGGGGAGAGGGAGAGTGTGTGTTGGGGAGAGGGAGAGTGTGTGTTGGGGAGAGGGAGAGTGTGTGTTGGGGAGAGGGTGAGTGTGTTGGGGAGAGGGGGAGTGTGTTGGGGAGAGGGGGAGTGTGTGTTGGGGAGAGGGAGATTGTGTGTTGGGGAGAGGGAGAGTGTGTTGGGGAGAGGGGGAGTGTGTTGAGGAGAGGGGGAGTGTGTTGAGGAGAGGGGGAGTGTGTTGGGGAGAGGGGGAGTGTGTGTTGGGGAGAGGGGGAGTGTGTGTTGGGGAGAGGGAGATTGTGTGTTGGGGAGAGGGAGATTGTGTGTTGGGGAGAGGGAGAGTGTGTGTTGGGGAGAGGGAGAGTGTGTGTTGGGGAGAGGGAGTGTGTTGGGGAGAGTGTGTGTTGGCGGAGGGAGAGAGTGTGTGTTGGGGAGAGGGAGAGTGTGAGTTGGGGAGAGGGTGAGTGTTTGTTGGGGAGAGGGGGAATGTGTTTTGGGGAGAGGGGGAGTGTGAGTTGGGGAGAGGGAGTGTGTTTGTTGGGGAGAGGGAGAGTGTGTGTTCGGGAGAGGGAGAGTGTGTTGGGGAGAGTGTGTGTTGGCGGAGGGAGAGAGTGTGTGTTGGGGAGAGGGAGAGTTTGAGTTGGGGAGAGGGTGAGTGATTGTTGGGGAGAGGGGGAGTGTGAGTTGGGGAGAGGGAGTGTGTTTGTTGGGGAGAGTGAGAGTGTGAGTTGGGGAGAGGGAATGTGTTTGTTGGGGAGAGGGAGAGTGTGTGTTGGGGAGAGGGAGAGTGGGTGTTGGGGAGAGGGAGAGTGTGTGTTGGTGAGAGGGAGAGTGTGTGTTGGGGAGAGGGAGAGTGTGTGTTGGGGAGTGGGAGAGTGTGTGTTGGGGAGAGGGAGAGTGTGTGTTGGGGAGAGGGAGAGTGTGTGTTGGGGAAAGGGAGAGTGTGTTGGGGAGAGTGTGTGTTGGCGGCGGGAGAGTGTGTGTTGGGGAGAGGGAATGTGTGAGTTGGGGAGAGGGTGAGTGTGTGTTGGGGAGAGGGGGAATGTGTTTTGGGGAGAGGCGGAGTGTGTGTTGGGGAGAGGGAGTGTGTTTGTTGGGGAGAGGGAGTGTGTTTGTTGGGGAGAGGGAGAGTGTGTGTTGGGGAGAGGGAGAGTGTGTGTTGGGGAGAGGGAGAGTGTGTGTTGGGGAGAGGGAGAGTGTGTGTTGGGGAGAGGGAGAGTGTGTGTTGGGGAGAGGGAGAGTGTGTGTTGGGGAGAGGGAGAGTGTGTGTTGGGGAGAGGGAGAGTGTGTGTTGGGGAGAGGGAGAGTGTGTGTTGGGGAGAGGGAGAGTGTGTGTTGGGGAGAGGGAGAGTGTGTGTTGGGGAGAGGGAGAGTGTGTTCGGGAGAGGGAGAGAGTGAGTGTGTGTTGGCGGGGGAGAGGGTGTGTGTGTGTTGGGGAGAGGGAGAGTGTGTGTTGGGGAGAGGGCGAGTGTGTGTTGGGGAGAGGGAGAGTGTGTGTTGGGGAGAGGGAGAGTGTGTGTTGGGGAGAGGGAGAGTGTGTGTTGGGGAGAGGGAGAGTGTGTGTTCGGGAGAGGGAGAGTGTGTGTTGGGGAGAGGGAGAGTGTGTGTTGGGGAGGGGGGGTGTGTGTTGGGGAGAGGTGGAGTGTGTGTTGGGGAGAAGGAAATTGTGTTGGGGAGAGGGAGAGAGTGAGTGTGTGTTGGCGGGGGAGAGGGAGTGTGTGTGTTGGGGAGAGGGAGAGTTTGTTGGGGAGAGGGGGAGTGTGTGTTGGGGAGAGGGGGAGTGTGTGTTGGGGAGAGGGGGAGTGTGTGTTGGGGAGAGGGAGAGTGTGTGTTGGGGAGAGGGAGAGTGTGTGTTGGGGAGAGGGAGAGTGTGTGTTGGGGAGAGGGAGAGTGTGTGTTGGGGAGAGGGTGAGTGTGTTGGGGAGAGGGGGAGTGTGTTGGGGAGAGGGGGAGTGTGTGTTGGGGAGAGGGAGATTGTGTGTTGGGGAGAGGGAGAGTGTGTTGGGGAGAGGGGGAGTGTGTTGAGGAGAGGGGGAGTGTGTTGAGGAGAGGGGGAGTGTGTTGGGGAGAGGGGGAGTGTGTGTTGGGGAGAGGGGGGAGTGTGTGTTGGGGAGAGGGAGATTGTGTGTTGGGGAGAGGGAGATTGTGTGTTGGGGAGAGGGAGAGTGTGTGTTGGGGAGAGGGAGAGTGTGTGTTGGGGAGAGGGAGTGTGTTGGGGAGAGTGTGTGTTGGCGGAGGGAGAGAGTGTGTGTTGGGGAGAGGGAGAGTGTGAGTTGGGGAGAGGGTGAGTGTTTGTTGGGGAGAGGGGGAATGTGTTTTGGGGAGAGGGGGAGTGTGAGTTGGGGAGAGGGAGTGTGTTTGTTGGGGAGAGGGAGAGTGTGTGTTCGGGAGAGGGAGAGTGTGTTGGGGAGAGTGTGTGTTGGCGGAGGGAGAGAGTGTGTGTTGGGGAGAGGGAGAGTTTGAGTTGGGGAGAGGGTGAGTGATTGTTGGGGAGAGGGGGAGTGTGAGTTGGGGAGAGGGAGTGTGTTTGTTGGGGAGAGTGAGAGTGTGAGTTGGGGAGAGGGAATGTGTTTGTTGGGGAGAGGGAGAGTGTGTGTTGGGGAGAGGGAGAGTGGGTGTTGGGGAGAGGGAGAGTGTGTGTTGGTGAGAGGGAGAGTGTGTGTTGGGGAGAGGGAGAGTGTGTGTTGGGGAGTGGGAGAGTGTGTGTTGGGGAGAGGGAGAGTGTGTGTTGGGGAGAGGGAGAGTGTGTGTTGGGGAAAGGGAGAGTGTGTTGGGGAGAGTGTGTGTTGGCGGCGGGAGAGTGTGTGTTGGGGAGAGGGAATGTGTGAGTTGGGGAGAGGGTGAGTGTGTGTTGGGGAGAGGGGGAATGTGTTTTGGGGAGAGGCGGAGTGTGTGTTGGGGAGAGGGAGTGTGTTTGTTGGGGAGAGGGAGTGTGTTTGTTGGGGAGAGGGAGTGTGTTTGTTGGGGAGAGGGAGAGTGTGTGTTGGTGAGAGGGAGAGTGTGTGTTGGTGAGAGGGCGAGTGTGTGTTGGGGAGAGGGAGAGTGTGTGTTGAGGAGAGGGAGAGTGTGTTAGGGAGAGGGAGCGTGTATGTTGGGGAGAGGGATAGTGTGTGTTGGGGAGAGGGAGAGTGTGTGTTGGGGAGAGGGAGAGTGTGTGTTGGGGAAAGGGAGAGTGTGTGTTGGGGAGTGGGAGAGTGGGTGTTGGGGAGAGGGAGAGTGTGTTGGGGAGAGGGAGAGTGTGTGTTGGGGAGAGCGAGAGTGTGTGTTGGGGAGAGGGAGAGTGTGTGTTGGGGAGAGGGAGAGTGTGTGTTGGGGAGAGGGAGAGTGTGTTGGGGAGAGTGTGTGTTGGCGGAGGGAGAATGTGTGTTGGGGAGAGGGAGAGTGTGTGTTGGGGAGAGGGAGAGTGTGTGTTGGGGAGAGGGAGAGTGTGTGTTGGGGTGAGGGAGAGTGTGTGTTGGGGAGAGGGAGAGTGTGTGTTGGGGAGAGGGAGAGTGTGTGTTGGGGAGAGGGAGAGTGTGTGTTGGGGAGAGGGAGAGTGTGTGTTTGGGAGAGGGAGAGTGTGTGTTGGGGAGAGGGAGAGTGTGTGTTGGGGAGAGGGAGAGTGTGTGTTGGGGAGAGGGAGAGTGTGTGTTGGGGAGAGGGAGAGTGTGTGTTGGGGAGAGGGAGAGTGTGTGTTGGGGAGAGGGAGAGTGTGTGTTGGGGAGAGGGAGAGTGTGTGTTGGGGAGAGGGAGAGTGGGTGTTGGGGAGAGGGAGAGTGTGTGTTGGGGAGAGGGAGAGTGTGTGTTGGGGAGAGGGAGAGTGAGTGTTGGGGAGAGGGAGAGTGTGTGTTGGGGAGAGGGAGAGTGTGTGTTGGGGAGAGGGAGAGTGTGTGTTGGGGAGAGGGAGAGTGTGTGTTGGGGAGAGGGCGAGTGTGTGTTGGGGAGAGGGAGAGTGGGTGTTGGGGAGAGGGAGAGTGAGTGTTGGGGTGAGGGAGAGTGTGTGTTGGGGAGAGGGAGAGTGTGTGTTGGGGAGAGGGAGAGTGTGTGTTGGGGAGAGGGAGAGTGTGTGTTGGGGAGAGGGAGAGTGTGTGTTGGGGAGAGGGAGAGTGTGTGTTGGGGAGAGGGAGAGTGTGTGTTGGGGAGAGGGAGAGTGTGTGTTGGGGAGAGGGAGAGTGTGTGTTGGGGAGAGGGAGAGTGTGTGTTGGGGAGAGGGAGAGTGAGTGTTGGGGAGAGGGAGAGTGTGTGTTGGGGAGAGGGAGAGTGTGTGTTGGGGAGAGGGAGAGTGTGTGTTGGGGAGAGGGAGAGTGTGTGTTGGGGAGAGGGCGAGTGTGTGTTGGGGAGAGGGAGAGTGGGTGTTGGGGAGAGGGAGAGTGAGTGTTGGGGTGAGGGAGAGTGTGTGTTGGGGAGAGGGAGAGTGTGTGTTGGGGAGAGGGAGAGTGTGTGTTGGGGAGAGGGAGAGTGTGTGTTGGGGAGAGGGAGAGTGTGTGTTGGGGAGAGGGAGAGTGTGTGTTGGGGAGAGGGAGAGTGTGTGTTGGGGAGAGGGAGAGTGTGTGTTGGGGAGAGGGAAAGTGTGTGTTGGGGAGAGGGAGAGTGTGTTCGGGAGAGGGAGAGAGTGAGTGTGTGTTGGCGGGGGAGAGGGTGTGTGTGTGTTGGGGAGAGGGAGAGTGTGTGTTGGGGAGAGGGGGAGTGTGTGTTGGGGAGAGGGAGAGTGTGTGTTGGGGAGAGGGAGAGTGTGTGTTGGGGAGAGGGAGAGTGTGTGTTGGGGAGAGGGAGAGTGTGTGTTCGGGAGAGGGAGAGTGTGTGTTGGGGAGAGGGAGAGTGTGTGTTGGGGAGGGGGGGTGTGTGTTGGGGAGAGGTGGAGTGTGTGTTGGGGAGAAGGAAATTGTGTTGGGGAGAGGGAGAGAGTGAGTGTGTGTTGGCGGGGGAGAGGGAGTGTGTGTGTTGGGGAGAGGGAGAGTTTGTTGGGGAGAGGGGGAGTGTGTGTTGGGGAGAGGGGGAGTGTGTGTTGGGGAGAGGGGGAGTGTGTGTTGGGGAGAGGGAGAGTGTGTGTTGGGGAGAGGGAGAGTGTGTGTTGGGGAGAGGGTGAGTGTGTTGGGGAGAGGGGGAGTGTGTTGGGGAGAGGGGGAGTGTGTGTTGGGGAGAGGGAGATTGTGTGTTGGGGAGAGGGAGAGAGTGAGTGTGTGTTGGCTGGGGAGAGGGAGTGTGTGTGTTGGGGAGAGGGAGAGTTTGTTGGGGAGAGGGAGAGTGTGTGTTGGGGAGAGGGAGAGTGTGTGTTGGGGAGAGGGAGAGTGTGTGTTGGGGAGAGGGAGAGTGTGTGTTGGGGAGAGGGAGAGTGTGTGTTGGGGAGAGGGAGAGTGTGTTGGGGAGAGGGGGAGTGTGTTGGGGAGAGGGGGAGTGTGTGTTGGGGAGAGGGGGAGTGTGTGTTGGGGAGAGGGAGATTGTGTGTTGGGGAGAGGGAGAGTGTGTGTTGGGGAGAGGGAGAGTGTGTGTTGGGGAGAGGGAGAGTGTGTGTTGGGGAGAGGGAGAGTGTGTGTTGGGGAGAGGGAGAGTGTGTGTTGGGGAGAGGGAGAGTGTGTGTTGGGGAGAGGGAGAGTGTGTGTTGGGGAGAGGGAGAGTGTGTGTTGGGGAGAGGGAGAGTGTGTGTTGGGGAGAGGGAGAGTGAGTGTTGGGGAGAGGGAGAGTGTGTGTTGGGGAGAGGGAGAGTGTGTGTTGGGGAGAGGGAGAGTGTGTGTTGGGGAGAGGGAGAGTGTGTGTTGGGGAGAGGGAGAGTGTGTTGGATAGAGGGAGAGTGTGTGTTGGGGAGAGGGAGAGTGTGTGTTGGGAGAGGGAGAGTGTGTGTTGGGGTGAGGGAGAGTGTGTGTTGGGGAGAGGGAGAGTGTGTGTTGGGGAGAGGGAGAGTGTGTGTTGGGGAGAGGGAGAGTGTGTGTTGGGGAGAGGGAGAGTGTGTATTGGGGAGAGGGAGAGTGTGTGTTGGGGAGAGGGAGAGTGTGTGTTGGGGAGAGGGAGAGTGTGTGTTGGGGAGAGGGAGAGTGTGTGTTGGGGAGAGGGAGAGTGTGTGTTGGGGAGAGGGAGAGTTTGTTGGGGAGAGGGGGAATGTGTTTTGGGGAGGGGGGAGTGTGTGTTGGGGAGGGGGGAGTGTGTGTTGGGGAGAGGTGGAGTGTGTTGGGGAGAAGGAGAGTGTGTTGGGGAGAGGGAGAGAGTGAGTGTGTGTTGGCGGGGGAGAGGGAGAGTGTGTGTTGGGGAGAGGGAGAGTGTGTGTTGGGGAGAGGGGGAGTGTGTTGGGGAGAGGGGGGAGTGTGTGTTGGGGAGAGGGAGATTGTGTGTTGGGGAGAGGGAGATTGTGTGTTGGGGAGAGGGAGATTGTGTGTTGGGGAGAGGGAGAGTGTGTGTTGGGGAGAGGGAGAGTGAGTGTTGGGGAGAGGGAGAGTGTGTGTTGGGGAGAGGGAGAGTGTGTGTTGGGGAGAGGGAGAGTGTGTGTTGGGGAGAGGGAGAGTGTGTGTTGGGGAGAGGGAGAGTGAGTGTTGGGGTGAGGGAGAGTGTGTGTTGGGGTGAGGGAGAGTGTGTGTTGGGGAGAGGGAGAGTGTGTGTTGGGGAGAGGGAGAGTGTGTGTTGGGGAGAGGGAGAGTGTGTGTTGGGGAGAGGGAGAGTGTGTGTTGGGGAGAGGGAGAGTGTGTGTTGGGGAGAGGGAGAGTGTGTTCGGGAGAGGGAGAGAGTGAGTGTGTGTTGGCGGGGGAGAGGGTGTGTGTGTGTTGGGGAGAGGGAGAGTTTGTTGGGGAGAGGGAGAGTGTTTGTTGGGGAGAGGGAGAGTGTGTGTTGGGGAGGGGGGGTGTGTGTTGGGGAGAGGTGGAGTGTGGGTTGGGGAGAAGGAAATTGTGTTGGGGATAGGGAGAGAGTGAGTGTGTGTTGGCGGGGGAGAGGGAGTGTGTGTGTTGGGGAGAGGGAGAGTTTGTTGGGGAGAGGGGGAGTGTGTGTTGGGGAGAGGGGGAGTGTGTGTTGGGGAGAGGGGGAGTGTGTGTTGGGGAGAGGGGGAGAGTGTGTTGGGGAGAGGGAGAGTGTGTGTTGGGGAGAGGGTGAGTGTGTTGGGGAGAGGGGGGAGTGTGTTGGGGAGAGGGGGAGTGTGTGTTGGGGAGAGGGAGATTGTGTGTTGGGGAGAGGGAGAGAGTGAGTGTGTGTTGGCGGGGGAGAGGGAGTGTGTGTGTTGGGGAGAGGGAGAGTTTGTTGGGGAGAGGGGGAGTGTGTGTTGGGGAGAGGGGGAGAGTGTGTTGGGGAGAGGGAGAGTGTGTGTTGGGGAGAGGGAGAGTGTGTGTTGGGGACAGGGAGAGTGTGTTGGGGAGAGGGGGAGTGTGTGTTGGGGAGAGGGGGAGTGTGTGTTGGGGAGAGGGAGATTGTGTGTTGGGGAGAGGGAGATTGTGTGTTGGGGAGAGGGAGAGTGTGTGTTGTGGAGAGGGAGAGTGTGTGTTGGGGAGAGGGAGAGTGTGTGATGGGGAGAGGGAGAGTGTGTGATGGGGAGAGGGAGAGTGTGTGTTGGGGAGAGGGAGAGTGTGTGCTGGGGAGAGGGAGAGTGTGTGCTGGGGAGAGGGAGAGTGTGTGTTGGGGAGAGGGAGAGTGTGTGTTGGGGAGAGGGAGAGTGTGTGTTGGGGAGAGGGAGAGTGTGTGTTGGGGAGAGGGAGAGTGTGTGTTGGGGAGAGGGAGAGTGCGTGTTGGGGAGAGGGAGAGTGTGTGTTGGGGAGAGGGAGAGTGTGTGTTGGGGAGAGGGAGAGTGCGTGTTGGGGAGAGGGAGAGTGCGTGTTGGGGAGAGGGAGAGTGCGTGTTGGGTAGACGGAGAGTGCGTGTTGGGGAGAGGGAGAGTGTGTGTTGGGGAGAGGGAGAGTGTGTGTTGGGGAGAGGGAGAGTGTGTGTTGGGGAGAGGGAGAGTGTGTGTTGGGGAGAGGGAGAGTGTGTGTTGGGGAGAGGGAGAGTGTGTGTTGGGGAGAGGGAGAGTGTGTGTTGGGGAGAGGGAGAGTGTGTGTTGGGGAGAGGGAGAGTGTGTGTTGGGGAGAGGGAGAGTGTGTGTTGGGGAGAGGGAGAGTGTGTGTTGGGGAGAGGGAGAGTGTGTGTTGGGGAGAGGGAGAGTGTGTGTTGGGGAGAGGGAGAGTGTGTGTTGGGGAGAGGGAGAGTGTGTGTTGGGGAGAGGGAGAGTGTGTGTTGGGGAGAGGGAGAGTGTGTGTTGGGGAGAGGGAGAGTGTGTGTTGGGGAGAGGGAGAGTGTGTGTTGGGGAGAGGGAGAGTGTGTGTTGGGGAGAGGGAGAGTGTGTGTTGGGGAGAGGGAGAGTGTGTGTTGGGGAGAGGGAGAGTGTGTGTTGGGGAGAGGGAGAGTGTGTGTTGGGGAGAGGGAGAGTGTGTGTTGGGGAGAGGGAGCGTGTGTGTTGGGGAGAGGGAGAGTGTGTTGGGGAGAGGGAGAGTGTGTTGGGGAGAGGGGGAGTGTGTTGAGGAGAGGGGGAGTGTGTTGGGGAGAGGGGGAGTGTGTGTTGGGGAGAGGGAGATTGTGTGTTGGGGAGAGGGAGATTGTGTGTTGGGGAGAGGGAGAGTGTGTGTTGGGGAGAGGGAGAGTGTGTGTTGGGGAGAGGGAGTGTGTTGGGGAGAGTGTGTGTTGGCGGAGGGAGAGAGTGTGTGTTGGGGAGAGGGAGAGTGTGAGTTGGGGAGAGGGTGAGTGTTTGTTGGGGAGAGGGGGAATGTGTTTTGGGGAGAGGGGGAGTGTGAGTTGGGGAGAGGGAGTGTGTTTGTTGGGGAGAGGGAGAGTGTGTGTTCGGGAGAGGGAGAGTGTGTTGGGGAGAGTGTGTGTTGGCGGAGGGAGAGAGTGTGTGTTGGGGAGAGGGAGAGTTTGAGTTGGGGAGAGGGTGAGTGATTGTTGGGGAGAGGGGGAGTGTGAGTTGGGGAGAGGGAGTGTGTTTGTTGGGGAGAGTGAGAGTGTGAGTTGGGGAGAGGGAATGTGTTTGTTGGGGAGAGGGAGAGTGTGTGTTGGGGAGAGGGAGAGTGGGTGTTGGGGAGAGGGAGAGTGTGTGTTGGTGAGAGGGAGAGTGTGTGTTGGGGAGAGGGAGAGTGTGTGTTGGGGAGTGGGAGAGTGTGTGTTGGGGAGAGGGAGAGTGTGTGTTGGGGAGAGGGAGAGTGTGTGTTGGGGAAAGGGAGAGTGTGTTGGGGAGAGTGTGTGTTGGCGGCGGGAGAGTGTGTGTTGGGGAGAGGGAATGTGTGAGTTGGGGAGAGGGTGAGTGTGTGTTGGGGAGAGGGGGAATGTGTTTTGGGGAGAGGCGGAGTGTGTGTTGGGGAGAGGGAGTGTGTTTGTTGGGGAGAGGGAGTGTGTTTGTTGGGGAGAGGGAGTGTGTTTGTTGGGGAGAGGGAGAGTGTGTGTTGGTGAGAGGGAGAGTGTGTGTTGGTGAGAGGGCGAGTGTGTGTTGGGGAGAGGGAGAGTGTGTGTTGAGGAGAGGGAGAGTGTGTTAGGGAGAGGGAGCGTGTATGTTGGGGAGAGGGATAGTGTGTGTTGGGGAGAGGGATAGTGTGTGTTGGGGAGAGGGAGAGTGTGTGTTGGGGAGAGGGAGAGTGTGTGTTGGGGAAAGGGAGAGTGTGTGTTGGGGAGTGGGAGAGTGGGTGTTGGGGAGAGGGAGAGTGTGTTGGGGAGAGGGAGAGTGTGTGTTGGGGAGAGGGAGAGTGTGTGTTGGGGAGAGGGAGAGTGTGTGTTGGGGAGAGGGAGAGTGTGTGTTGGGGAGAGGGAGAGTGTGTTGGGGAGAGTGTGTGTTGGCGGAGGGAGAATGTGTGTTGGGGAGAGGGAGTGTGTGAGTTGGGGAGAGGGTGAGTGTTTGTTGGGGAGAGGGGGAATGTGTTTTGGGGAGAGGCGGAGTGTGTGTTGGGGAGAGGGAGTGTGTTTGTTGGGGAGAGGGAGAGTGTGTTTTGGTGAGAGGGAGAGTATGTGTTGGGGAGAGGGAGAGTGTGTGTTGGGGAGAGGGAGAGTGTGTGTTGAGGAGAGGGAGAGTGTGTTGGGGAGAGGGTGCGTGTATGTTGGGGAGAGGGATAGTGTGTGTTGGGGAGAGGGAGAGTGTGTGTTGGGGAGAGGGAGAGTGTGTGTTGGGGAGAGGGAGAGTGTGTGTTGGGGAGAGGGAGAGTGTGTGTTGGGGAGAGGGAGAGTGTGTGTTGGGGAGAGGGAGAGTGTGTGTTGGGGAGAGGGAGAGTGTGTATTGGGGAGATGGAGAGTGTGTGTTGGGGAGAGGGTGAGTGTGTGTTGGGGAGAGGGAGAGTGTGTGTTCGGGAGAGGGAGAGTGTGTGTTCGGGAGAGGGAGAGTGTGCGTTGGGGAGATGGAGAGTGTGCGTTGGGGAGAGGGAGTGTGTATGTTGGGGAGAGGGATAGTGTGTGTTGGGGAGAGGGAGAGTGTGTGTTGGGGAGTGGGAGAGAGTGTGTTGGGGAGAGGGAGAGTGTGTGTTGGGGAGAGGGAGAGTGTGTGTTGGGGAGAGGGAGAGTGTGTGTTGGGGAGATGGAGAGTGTGTGTTGGGGAGATGGAGAGTGTGTGTTGGGGAGAGGGTGAGTGTGTGTTCGGGTGAGGGAGAGTGTGTGTTCGGGAGAGGGAGAGTGTGCGTTGGGGAGATGGAGAGTGTGCGTTGGGGAGAGGGAGTGTGTGCGTTGGGGGAGGGAGAGTGTGCGTTGGGGAGAGGAGAGTGTGTGTTGGGAACAGGGAGAGTGTGTGTTGGGGAGTGGGAGAGTGCGTTGGGGAGAGGGAGAGTGTATGTGTTGGGGAGAGGGAGAGTGCATGTGTTAGGGAGAGGGAGAGTGTGTTGGGGGGAAGGAGTGTGTGTGTTGGGGAGAGGGAGAGTGTGTTGGGGAGAGGGAGAGTGTGTTGGGGAGAGGGAGAGTGTGTGTTGGGGAGAGGGAGAGTGTGTGTTGGGGAGTGGGAGCGTGTGTGTTGGGGCGAGGGAGTGTGTGTTGGGGAGAGGTAGTGTGTGTTGGGGAGAGGGAGTGTGTGTTGGGGAGAGGGAGATTGTGTGTTGGGGAGAAGGGGAGAGTGTATTGGGGAGAGGGAGTGTGTGTTGGGGAGAGGGAGTTTGTGTTGGGGAGAGGGAGTTTGTGTTGGGGAGAGGGAGAGTTTGTGTTGGGGAGAGGGAGAGTGTGCGTTGGGGGAGGGAGAGTGTGCTTTGGGGAGAGGAGAGTGTGTGTTGGGGAGAGGAGAGTGTGTGTTGGGAAGAGGAGAGTGTGTGTTGGGAAGAGGGAGAGTGTGTGTTGGGGAGAGGGGGCATGTGTGTTGAGGAGAGGGAGAGATCCCTAATTCTTGCCTAATCGCATCATAATTACCCCTCCCCCAATTATAAACGTTGCCCTGCCATATGGCCCTATCCCTCTCCATTGCAATAGTGAAAAACAGCGAATTGTGGTCACTATCTCCAAAGTGCTCTCCCACAAACAAATCTACCACTTGGCCCGGTTCATTACGGAGTACCAAATCCAATGTGGCCCCCCCTCTTGTCAGCCTATCCACATATTGTGTCAGGAAACCCTCCTGCACACACTTTACAAAAACTGCCCCATCCGAACTGTTTGACCTATAGAGGTTCCAATCAATATTTGGAAAGTTAGTCACCCATGACAACTACCCTGAGACCTCCACACCTATCCATAATCTGTTTTGCGATTTCTTCCTCTGCATCTCTATTACTATTTGGTGGTCCATAGAAAACTCCTAACAACATGACCGCTCCTTTCCTATTTCTAACTTCAGCTCATATTACCTCAGTAGGCAGATCCCCTTTGAACTGCCTTCCTGCAGCCGTTAAAATATCCTTGATTAATAATGCTACTCTTCCACCTCTTTTTCCACCTTCCCTACTCTTACTGAAACATCTATACCCCGGAACTTCCAACAACCATTCCTGTCCCTGTTCTAACCATGTCTCCGTAATGGCCACAACATCTTAGTCCCAAGTACAAATCCACGCTCTAAGTTCACCTACCTTATTCCGGATGCTCCTTGCACTGAAGTAGACACAATTCAACCCACCTTTCTGTCTGCCGGTACACTCCTGCGACCTTGATACCCTCCTCAGTACCTCACTGCTCTCAACACTGGCTTCTGGACTACAGCTCGTTTTCCCATCCCTCTGACAAATTAGTTTAAACCGCCCCGAAGAGCCGTAGCAAATTTCCCTCCCAGGATATTGGTGCCCCTCTGGTTCAGGTGCAAACCGCCCTGTCTGTACAGGTCCCACCTTCCGCAGAATGTGCTCCAATTATCCACGTAACTGTAACCCTCCCTCCTACACCATCCCTGCAGCCGCGTGTTTATCTGCACTTCCTCCCTGTTCCTCAACTCGCTAGCACGTCGCACCGGCAACAAACCAGAGATGACAACATGGTTTGTCCTGGCTCTCAGCTTCCACCCTAGCTCCCTAAATTCCTGTTTTAAATCCCCGTCCGTTCTCTTACGTATGTCGTTGGTACTGATGTGTACCACAACTTGTGACTGTTCCCCCTCCCCCTTAAGGATTCTGAAAACACGGTCCGAGACGTCACGGACCCCGGCACCCGGGAGGCAACATACCATCCGTGAGTCTCTTTCGTTGCCACAGAACCGTCTATCTGTGCCTCCAACTATCGAGTCCCCAATAACTATTACTCTCCTGCTCCCCCCCCCTTCCCTTCTGAGCCACAGTGACGGACTCGGTGCTGGAGGTCCTGTCACCGTGGCTTACCACTGGTAGTACGTCCCCTCATCAGTATCCAAAGCGGTATACTTGTTACTGAGGGGAACGACCACAGGGGATCCCTGTATTGACTGCTTCCTCCCAGCCCCTCTCACCGTCTCCCATCTATCTTGATTCTTCGGAGTAACTACATCCCTGAAGCTTCTATCTATGACCACCTCTGCCTCCCGAATGATCCGAAGTTCATCCAACTCCAGCTCCAGTTCCCTAACGTGGTTTCTGAGGAGCTGGAGATGGCTGCACTTCCCACAGATGAAATCAGCAGGGACACTGACGGCGTCCCTCACCTCAAACATTCTGCAAGAAGAACATTGCACTGCGTTGCCTGCCATCCCCTCTAGATAACTTGCGGATAAAAGAAAAGAAAGAAAGAGTTTACCTGATCTTCACTCACCCCATTAGGTTCGAGGAGGTGGAAGGGTGGGGGACACTACAAGTGTAGTGTCTCGGGTTTAACAACCCAAGTGAGTGTGTGTTGGGGGACGGAGAGAGTGAGTGTGTCTTGGGGGAGGGAGAGTGAGTGTGTCTTGGAGGAGGGAGAGTGTGTCTCTTGGGGGAGGGACAGTGAGTGTGTGTTGGGGGGGGGGGAGGGAGAAAGTGACTTTGTCTTGGGGGAGCGAGAGTAAGTTTGTCTTGGGGGGAGGGAGAGAGAGTGTGTTGGAGAGAGAGAGAGAGTGTGTGTGTTGAGGCAGGGAGAGAGTGAGTGTGTGTTGGGGGAGGTATAGAGTGCGTGTGTGTTGGGCGAGGGAGAGAGTGAGTGTGTGTTGGGGGAGGGAGAGAGTGTGTGTGTGTGTTGGGCGAGGGACTGAGTGCGTGTGTGTAGGAGGAGGGAGAGGGCGAGTGTGTGTTGGGGAGGGAGAGTCAGTGTGTGTTCGGGCGGAGGGAGAGAGTGAGTCTGTTGGGGGGAGGGGAGAGTGAGTTTATGTTGGGGAGAGAGAGAGTGAGTGTATGTTGGGAGGGAGAGAGAGAGTGTCTTCGGGGAGGGAGAGAGAGAGAGTGAGTGTGTCTTGGAGGAGGGAGAGTGAGTGCGTCTTGGGGCAGAGTGAGTGAGTGTGTCTTGGAGGAGGGAGAGTGTGTTTTGGGAGAGGGAGAGTGAGTGTGTGTTGGGGGAGGGAGTGAGTGAGTCTGTTGGGGGAGGGCGAGAGTGAGTCTGTGTTGGGGGAGGGAGAGAGTGAGTCTGTGTTGGGGAGGGAGAGGGTGAGTGTGTGTTGGGGAGGGAGAGAGTGAGTGTGTTGGGGAGGGAGAGGGTGAGTGTGAGGGAGAGTGAGTGTGTGTTGGGGCGGAGTGAGAGCGTGCGTGTGTGTTGGGGGGAGGGAGTGAGTGAGTGTCTTAGGGGAGGGAGAGAGTGAGTGTATTGGGGGAGGGAAATAGTGAGTGTGTGTTTTGGAGGGAGAGAGAGAGTAAGTGTGTTGGGGGAGGGAGAGTGTGTTGGGGAGGGAGGGAGAGAGAGAGTGTGTGTGTTGGGGAGAGAGAGTGTGGGCGAGGGAGAGTGAGTGTGTGTTGGGGAGGGAGAGAGTGAGTTTTTGTTGGGGGAGGGAGAGAGTGTGCGTGTATTGGGGAGGGAGAGTGTGTGTGTGTTGGGGAGGGAGAGAGTGAGTTTTTGTTGGGGGAGGGAGAGAGTGTGCGTGTATTGGGGAGGGAGAGTGTGTGTGTGTGTGTTTGGGAGGGAGAGAGAGTGTGTATTGGGGGGAGGGAGAGTGAGTGTATGTTGGGGAGGGAGAGTGTGAGTGTGTCTTGGAGGAGCGAGTGGTCTGTGTCTGGAATGCACTGCCTGGAAGTGTGGTGGAGGCAGGTTCAATTGAGGCAGTCAAGAGGCATGAGATGATTTTTGAATAGAAACAATGTGCTGGGGTACGGGGAAAAGGCAGGGGAATGGCACTAAGTCACAATATTTGTTTGGAGAGCCGGCTCAGACATAATGGACCAAATGGATTCCGTCTGCACTGTAACGATTCTGTGATATCTTCTGAAACCCAAGCAGCTATGACTCCCGCACAAAGCCTTAGCTGCTTTTTAAAGTCGCAACTCCCGCTCTGGGCATTCCACTGCATCCTGCATTCACCCCAGAGGACATGCACAACAGGTTCCACGTATTGTTTCAGTGAGCTGTTCTGTGACTCAGTGTTTCTCTTTGCCTCTCCCAGGTGTTACAATGACTGTACGCATGGCTGGTGCAGTGGGCCCCCCCACTACTCCTGTAGCTGCATGTTGGGTTGGACCTCGGACCAAGAGTCCCTCAATCGGACCGGCGTTGAATGCAACGTCAATTGTGGCTGCCACCTCCACAGCACCTGTCTCACCGGGATTGGGCACTGCGATGAGTGCCAAGGTAAGAGGCTTGATAATTGCCTCAGTTCATGTCCCTTGGTCGTTAATAAATGGTGCAATCTTATCAGGATTCAGGAACCCTGGGAGTACACAAATATTTGGCGGCTCAATTCAAAGGAATATAAGCCGAATCAACTCAACATCTCGTTGGAGAATCCCCCTCATGCCAGGAACCAATCGAGTAAAACCTTGTTACGTTCCCTGTGATGCAAGCATACCCTTCCTTTGGTAAGGAGACATAAACTGCACACTGTATTGTGGTTTGGTCTCACTAACGCCCTGTATCATTGTTGTTGGACTTCTTCAGTCTAACACTCCGAACAAAAGTTAACATATTTTGCTTCCAACCCTACTTGCATGTTAAGTTAGACCATACCTGAAAACAGTGTCCTGTAGACAGCATTACAATGAAGCAGTCTTGGAGAGTGTGCTGCAGTCAGCATGGTAGCACAGTGGTTAGCACCGTGGCTTACAGCGCCAGGGTCGCAGGTTCAATTCCCGGCTGTTTCACTGTCTGTGTGGAGTCTGCACGCTTTCCCGTGTCTGCGTGGGTTTCCTCCGGGTGTCCGGTTTCCTCCCATTCGTCCTGTGCTGTTAGGTCATTTGGACATTTTCAATGCTCCCTCTGTGTCCCCGACCAGGCGTTGGAATGTTGCGACCAGGGTTTTTTCACAATAACTTCATTGCAATGTAAGCCTACTTGTGACAATAAAGATTTTTTTTTTTTTAAATTTAAAAAAGAGTCCTGCAGTCATCATTGCTATGAAGCAAACTGGGAAGACTGTCCTGCAGCCAGCATCGCAGTGAAGCAGTCTGGAAAGACTGTCCTGCAGTCAGCATCACAATGAAGCAGTCTTGAAAGACTGTCCCGCAGTCAGCATCACAATGAAGCAGTCTGGAAAGACTGCCCTGCAGTCAGCATTGCAGTGAAGGAGACTGGGAAGACAGTCCTGCAGTCAACATTGCAGTGAAGCAGTCTGGGAACAGTGTGCTTCAGTCAGCATCGCAGTGAAGCATTCTGGGAACAGTGTACTGCGGTCAACATCGCATTGAAGCAGACTGTAAAGAGTGTCCTGCAGTCAGCATTGCACTGAAGCAGTCTGGGAAGAGTGTCCTGCAGTCAGCATCACAGTGAAGCAGTCTGGGAAGAGTGTCCTGCAGTCAGCATCACAATGAAGCAGTCTGGAAAGACTGCCCTGCAGTCAACATTACAGTGAAGCAGTCTGGGAACAGTGTGCTTCAGTCAGCATCGCAGTGAAGCATTCTGGGAACAGTGTACTGCGGTCAACATCGCATTGAAGCAGACTGTAAAGAGTGTCCTGCAGTCAGCATTGCACTGAAGCAGTCTGGGAAGAGTGTCCTGCAGTCAGCATCACAGTGAAGCAGTCTGGGAAGAGTGTCCTGCAGTCAGCATCACAATGAAGCAGTCTGGAAAGACTGCCCTGCAGTCAACATTACAGTGAAGCAGTCTGGGAACAGTGTCCTTCAGTCAGTATCGCAGTGAAGCAGACTGGGAAGAGCGTCCTGCAGTCAGCATCACAGTGAACCAGTCTGGGAAGACTGTCCTGCAGTCAAGATCACAATGAATCAGACTGGGAAGCAGTCAGCATTGCATTGAAGCAGTCTGGGAAAAGTGTCCTGCAGTCAGCTTCGCAGTGAAGCAGACAGGGAAGAGTGTCCTGCAGTCAGCATCGCAGTGAAGCAGACTGAAAAGTGTCCTCGCAGTCAGCATCGCAGTGAAGCAGTCTGGGAAGACTGTCCTACAGTCAGCATCACAGTGAACCAGACTATGAAGAGTGTCCTGCAGTCAGCAACGCAGTGAAGCAGACAGGGATGACTGTCCTGCAGTCAGCATCGCAATGAATGACTGTGAAGCAGTCAGCATTGCATTGAAGCAGTCTGGGAAAAGTGTCCTGCAGTCAGCTTCGCAGTGAAGCAGACTGGGAAAAGTATCCAGCAGTCAGTATCGCAGTGAAGCAGACTGGGAAAAGTGTCCAGCAGTCAGTATCGCAGTGAAGCAGACAGGGAAGAGTGTCCTGCAGTCAGCATCGCAGTGAAGCAGACTGAAAAGTGTCCTCGCAGTCAGCATCGCAGTGAAGCAGTCTGGGTATACTGTCATGCAGTCAGCAGCGCAGTGAAGCAGAGTGCAAATAGTGTCAACAAAGAACAAAGAAATGTACAGCACAGGAACAGGCCCTTCGGCCCTCCAAGCCCGTACCGACCATGCTGCCCGACTAAACAACAATCTTCTACACTTCATGGGTCCGTGTCCTGCAGTCAGCATTGCAATGAAGCAGACTGGCAAGAGTGTCGAGCAGTCAGCATCATAGTGAAGCAGTCTGAGAAGACTGCCCTGCAGTCAGCATTGCAGTGAAGCTGTCTGGGCATACTGTCCTGCAATCAGCAGCGCAGTGAAGCAGAGTGCAAATAATGTCCTGCAGTCAGCATTGCAATGAAGCAGACTGGCAAGAGTGTCGAGCAGTCAGCATTGCACTGAAGCAGTCTGGGAGCAGTGCCCCGCAGTCTGCATTGCAGTGAAGCAGACTGGGAAAAGAGTCCTGCAGTCAGCATCGCAGTCAAGCAGCCTGGGAAGACTGTCCTGCAGTCAGCATTGCAGTGAAGCAGTCTGAGAAGACTGCCCTGCAGTCAGAATTGCAGTGAAGCAGTCAGGGTATACTGTCCTGCAGTCAGCAGCGCAGTGAAGCAGAGTGAAAATAGTGTCCTGCAGTCAGCATCGCAGTGAAGCAGTCTGGGAGACTGTGCTGCTGTCAGCATCA
The DNA here is from genome assembly GCF_047496885.1 of Scyliorhinus torazame. NCBI lineage: Eukaryota > Metazoa > Chordata > Chondrichthyes > Carcharhiniformes > Scyliorhinidae > Scyliorhinus > Scyliorhinus torazame. The sequence goes on from NC_092718.1 coordinate 137,838,281, forward strand.
CTGTGAAGCAGTCTGGGAACAGTCTCCTGTAGTCAGCAATGCAGTGAAGCAGTCTGTGAATAGTGTCCTGCAGTCAGCATCACAGTGAAGCAGACTGGGAAAAGTGTCCTGCAGTCAGCGTCACAGTGAAGCAGTCTGGGAAGAGTGTCCTGTAGTCAGCATCACAGTGAGGCAGACCGGGAACAGTGCCGTGCCGTTGGCACGCAGTGAAGCAGGCTAGGAACAGTGTCCTGCAGTCAGCAACGCAGTGAAGTAGACTGCGAAGAGTATCCTGCAGTCAGCATTGCACTGAAGCAGACCGGGAACAGGGTCCTGCTGTCAGCATCGCAGTGAAGCAGACAGGGAACAGTGTCCTGCAGTCAGCATCGCACTTTTGCAGTCTGGGAACAGTGTCCTGCAGTCAGCATTGCAGTGAAGCAGTCTGGGAACAGTGCCCTGCAGTCAGCATCGCAGTGAAGCAGTCTGAGACGACTGCCCTGCAGTCAGCATTGCAGTGAGGCAGTCTGGGTATACTGTCCTGCAATCAGCAGCGCAGTGAAGCAGACTGCAAATAGTGTCGAGCAGTCAGTATCGCAGTGAAGCAGTCTGGGAGACTGTCCTGCTGTCAGCATCACTGTGAAGCAGTCTGGGAACAGTGTCCTGTAGTCAGCATTGCACTGAAGCAGTCTGGGATCAGTGTCCGGCATCAGCATCGCAGTGCAGCAGTCTGGGAACAGTGTCCTGCAGTCAGCATCGCAGTGAAGCGGTCTGGGACCACTGTACTGCAGTCAGCAACGCAGTGAAGCAGACTGGGATGACTCCTGCAGTCAGCATCGCAGTGAAGCAGACCTGGAAGAGTATCCTGCAGTCAGCAATGCACTGAAGCAGTCTGGGAACAGTGTCCTGCAGTCAGCATTGCACTGAAGCAGTCTGGGATCAGTGTCCTGCATCAGCATCGCAGTGCAGCAGTCTGGGAACAGTGTCCTGCAGTCAGCATCGCAGTGAAGCGGTCTGGGAACAGTGTCCCGCAGTCAGCATCGCAGTGAAGCAGTCTGCGAAGCTGTTCTGCAGTCAGCATTGCACTGAAGCAGACTGGCACGACTGTACTGCAGTCAGCATCGCAGTGAAGCAGACTGGGAATAGTTTCCTGCAGTCAGCATTGCAGTGAAGCAGTCTTCGAAGACTGTCCTGCAGTCAGCATTGCAGTGAAGCAGTCTGGGAGACTGTCCTGCTGTCAGCATCCCAGTGAAGCAGTCTCGGAACAGTGTCCTGATGTCATCAACGCAGTGAAACAGTGGGAATAGTGTCCTGCGTTCAGCATTGCACTAAATCAGTCTGGGAACAGTGTTGTACAGTCGGAATCGCAGTGAAGCAGCCTGGAAACAGTGTCCTGCAGTCAGGATTGCAGTGAAGCACACTGGGAAAAGTGACCTGCAGTCAGCATCGCAGTGAAGTAGCCTGGGAAGACATTCCTGCAGTCAGCATTGCAGTGAAGCAGTCTGGGTATACTGTCCTGCAGTAGCGCAGTGAAGCAGAGTGCAAATAGTGCCCTGCAGTCAGCATTGCAATGAAGCAGACTGGGAAGAGTGTCGAGCAGTCAGCATCGCAGTGAAGCAGTTTGGGAGACTGTCATGTAGTCAGCAACACAGTGAAACAGTCTGGGAACTGTGTCCTGCAGTCCGCATTGCAGTGAAGCAGACTGGGCGAAGTGTTCTGCAGTCAGCATCGCAGTGAAGCAGTCTTGGGCCACTGTCCTGCAGTCAGCATCGCAGTGAAGCAGCCTGGGAAGACTGTCCTGCAGTCAGCATTGCAGTGAAACAGACTGGGAGACTGTCCTGCTGTCAGCATCACAGTGAAGCAGCCTGGGACCACTGTTCTGCAGTCAGCAAAGCAGTGAAGCAGATTGGGATGACTCCTGCAGTCAGCATCGCAGTGCAGCAGACTGGGAAGAGTATCCTGCAGTCAGCATTGCACTGAAGCAATCTGGGAACAGTGTCCTGCAGTCAGCATCGCTGTGAAGCAGACTGGGAAGAGTTGCTGCAGTCAGCATTGCACTGAAGCAGTCTGGGAACAGTTTCCTGCAACAGCATCGCAGAGAAGCAGACTGGGAAGAGTGTCCTGCATCAGCATCGCAGTGAAGCAGTCTGGGAAGAGTGTCCTGTATCAGCATCGCACTGAAGCAGACTGGGAACAGTGTCCTGCATCAGCATCGCAGTGAAGCAGTCTGGGAACAGTGTCCTGCAGTCAGCCTTGCCCTGAAGCAGACTGTAAAGAGTGTGCTGCAGTCCGCATTGCACTGAAGCAGTCTGGGACCACTGTCCTGAGTCATCGTCGCAGTGAAGCAGTCTGGGAAGACTGTCCTGCAGTCAACACCGCAGTGAAGCAGTCTGGGATGACTGTTCTGCAGTCAACACCGCAGTGAAGCAGTCTGGGAAGAGTGTCCTACAGTCAGCATCGCATTGAAACAGTCTGGGATGACCATCCTACAGTCAGAATCGAAGAAGCAGACTGGGAAGAGTGTCCTGCAGTCAACATTGCACTGAAGCAGACTGGGATGACTGTCCTGCAGTCAGCACGCGGTGAAGCAGTCTGGGAAGACTGTCCTGCAGTCAGCATTGCAGTGAAACAGACTGGGAGACTGTCCTGCTGTCAGCATCACAGTGAAGCCTTGTGGGAACAGTGTCCTGTAGTCAGCAACGCAGTGAAACAGGCAGCGAAGACTGTCCTGCAGTAGCGCAGTGAAGCAAAGTGCAAATAGTGCCCTGCAGTCAGCATTGCAATGAAGCAGACTGGGAAGAGTGTCGAGCAGTCAGCACCGCAGTGAAGCAGTTTGGGAGACTGTCCTGGAGTAAGCAACGTAGTGAAACAGTCTGGGAAGACTGTCCTGCAGTCAGCATTGCAGTGAAGCAGTCTGGGAAACTGTGCAGCTGTCAGCATCCCAGTGAAGCAGTCTGGGAACAGTGTCCTGTAGTCAGCAACGCAGTGAAACAGTCTGGGAAGAGTGTCCTGCGGTCAGCATTGCACTAAAGCAGTCTGGGAAAAGTGTCCTGCAGTCAGCATCGCAGTGAAGCAGCCTGGTAAGACTGTCCTGCAGTCAGTAGTGCAGTGAAGCAGTCTGGGTATGCTGTCCTGCAGTAGCGCAGTGAAGCAGACTGGGAAGAGTATCCTGCAGTCAGCATTGCACTGAAGCAGTCTGGGAACAGTGTCCTGCATCAGCATCGCAGTGAAGCAGTCTGGGAACAGTGTCCTGCAGTCAGCCTTGCCCTGAAGCAGACTGGAAAGAGTGTGCTGCAGTCATCGTCGTAGTGAAGCAGTCTGGGAAGACTGTCCTGCAGTCAACACCGCAGTGAAGCAGTCTGGGAAGAGTGTCCTACAGTCAGCATCGCAGTGAAACAGTCTGGGATGACCGTCCTACAGTCAGAATCGAAGAAGCAGACTGGGAAGAGTGTCCTGCAGTTAGCATTGCACTGGATCAGACTGGGAAGTCTGTCCTGCAGTCAGCATTCCACTGAAGCAGTCTGGGAGCAGTGTCCTGCAGTCAGAATCGCAGTGAATCAGCGTGGGAACAGTGTCCTGCAGTCAGCATCCCAGTGAAGCTGTCTGGGACCACTGTCCTGCTGTCGGCATCACAGTGAAGCATTCTGGGAACAGTGTCCTGTAGTCAGCAACGCAGTGAAACGGTCTGGGAATAGTGTCCTGCCGTCAGCACGCAGTGTTGCAGTCTGGGAAAAGTGTCCTGCAGTCAGCATCGCAGTGATGCAGACTGGGAAGACTGTCCTGCTGTCAGCATCACAGTGAAGCAGTCTGGGAACAGTGTCCTGCAGTCAGTATTGCAGTGAAGCAGACTGGGAAAAGTGCCCTGCAGTAGGCATCGCAGTGAAGCAGACTTGGACCATTGTCCTGCAGTCAGCATCGCAGTGAAGCAGTCTGGGTATACTGTCCTGCAGTCAGAAGCGCAGTGAAGCAGAGTGCAAATAGTGTCCTGCAGTCAGTATTGCAATGAAGCAGACTGGGAAGACTGTCGAGCAGTCAGCATCGCAGTGAAGCAGTTTGCGAGACTGCCCTGCTGTCAGCATCACAGTGAAGCAGACTTGGACCACTGTCCTGCAGTCAGCAACGCAGTGAAACAGTCTGGGAAGAGTGTCCTGCAGTCAGCAGCGCAGTGAAGTAGAGTGCAAATCGTGTCCTAAAGCCATCATTGCAGTGAAACAGTCTGGGAATAGTGTCCTGCAGTCAGCATTCCGCTGAAGCAGTCTGGGAACAGTGTCCTGCAGTCAGAATCACTGTGAATCAGCGTGGGAACAGTGTCCTGCAGTCAGCATTGCAGTGAAGCTGTCTGGGAACAGTGTCCTGTAGTCAGCAACGCAGTGAAACAGTCTGGGAATGGTGTTCTGCTGTCAGCATTGCACTGAAGCAGTCTGGGAACAGTGTCCTGCAGTCAGCATTGCAGTGAAGCTGTCTGGGAACAGTGTCCTGTAGTCAGCAACGCAGTGAAACAGTCTGGGAATGGTGTTCTGCTGTCAGCATTGCACTGAAGCAGTCTGGGAACAGTGTCCTGCAGTCAGCATTGCAGTGAAACAGTCTCGGAGACTGTCCTGCAGTCAGCATTGCACTAAAGGAGTCTGGGAACAGTGTCCTACAGTCGGAATCGCAGTGAAGCAGCCTGGGAACAGTGTCCTGCAGTCAGGATTGCAGTGAAGCATACTGGGAAAAGTGACCATGCAGTCAGCATCGCAGTGAAGCAGCCTGGGAAGACTGTCCTGCAGTCAGCATCGCAGGGAAACAGCCTGGCAAGACTGTCCTGCAGTCAGCATTGCAGTGAAGCAGTCTGGGAAGACTGTCCTGCAGTCAGCATTGCAGTGAAACAGTCTGGGAGACTGACCTGCTGTCAGCATCACAGTGAAGCAGCCTGGGACCACTGTTCTGCAGTCAGCAAAGCAGTGAAGCAGACTGGGATGACTCCTGCAGTCAGCATCGCAGTGAAGCAGTCTGGGAAGAGTATCCTGCAGTCAGCATTGCACTGAAGCAGTCTGGGAACAGTGTCCTGCAGTCAGCATCGCTGTGAAGCAAACGAGGAAAAGTGTCCTGCAGTCAGCATCACTGTGAAGCAGACTGGGAAGAGTTGCTACAGTCATCATCGCAGTGACGCAGACTAGGAAGAGTGTCCTGCAGTCAGCATTGCACTGAAGCAGTCTGGGAACAGTGTCCTGCAACAGCATCGCAGTGAAGCAGTCTGGGAACAGTGTCCTGCAGTCAGCATCGCAGTGAAGCAGTCTGGGAACAGTGTCCTGCAGTCAGCATCGCAGTGAAGGAGTCTGGGACCACTGTCCTGCAGTCAGCTTCGCTGTGAAGCAGTTTCGGAAGAGTGTCCGGCCGTCAGCATCGCAGTGAAGCAGACTGGGAAAAGTGTTCTGCAGTCAGCAACGCAGTGAAGCGCACTGGGATGACTCCTGCAGTCAGCATCGCAGAGAAGCTGACTGGGAACAGTGTCCTTCAGTCAGCATCGCAGTGAAGCAGTCTGGGACCACTGTCCTGCAGTCAGCATCGCTGTGAAGCAGTTTGGGAAGAGTGTCCGGCCGTCAGCAACGCAGTGAAGCAGACTGGGACGACTCTTGCAGTCAGCATCGCAGTGAAGCAGATTGGGAAAAGTGTCCTGCAGTCTGCAACGCAATGAAGCACACTGGGATGACTTCTGCAGTCAGCATCGCAGAGAAGCTGACTGGGAAGAGTGTCCTGCAGTCAGCATTGCACTGAAGCAGTCTGGGATCAGTGTCCTGCATCAGCATCGCAGTGCAGCAGTCTGGGAACAGTGTCCTGCAGTCAGCATCGCAGTGAAGCAGTCTGGGAACAGTGTCCCGCAGTCAGCATCGCAGTGAAGCAGTCTGCGAAACTGTTCTGCAGTCAGCATCGCAGTGAAGCAGACTGGGAATAGTTTCCTGCAGTCAGCATTGCAGTGAAGCAATCTGGGATGACTATCCTGCAGTCAGCATCGCAATGAAGCAGACTGGGAAGAGTGTCCTGCAGTCAGCATTGCACTAGACCAGACTGCGAACAGTGTCCTGCCGTCAGCACGCTGTGAAGCAGTCTGGAAAAAGTGTCCTGCAGTCAGCATCGCAGTGATGCAGACTGGGAAGCGTGTCCGGCAATCAGCAACACTATGAAGCAGACCCGGATAAATGCTGCAGTCAGCATCGCAGAGAAGCAGACTGGGAAGAGTGTCCTGCATCAGCATCGCAGTGAAGCAGTCTGGGAAGAGTGTCCTGCATCAGCATCGCACTGAAGCAGACTGGGAACAGTGTCCTGCATCAGCATCGCAGTGAAGCAGTCTGGGAACAGTGTCCTGCAGTCAGCCTTGCTCTGAAGCAGACTGGAAAGAGTGTGCTGCAGTCAGCATTGCACTGAAGCAGTCTGGGACCACTGTCCTGAGTCATCGTCGCAGTGAAGCAGTCTGGGAAGACTGTCCTGCAGTCAACACCGCAGTGAAGCAGTCTGTGAAGAGTGTCCTACAGTCAGCATCGCATTGAAACAGTCTGGGATGACCGTCCTACAGTCAGAATCGAAGAAGCAGACTGGGAAGACTGTCCTGCAGTTAGCATTGCACTGGAGCAGACTGGGAAGGCTGTCCTGCAGTCAGCATTCCACTGAAGCAGTCTGCAAGCAGTGTCCTGCAGTCAGAATCGTAGTGAATCAGTGTGGGAACAGTGTCCTGCAGTCAGCATTGCAGTGAAGCAGACTGGTATAAGTGTCCTGCAGTCAGCATCACAGTGAAGCTGTCTGGGACGACTCTTGCAGTCAGCAACGCAGTGAAGCACACTGGGATGACTCCTGCAGTCAGCATCGCAGAGAAGCTGACTGGGAAGAGTATCCTGCAGTCAGCATTGCACTGAAGCAGTCTCCGAACAGTGTCCTGCAGTCAGCATTGCAGTGAAGCAGACCAGGAAAAGTGTCCTGCAGTCAGTATCACTGTGAAGCAGACTGGGATGACTCCTGCAGTCAGCATCGCAGTGATGCAGAGTAGGAAGAGTGTCCTGCAGTCATCAACGCAGTGAAACAGTGGGAATAGTGTCCTGCGTTCAGCATTGCACTAAAGCAGCCTGGGAACAGTGTCATGCAGTCAGGATTGCAGTGAAGCACACTGGGAAATGTGACCTGCAGTCAGCATCGCAGTGAAGCAGCCTGGGAAGACAGTCCTGCAGTCAGCATTGCAGTGAAGCAGTTTGCGAGCAGTGTCCTGCAGTCAGAATCGTAGTGAATCAGCGTGGGAACAGTGTCCTGCAGTCAGCATTGCAGTGAAGCAGACTGGTATAAGTGTCCTGCAGTCAGCATCACAGTGAAGCTGTCTGGGACGACTCTTGCAGTCAGCATCGTAGTGAAGCAGATTGGGAAAAGTGTCCTGCAGTCAGCAACGCAGTGAAGCACACTGGGATGACTCCTGCAGTCAGCATCGCAGAGAAGCTGACTGGGAAGAGTATCCTGCAGTCAGCATTGCACTGAAGCAGTCTCCGAGCAGTGTCCTGCAGTCAGCATTGCAGTGAAGCAGACCAGGAAAAGTGTCCTGCAGTCAGCATCACTGTGAAGCAGACTGGGATTACTCCTGCAGTCAGCATCGCAGTGATGCAGAGTAGGAAGAGTGTCCTGCAGTCATCAACGCAGTGAAACAGTGGGAATAGTGTCCTGCGTTCAGCATTGCACTAAAGCAGCCTGGGAACAGTGTCATGCAGTCAGGATTGCAGTGAAGCACACTGGGAAAAGTGACCTGCAGTCAGCATCGCAGTGAAGCAGCCTAGGAAGACAGTCCTGCAGTCAGCATTGCAGTGAAGCAGTCTGGGTATACTGTCCTGCAGTAGCGCAGTGAAGCAGAGTGCAAATAGTGTCCTGCAGTCAGCATTGCAATGAAGCAGACTGGGAAGAGTGTTGAGCAGTCAGCATCGCAGTGAAGCAGTTTGGGAGACTGTCATGTAGTCAGCAATACAGTGAAACAGTCTGGGAACTGTGTCCTGCAGTCCGCATTGCAGTGAAGCAGACTGGGCGAAGTGTCCTGCAGTCAGCATCGCAGTGAAGCAGTCTTGGGCCACTGTCCTGCAGTCAGCATCGCAGTGAAGCAGCCTGGGAAGACTGTCCTGCAGTCAGCATTGCAGTGAAACAGACTGGGAGACTGTCCTGCTGTCAGCATCACAGTGAAGCAGCCTGGGACCACTGTTCTGCAGTCAGCAAAGCAGTGAAGCAGATTGGGATGACTCCTGCAGTCAGCATCGCAGTGAAGCAGACTTGGAAGAGTATCCTGCAGTCAGCATTGCACTGAAACAATCTGGGAACAGTGTCCTGCAGTCAGCATCGCTGTGAAGCAAACTAGGACAAGTGTCCTGCAGTCAGCATCACTGTGAAGCAGACTGGGAAGAGTTGCTGCAGTCAGCATTGCACTGAAGCAGTCTGGGAACAGTGTCCTGCAACAGCATCGCAGTGATGCAGACTGGGAAGAGTGTCCGGCAATCAGCAACACTATGAAGCAGACTCGGATAAATGCTGCAGTCAGCATCGCAGTGAAGCAGTCGGGGAAGAGTGTCCTGCATCAGCATCGCACTGAAGCAGACTGGGAAGAGTGTCCTGCATCAGCATCGCAGTGAAGCAGTCTGGGAAGAGTGTCCTGCATCAGCGTCGCACTGAAGCAGACTGGGAACAGTGTCCTGCATCAGCATCGCAGTGAAGCAGTCTGGGAACAGTGTCCTGCAGTCAGCCTTGCCCTGATGCAGACTGGAAAGAGTGTGCTGCAGTCAGCATTGCACTGAAGCAGTCTGGGACCACTGTCCTGAGTCATCGTCGCAGTGAAGCAGTCTGGGAAGACTGTTCTGCAGTCAACACCGCAGTGAAGCAGTCTGGGAATTGTGTCCTACAGTCAGCATCGCATTGAAACAGTCTGGGATGACCGTCCTACAGTCAGAATCGAAGAAGCAGACTGGGAAGAGTGTCCTGCAGTTAGCATTGCACTGGAGCAGACTGGGAAGGCTGTCCTGCAGTCAGCATTCCACTGAAGCAGTCTGCGAGCAGTGTCCTGCAGTCAGAATCGCAGTGAACCAGCGTGGGAACAGTGTCCTGCAGTCAGCATTGCAGTGAAGCAGACTGGTATAAGTGTCCTGCAGTCAGCATCACAGTGAAGCTGTCTGGGACCACTATCCTGCAGTCAGCATTGCAGTGAAGCAGTCAGGGAAGACTGTCATGCAGTCAGCATTGCAGTGAAACAGTCTGGGAGACTGTCCTGCTGTCAGCATCACAGTGAAGCATTCTGGGAACAGTGTCCTGTAGTCAGCAACGCAGTGAAACAGTCTGGGAACAGTGTCCTGCCGTCAGCACGCAGTGTTGCAGTCTGGGAAAAGTGTCCTGCAGTCAGCATCGCAGTGATGCAGACTGGGAAGAGTGTCCGGCAATCAGCAACACAATGAAGCAGACTGGGATGAATGCTGCAGTCAGCATCGCAGAGAAGCAGACTGGGAAGAGTGTCCTGCAGTCAACATTGCACTGAAGCAGACTGGGATGACTGTCCTGCAGTCAGCACGCGGTGAAGCAGTCTGGGAAGACTGTCCTGCAGTCAGCATTGCAGTGAAACAGTCTGGGAGACTGTCCTGCTGTCAGCATCACAGTGAAGCCTTGTGGGAACAGTGTCCTGTAGTCAGCAACGCAGTGAAACAGGCAGTGAAGACTGTCCTGCAGTAGCGCAGTGAAGCAGAGTGCAAATAGTGTCCTGCAGTCAGCATTGCAATGAAGCAGACTGGGAAGAGTGTCGAGCAGTCAGCACCGCAGTGAAGCAGTTTGGGAGACTGTCCCGGAGTAAGCAACGTAGTGAAACAGTCTGGGAAGACTGTCCTGCAGTCAGCATTGCAGTGAAGCAGTCTGGGAAACTGTGCAGCTGTCAGCATCCCAGTGAAGCAGTCTGGGAACAGTGTCCTGTAGTCAGCAACGCAGTGAAACAGTCTGGGAAGAGTGTCCTGCGGTCAGCATTGCACTAAAGCAGTCTGGGAACAGTGTCCCACAGTCGGAACCGCAGTGAAGCAGGCTGGGAACAGCGTCCTGCCGTCAGCATTGCAGTGAAGCAGACTGGGAAAATTGTCCTGCAGTCAGCATCGCAGTGAAGCAGCCTGGGAAGACTGTCCTGCAGTCAGTATTGCAGTGAAGCCGTCTGGGTATGCTGTCCTGCAGTAGCGCAGTGAAGCAGAGTGCAAATAGTGTCCTGCAGTCAGCAACACAATGAACCGGACTGGGAAGAGTGTCCTGCAGTCAACATTGCACTGAAGCAGTCTGGGAACAGTGTCCTGCATCAGCATAGCACTGAAGCAGACTGGGATGACTGTCCTGCAGTCAGCACGCGATGAAGCAGTCTGGGAAAAGTGCCTGGCAGTCCGCATCGCATTGAAGCAGACTGGGAAGAGTATCTTGCAGTCAGCCTTGCCCTGAAGCAGACTGGAAAGAGTGTGCTGCAGTCATCGTCGCAGTGAAGCAGTCTGGGAAGACTGTCCTGCAGTCAACACCGCAGTGAAGCAGTCTGGGAAGACTGTCCTGCAGTCAACACCGCAGTGAAGCAGTCTGGGAAGAGTGTCCTACAGTCAGCATCGCAGTGAAACAGTCTGGGATGACCGTCCTACAGTCAGAATCGAAGAAGCAGACTGGGAAGAGTGTCCTGCAGTTAGCATTGCACTGGAGCAGACTGGGAAGTCTGTCCTGCAGTCAGCATTCCACTGAAGCAGTCTGGGAGCAGTGTCCTGCAGTCAGAATCGCAGTGAATCAGCATGGGAACAGTGTCCTGCAGTCAGCATTGCAGTGAAGCAGACTGGTATAAGTGTCCTGCAGTCAGCATCCCAGTGAAGCTGTCTGGGACGACTATCCTGCAGTCAGCATTGCAGTGAAGCAGTCTGGGACCACTGTCCTGCTGTCAGAATCACAGTGAAGCATTCTGGGAACAGTGTCCTGTAGTCAGCAACGCAGTGAAACAGTCTGGGAAAAGTGTCCTGCAGTCAGCATCGCAGTGATGCAGACTGGGAAGAGTGTCCTGCAGTCAGCATCGCTGTGAAGCAAACTAGGAAAAGTGTCCTGCAGTCAGCATCACTGTGAAGCAGACTGGTAAGAGTCGCTGCAGTCAGCATCGCAGTGACGCAGAGTAGGAAGAGTGTCCTGCAGTCAGCATTGCACTGAAGCAGTCTGGGAACAGTGTCCTGCAACAGCATCGCAGTGAAGCAGTCTGGGAACAGTGTCCTGCAGTCAGCATCGCAGTGAAGCAGTCTGGGAACAGTGTCCTGCAGTCAGCATCGCAGTGAAGCAGTCTGGGACCACTGTCCTGCAGTCAGCATCGCTGTGAAGCAGTATGGGAAGAGTGTCCTGCAGTCAGCAACGCAGTGAAGCACACTAGGATGACTCTTGCAGTCAGCATCGCAGTGAAGCAGATTGGGAAAAGTGTCCTGCAGTCAGCAACGCACTGAAGCACACTCGGATGACTCCTGCAGTCAGCATCGCAGAGAAGCTGACTGGGAACAGTGTCCTGCAGTCAGCATCGCAGTGAAGCAGTCTGGGACCACTGTCGTCCCCCCCCCCCCCCCCCCCCCCGCCCCCCCAACAGTATCCAAAACGGTATACCTGTTATTGAGGGGAACAACCGCAGGGGATCCCTGCACTGACTGCTTCTCCCCCTCCTTTTAAACGTCACCCAGCTACCTTCATTCTTAGAAGTAACTACATCCCTGTAAATTCTATCTATAACCGACTCTGCCTCCCGAATGATCCTCAGTTCATCGAGCTCCAGCTCTAGTTCCCTAACACTGTCTTTGAGGAGCTGGAGATGGGTGCACTCAGCAGGGCCACTGACGGTGTCCCTCACCTCGAGCATCCTGCAGGAGGAACACTGCACTGTCCTCTCTGCCATCCCTTCCATTTATCCACTTGACAATTACAGAGAAAAAAAAGCTTACCTGATTTTCTCACTCCCCAACAGCAACTTTCAACTTGCCCCCGCAGTTTATCCTCACTGAGAGCTCCTTCTAGTCGCAGTGATTGCACCTGAGGCAAATCACTCCCCGCAACAGCCAATCTGCGTCGCCACTCTGTCGCCCTCTGCAGGAGACTGTGAAAAGTGTCCTGCAGTCAGCATCGCAGTGAAGCAGACAGAGGATACAGTCACAGGATACAGGGTAGGCCATTTAGGACTGAGATGATGAAAAAATTCTTCACTCAGGGTAGTGAACCTGTGGAATTCTCTCCCACAGAAGGCTGTGGAGGTCAAGTCACTGAATGTATGTATTCAGGAAAGAGATAATGTGTTGGATGTTAATGGCATCAAGGGTTGTGGGGAGAAAGTGGGAACGTGGCATTGAGACCGAGGATTAGCCATGATTGTAATCAATGGCGGAGCAGGCTCATATTGCCGAATGGCCTACTGCTCAGTTTTTACATTGCTATACCTGGAATACTGTGAATAGTTTTGGTCCCCTTGTCTGAGGAAAGATACACTGGTATTGGAGGCACTCCAGAGATGGTTCACTAGGTTGATCCGGGATATGGAAGGATTTTCTTATGAGGAGAAGTTGAGTAGGTTGGGCCTGTACTCATTGGAGTTTAGAAGAATGAGAGGTGACCTTATTGAGACACATAGGATTCTCAGGGGGCTTGACAGGGTTGATGCTAAGTGGATGTTTACCCTTGTGGGAGAGTCGAGAACCAGAGGAGGAATCTCAAAGTAACACAGAGATGAGGAGGAATTTCTTCTCTCAGAGGGTAATGAATCTGTGCATTTCTTTATTGCAGTGAGTTGTAGAGGCTCGATCGTTAAGTATGTTCAAGATTAGCTAGACATTTTTAACCGGTATGGGAATCTGTGGAACTCTGCTGTGGAGGCCAAATCACCGAGTGTCTTTAAGACAGAGATAGCTAGGTTCTTGATTAATAAGGGGATCAGGGGTTATGGGGAGAAGGCAGGAGAATGAGGATGAGAAAAATATCAGCCATGATTGAATGGCGGAGCAGACTCGATGGGCCGAGTGGCCTAATTCTGCTCCTGTGTCTTATGGTTTAATAAGGCAAGAAAGTGGGAGTTGAGGATTAGTATAATCAGATTAGTCATGATCTCACTGAATGGTGGAGCAACCCTGATGGGCCTACTTATGCTGTGACGTCTTCTGATTAATCATAGAATTCCTACAGTGCAGAATGAGACCATTTGGCCCATAGAGTCTGCACCAACCCTTGAAAAGAGCACCCTACCTAGGCCCACACCCCCATTCTATCCCCGTAACCCCACCTAACCTTTTGGATACTAAGGGGCAATTTTAACATGGCCAATCCACCTAACCTGCACATTTATGGACTATGGGAAGAAACCGGAGAACCCGGAGGAAACCCACACAGACACGGGGAGAAACTGCAAACTCCACAGTCACCCGAAGCCGGAATTTAACCCGGGACCCTGGAGCTGTGAAACAGCAGTGCTAACCACTGTGCCACCATCCAGCCATCTCTGATTTGTGTATAAAGGCACCCAGATCCTTCTGAACTTCCCAGTCTCCCTGTTGCTTTTCTGTTCCTTCCAAAGTGGATTTTTCTCCCCATTAGATTCCATCAGCAATGTCCCTCAGCCACATCTTATGCAATTGCTTCTTCCCCGCTGTTAACGGACTCCTAAATGACCCTCTTATAACCTGACCTCAAAGAACAAAGAACAAAGAAATGTACAGCACAGGAACAGGCCCTTCGGCCCTCCAAGCCCGTGCCGACCATACTGCCCGACTAAACTACAATCTTCTACACTTCCTGGGTCCGTATCCTTCTATTCCCATCCTATTCATATATTTGTCAAGATGCCCCTTAAATGTCCCTATCGTCCCTGCTTCCACTACCTCCTCCGGTAGCGAGTTCCAGGCACCCACTACCCTCTGCGTAAAAAACTTGCCTCGTACATCTACTCTAAACCTTGCCCCTCTCACCTTAAACCTATGCCCCCTAGTAATTGACCCCTCTACCCTGGGGAAAAGCCTCTGACTATCCACTCTGTCTATGCCCCTCATAATTTTGTATACCTCTATCAGGTCGCCCCTCAACCTCCTTCGTTCCAGTGAGAACAAACCGAGTTTATTCAACCGCTCCTCATAGCTTATGCCCTCCATACCAGGCAACATTCTGGTAAATCTCTTCTGCACCCTCTCTAAAGCCTCCACATCCTTCTGGTAGTGTGGCGACCAGAATTGAACACTATACTCCAAGTGTGGCCTAACTAAGGTTCTATACAGCTGCAACATGACTTGCCAATTCTTATACTCAATGCCCCGGCCAATGAAGGTAAGCATGCCGTATGCCTTCTTGACTACCTTCTCCACCTGTGTTGCCCCTTTCAATGACCTGTGGATCTGTACTCCTAGATCTCTTTGACTTTCAATACTCTTGAGGGTTCTATCATTCACTGTATATTCCCTACCTGCATTAGACCTTCCAAAACGCATTACCTCACATTTGTCCGGATTAAACTCCATCTGCCATCTCTCCGCCCAAGTCTCCAGACAATCTCAATCCTGCTGTATCCTCAGACAGTCCTAATCGCTATCCGCAATTCCACCAACCTTTGTGTCGTCTGCAAACTTACTAATCAGACCAGTTACATTTTCCTCCAAATCATTTATATATACTACAAAGAGCAAAGGTCCCAGCACTGATCCCTGTGGAACACCACTGGTCACAGCCCTCCAATTAGAAAAGCATCCCTCCATTGCTACCCTCTGCCTTCTATGGCCTAGCCAGTTCTGTATCCACCTTGCCAGTTCACCCCTGATCCCGTGTGACTTCACCTTTTGTACTAGTCTACCATGAGGGACCTTGTCAAAGGCCTTACTGAAGTCCATATAGACAACATCTACTGCCCTACCTGCATCAATCATCTTAGTGACCTCCTCGAAAAACTCTATCAAGTTAGTGAGACACGACCTCCCCTTCACAAAACCGTGCTGCCTCTCACTAATACGTCCATTTGCTTCCAAATGGGAGTAGATCCTGTCTCTTAAGAATTCTCTCCAGTAATTTCCCTACCACTGACGTAAGGCTCACCGGCCTGTAGTTCCCTGGATTATCCTTGCTACCCTTCTTAAACAGAGGAACAACATTGGCTATTCTCCAGTCCTCCGGGACATCCCCTGAAGACAGCGAGGATCCAAAGATTTCTGTCAAGGCCTCAGCAATTTCCTCTCCAGCCTCCTTCAGTATTCTGGGGTAGATCCCATCAGGCCCTGGGGACTTATCTACCTTAATATTTTTTAAGACACCCACCACCTCATCTTTTTGGATCACAATGTGACCCAGGCTATCTACACCCCCTTCTCCAGACTCAACATCTACCAATTCCTTCTCTTTGGTGAATACTGATGCAAAGTATTCATTTCGTACCTCGCCCATTTCCTCTGGCTCCACACATAGATTCCCTTGCCTATCCTTCAGTGGGCCAACCCTTTCCCTGGCTACCCTCTTGCTTTTTATGTACGTGTAAAAAACCTTGGGATTTTCCTTAACCCTATTTGCTAATGACTTTTCGTGACCCCTTCTAGCCCTCCTGACTCCTTGCTTAAGTTCCTTCCTACTTTCCTTATATGCCACACAGGCTTCGTCTGTTCCCAGCCTTTTAGCCCTGACAAATGCCTCCTTTTTCTTTTTGACGAGGCCTACAATATCACTCGTCATCCAAGGTTCCCGAAAATTGCAGTATTTATCTTTCTTCCTCACAGGAACATGCCGGTCCTGTATTCCTTTCAACTGACACTTGAAAGCCTCCCACATGTCAGATGTTGATTTGCCCTCAAACATCCGCCCCCAATCTATGTTCTTCAGTTCCCGCCTAATATTGTTATAATTAGCCTTCCCCCAATTTAGCACATTCATCCTCGGACCACTCTTATCCTTGTCCACCAGTACTTTAAAACTTACTGAATTGTGGTCACTGTTACCGAAATGCTCCCCTACTGAAACATCTACCACCTGGCCGGGCTCATTCCCCAATACCAGGTCCAGTACCGCCCCTTCCCTAGTTGGACTGTTTACATATTGTTTTAAGAAGCCCTCCTGGATGCTCCTTACAAACTCCGCCCCGTCGAAGCCCCTGGCACTAAGTGAGTCCCAGTCAATATTGGGGAAGTTGAAGTCTCCCATCACCACAACCCTGTTGTTTTTACTCTTTTCCAAAATCTGTCTACCTATCTGCTCCTCTATCTCCCGCTGGCTGTTGGGAGGCCTGTAGTATACCCCCAACATTGTGACTGCACCCTTCTTATTCCTGATCTCTACCCATATAGCCTCACTGCCCTCTGAGGTGTCCTCTCGCAGTATAGCTGTGATATTCTCCCGAACAAGTAGCGCAACTCCACCTCCCCTTTTACATCCCCCTCTATCCCGCCTGAAACATCTAAATCCTGGAACGTTTAGCTGCCAAACCTGCCCTTCCCTCAACCAGGTCTCTGTAATGGCAACAACATCATAGTTCCAAGTAGTAATCCAAGCTCTAAGTTCATCTGCCTTACCCGTAATGCTCCTTGCATTAAAACATATGCACTTCAGGCCACCAGACCCGCTGTGTTCAGCAACTTCTCCCAGTCTGCTCTGCCTCAGAGCCACACTGTCCCTATTCCCTAGTTCTCCCTCAATGCTCTCACCTTCTGACCTATTGCTCCCGTGCCCACCCCCCTGCCATAAACCCTCCCGTGTGACACTAGCAAACCTCGCGGCCAGGATATTTATGCCTCTCCGGTTTAGATGCAACCCGTCCTTCTTATACAGGTCACACCTGCCCCGGAAGAGCTCCCAGTGGTCCAGATAATGGAAACCCTCCCTCCTACACCAGCTGTTTAGCCACGTGTTTATCTGCTCTATCTTCCTATTTCTAGCCTCACTGGCACGTGGCACAGGGAGTAATCCCGAGATTACAACCCTCGAGGTCCTGTCTTTTAACTTTCTGCCCAGCTCCTTGAACTCCTGCTGCAGGACCTCATGCCCCTTCCTGCCTTTGTCGTTAGTACCAATATGTACAACGACCTCTGCCTGTTTGCCCTCCCCCTTGAGGATTCCCTCTACCCGTTCGGAGACATCCTGGACCCTGGCACCAGGGACGCAACATACCATCCTGGAGTCTCTTTCACGTCCACAGAAGCGCCTATCTGTGCCCCTGACTATAGAGTCCCCTATTACTATTACTCTTCTGCGCTTTGACCCTCCCTTCTGAACATCAGAGCCAGCCGTGGTGCCACTGCTCTGGCTGCTGCTGTTTTCCCCTGATAGGCTATCCCCCCCGACAGTATCCAAAGGGGTATATCTGTTCGAGAGGGGGACAACCACAGGGGATTCCTGCACTGACTGCCTGCCCTTTCTGGTGGTCACCCATTTCTCTGCCTGCACCTTGGGTGTGACCACATTTACATAACTGCGACCTATGACGCTTTCCGCCACCTGCATGCTCCTAAGTGCATCCAATTGCTGCTCCAACCGAACCATGCGGTCTGTGAGGAGCTCCAGTTGGGTGCACTTTATTAACACTACACCCCTGCATGCTTCACCCGATGCTGGTGTTATGTAGTTACATTGTGTATCTTGTGTTGTCCTATTATGTATTTTCTATTCACTTGCTTAATGATCTGAATAGCTGCTCGCAGAAAAATACTTTTCACTGTACCTCGGTACACGTGACAATAAACCAAATCCAATCCAATTGCAGAATCAGTTATGGCACAGCAGAAGGCCATTCGGCCCATCGTGTCTGTGCTGGCTGTCCTAGGAAGCAGTTCTGCCGCTTGCTGTTGCCTCCTAAATCCATCCCCTGGGATCCCCTCCAATCAGGTTTACCTAACCAGCTCTTATCGAACTCACTGGCGCCTCTTGGGGAAAAGGGAGATGTTCCCTTCTCGGCCTCCCTGCTGCCTCTTGACCACACCATGCTCCATTCAGCCCTTTTCCATTGACGGTGGGTGTGATCTGAACTCTCCTTCAATTATTCATCCAACCACCTGTGATGGCTTCTCCCTCAGCGTTCCCGCTTGTCTCCTGTTTGCTTCCCCACCCACCCTTCCGAAGGATCTATTCGTGGATGCTCCTCCCTCCTATTTCTCTTCTACATGCTGGCCCTCCATAAGTTCATGCTGTGTTAGATTTCACATCCAGGTTGCCCACACTCAGCTCTTGCCATTACCATTGTTTTTGGTTCCTGCTGCATGCCCCATTCTCTGGCTACCGGCACCTTCCCCAGCTACTGGCGTCTTTCCCGGCTACTGATTCCAGCCTTCTCTCTGGCAGCAGTCTGCAATTAAGCCAGCACGTTCACAGTCTTACTGTCATGGGAGTCCCGAAATGAACCACCTACCAAAGTTTCAAGCCATTGTCCGAGACCTGACTGGAACATTCGCCTTTGTCTCTGATCCTCTGCTTTTGAAACCACTGTTTAACACCTTTTGTTATGTTAATATCCCTTACGAGAATCACAACAATTTGCAATTTTTAAGGCTGTAACGGAAGACTGCTAAACCACGGGAGTGTTGACTCTAACCAATAGGTATCTTCTCTGTGAAAACAACCTTTAATTTAAACACAGAATTAACCATGTTAGCAACACCATAATGGCTTTATAATTAACAGTTAAAACAGTTCTTAAACTGAGGAAAAACAAAACTTTAACTCATTATCTACACTTGCCACTGTCTCTTCCAATTAGCAACCCAATACAGTTCAGATGTTGCTTATAAATAAAGTCAACAATCTGGATTACTTGCTTCTCTGTGTAGACCTTTGGAGAGAGACCCTCCCAGGAACAACCTGAACATCCTTCTGTCTTGTCAGACACTTCTCTTCAACTTAAAATACTATAACAGACTGCGAAACTGGCTCCTCCCATTAAGGATATAATCCGTAACCCATACACAAGGCAATCTCCAGCCTCCTCCCACTAAGATGCCCTGCTGAGATAGAACTGAACGCAATCCCTCATAAATTATCACCATCCGAGGGATCTTCCAAAATCAAAACAATGTACCATTAGCCATCTCTCCGTAAAAGCGTAAATGGTTAAAACCAATAATGACTTCACCTTTATAACCCCTTAATCAATAACATTACTGCAATAAATATAAAATATATATTTTTAATGTTTCCAATTAAGGGGCAATTTAGCGTGACCAATCCACCTACACATCTTTGGGTTCTGGGGGTGAGATCCACACAGACACTGGGAGAATGTGCAAACTTCACACCGACAGTGACCTGGGCCGAATCGAACGTTGGGTCCTCCGCGCCGTGAGTCAGCACTGCGCCACCGTGCTGCCCAACAAATATAAAATATAATATAGAACAATTTCTACATTCATCAGTTACCTCCAGTCGTGACTGTTCCGACGAACTCTTGGCTCCTCTTCCACATTCTTCCTGTCCGTAGACTTGAGATCACCCAAAACTCTGCTGTCCCTTCCCTAACTCTCACCAAGCCCTGGCCACCCATCACTCCCACACTATGTTCACTGATCAAAATACTGGCTGCTGGCCAAGAAACCATGTGATTTTCAAATTCTCTTATCTATAGTAGTCAAGGTTGTCAGTGCAGTGCAGCACTAAGGGGGTGCAGCAATATCAGATGAGACATGAAACCAAGCCCTATCTGCCCTGCTCCAACGGATATAAAGTGACCCTCCCTCAGTCAACTTCACATCTGGGCACATTGCTCTTTGTGGGGGCTTGCTGTGCCCAAATTGACCGTCGGGTTTCCTGTGCTACAACTGATCGTACACTTCAATAAGCACGACATTGTATGTCAACCACTTTTAAGGCTTTGAAATTTTCTTCCTCAGAAGGCAGAGTCCTTGAAAACCTTTAAGACATAGGTCGATACATTTTTGATAAACACTGGTTGAGGTTAAAATCAGATTGTCCATGACCTTATTGATTGGCGGGGCAGCCTAGAGGGGCCAAGTGGCTTCCTCCTACTCTTAATTTGTTTGTTTGTGTCCAGATGGAAGGGATCATCAACAGTGCTATCAAATGGCACTTAACAATAACCATCTCAATGACTCTCAGTTTGGGTTCCGCCAGGGTCAGTCAGCTCCTGGCCTCATTTCAGCCTTGGTTCAAACATGGACAAAAGAACTCAATGCCAGAGGTGAGGTCAGAGTGTCTGCTCTGGACAACAAGGCAGCATTTGGCAGCGTTTGGCATCAAGGAGCCCTAGCAAAACTGGAGTCAATGGGAATCAGGGGGGAAACTCTCTGCCAGTTGGAGTCATGCCAGGCAGAAAGGAAGATAGTTGTCATTGTTGGAGGTCAGTCATCTCAGTCCCGGGGCATCACTGCAGGAGTTCCTCAGAGTAGTGTCCTACGCCCAGCCATCTTCAGCCGCTTCATGACCTTTCTTCCAACTTCAGGTCAGAAGTGGGGATGTTTGCGGATGACTGCACAATATTTAGCACCATTCGTGATTCCTCAGATAATGAAGCAGTCCATGTTCAAATGCAGTAAGACTTGGACAATATTCAGGCTTGGGCTGACAAGCGGCAAGTAACAGTCCATCCATCACCTTCAGCACTCCATCTCCAATGCACAATAGTAGCCGTGTGTACCATCTACAAGATGCACTGCAGTAACATACCAAGGCTCCTTAGGCAGCACCTTCCAAACCCACAACCACTGCCATCTAGAAGGACAAGAGCAGCAGATACCTGGGATCTGCATCACCTGGAGATTTCCCTCCAAGTCACCTACCATTCTGACTTGGAAATATATTGGCCATTCTTCACTATCACTGGGTCAAAATACTGTAGCTCCCTCCCTAACAGCACAGTGGGGTATACCTACACCTCAGATACTGCAGCGGTTCAAGAAGGTGGCTCACCACCACCTTCTCGTGGGGCAATTAGGAATGGACATAAATGCTGAGCCTAGCCAGCGATACCCAGATTTGTGAAATCATTTTTCAAAAAACACATTTCTTGACAAATAACAGTAACATTCCCAAGTTGCTCATTTTTGCTATTGACTCTTGGTTCAGCAATCTTTCCGGAAGGTTCTGTGGGGAGACTGAAGAAGTTAATGCTGACCTCATAGCACAGAAGGGGTGATGTGGAAAAGCTGTTCCCCATGTTGGTGGAGTTGTTGGGGAGAGAGGGGGTATTGGTGCTGGTGTTGGGGTATTGTTATGGGCTTGGGTTTAAAGAACCCTAAAGTGTATCATGAAGTTCACCTGACTCACAACTTTTAATAGATTGTGGTTATGGGGAACACACGGGCCTACTCTAAAGGTGTAGTGCAACTGAGATCTACAGTACTTTTAAATTCAAACAATATTTATTTATGAAACCAGTTACACTTTATAAACGCACAGTAAACACCTTAACAACTATCAACACCAATAAGTCCCCCCAAAGAATACAGTACTCCATAAGTAACTCCTTGCAACTTCCACAAGACAAAAAAGAACCCTTTTTACAGAAAGACATCCGGTTTAACTTCTCTACTGAGAGCAGTTACCACTTTGAAATCACCAAATGAAGAATCTTTCCTTGCAACATCAATAAGACAAAAAATAACCCTTTTTACAGAAAGACATCAGGTTTAACTTCTCTTCTGAGAGCAGTTACCACTTTGAAATCACCAAATGAACATTCTTTAGCTTGCAGAGATTCATACACATCTTGCTGTGACTGAAGCTTCTCCAAATTTAAAACAAAACTAAACACACCCTGTAGCAGACAGCCCAAAGCGAAAGTAAAAGCAGACAGACAGCCCATCTCCACCCACACTCTGATAAAGACCCATTTCTTAAAGGTACATCCACTACAGCTATTTTATAAACACCCATTTCTTAAAGTTACTCTAACATGAGATCTCCCCCAAGAAAAAAAATAAACCATCAACTTCAAGATGGTTTCATTTTTCACCTTTTCACTTTCCTTTAAGAAATATAGACAGTGAATATACATTTCTTTTTTTAACAAAACAAAACTCTCAAACATTTAATAACATATTCCATTTTAGTTTTTCTTCCTCCACCGAGCTTGCTTCTGTTCATCACATTTGTGACAAAGCATCGGCTATCACATTTTCTCATCATGCCACATGTACTATTTTAAAATGAAATGGCTGTAACAATAAACTCCAGCGAAACAGTCTTGCATTGTTATTCCGGAATTGCTCCAGAAACATCAATGAATTATGATCAGTATATATAACAGTGTCAGACGGATTGCTGGTCACATAAATGTGAAAATGTTGCAAAGCCAGTACCAAACTTAAAGTCTCCTTCTCAATCGTTGAATACTTTTTCTGGTGAGAATTCAATTGCTTTGAAAAATAACCAATAGGCCGCTCTCGTCCTTCATCGTCGTCTTGAAGAAGCGCTGCACCACATCACTCACATCAACAGCCACTTGAATGGTTTGGCATAATTTGGGATGGTTAACACAGGAGCAGTGGTCAACACAGCCTTCAGGCAGTCAAATACCTGTTGACACTCCTCTGTCCACTGGAATTTGTTACGCTTCTTTAGCAAGTCCGTCAGTGGAGCAACCACACTGCTAAAATTTGGCACAAATTTCCGGTAGAATCCACTCGTGCCAAGAAATCATGTCGAGGGTATTGGAAACTCCCCAATAACTTTTGTTTTCACATCCCATTCGACCCTGTCCAAGGAATATATGGCCAAGGAAAGGGACTTGGGCTTTTCCAAATTCACTTTTGGCCAGGTTGAAAGTCCGGAAGTCGATCGAATAGCTCCAATGTTTTAAATGTTCTTTCCATGTCTGGCTGAAAATTACCAGATCGTTGATGTATACCGCACAATTGGGCAATCCTGAAACAACTTTGTTAGTTAACTGTTGAAATGTGGCTGGGGCGTTTTCATGCCAAATGGCATAACTTTGAATTGGTATTTACCATCTGGAGTCACAAAAGATGAAATCTCCTTCGCCCTTTCGGATAACGGTACCTGCCTGTAACCTTTAAGTAAATCCAGTTTGGAAATAAAAGCTAATTGTCCCACTTTCTCAATGTAATCCTCCAAACGTGGGATAGGATAAGAGTCCATTCTTGTAACTGCATTAACCTTTCTATAGTCCACACACAACCGTTGGGTACCCGTCCGGTTTTGGTACCATCACTATGGGTGAGCTCCATTGGCTGCAACCCACTTCAATTATGCCATTTTTAAGCATATTTCAATCTCTTTGTTAACCTGTGTCAATTTTAAAGGGTTAAGTCTATATGGATGTTGTTTGATTGGAACAGCATTTCCAAAATCTATATCATGTATAGCCATTTTAGTACTTCCCAATTTATCTCCACAAACGTGCCCACGTGATATCAATAACTCTTTCAGGTCAATTCATTTTTCCTCTGGAAGGTAACTCAACAAATTATCCCAATTTTTAAGAACATCCTCGTTTTCCAATTTAATTTGAGGTATGTCAAATTCACAGTCATCTGGATTTGGGTCGTCACTTTGAGTTATAATCATTAAAACCTCCTCTGTTTTCTCTCCTTCCCTTTCAAAGTACCTTTTAAGCATATTCACATGACACACACGGTGAGTTTTCCTTCCATCCGGCATTCATACTACATAATTCACCTCACTTAATTTCCTTTCAATCTGATAAGGTCCACAAAACCTTGCTTTTAAAGGTTCACCTACCACTGGTAACAATACTAAAACTTTATCTCCACTGGGAAAACTACGAACTTTGGATTTCTTGCCCGCCATACGTTTCATCACATTTTGTGAAACTTTTAAATGTTGTCTAAGCAATTCACCTGCTCTATTTAATCGTTCGCTAAAATTTGACATTTAATCCAATAGTGTAAGTTCCGATTTCTCATTCACCAATTTTTCCTTAACAATTTAAGTGGTCCCCTTACCTCATGACCAAAAATTAGTTCAAAAGTATTGAATTTGGCTGACTCATTAGGTGCATCCCTAATTGCAAACAGTACAAATGGAATTCCTTTATCCCAATCCTTTGGATAATCTTGACAATAAGCCCTAACGTTGTCTTTCTGACGCTCCCTGCAATTCTGGATGGTACGGAGTTGATTTAAATTGTTTTATTCCTAAGCTATCCATAACTTCTTTGAATAACCTCAAGGTAAAATTTGATCCTTGATCCGATTGTATTTCTGTGGGTAGTCCATATCTAGTAAAGAATTTAAGTAACTCCTCCAAAATCTTTTTAGCTGTAATATTACATACTGGAATGGCCTCTGGAAACCTAGTAGACACATCTATTATAGTCAGAAGATATTGATTCCCACTTTGTTTTAAGAAGCGGTCCTACACAATCAATTAAGACCTTTGTAAAATGTTCCTCAAATGCGGGAATGGGTATTCAGGGCGCTGGTTTTATCCCTGCTTGAGGTTTCCCATCACTTGACATGTGTGATATGATCGACAAAATTTAACTACATCTTTATGTAGTCCAGGCCAATAAAAATGTTTCTGGATTTTAGCTTGAGTTTTCCTTACTCCCAAATGACCTCCCACTGGTACCTCGTGTGCTACTCGCAACACCTCCTTTCTATTCCCTACCGGCAATACCACTTGATGAGCTTCTGCCCACTTTTCATCTACCTGTATATGTAAAGGTCTCCATTTCCTCATCAAGACATCATTTTTACAGTAATAACACTCAGGTATACACTCAGATGTTAGATGTTTAGCTGCTGTTGTATAAAGAGTCAAAGTTTCTGCTCCTTTTCACAAACACCTTTATTTTACTTGAACAGACTCTGCACAGAACTTTATCATCACATCACCTGACACACAGGCTACCTGAAGCCTCTTTACATATCAGTGTCAATTATTGGAGACTTGACATAAATGAGACAACTAATTGGAATGTCTCTTGACCCATTACTTAACAGTCTCCCCTTCCTTGGAGAAAAAAAAAATTAGGTGAAAACAAAATTTTTTGAAAACTCAAATTCCCTCCTTTTTTGCAAGAAAAAAAAGTCACCGAAACAGGCGCCCTTCATTAACAGTATCCAAAAGCTTCTGTGAACTAGCCCCTCTTTTTGTAAAACAGTCTGACAATTGATAACTACTGTCGACCCATTTTTACTGTCCAACATCTGCTTCAAACTTGCGATGTCTGTCCTGAACCTTTCTTCGTTGACACTTTTTGTAGAGTGCACATTTTCCCACAGGGATTTATTGTCAATGTGACAGTCAATAGGTAAATTACCCAAATCCCCTAATCCCAAAATTTCTGTCAATATCTGAGATATATAAAAGGCCATATCCACCACCTCTACAAGGCTTAACGTCTCAGCAGTCAAAGTGCTTTTGACCACTCTCCTTATTTTCTTTGTTTCCCACACAAGGGAGCAACATTTACCATTGTTCCCCAAAAGGAAAATTATAAAACCTCCTGCGCTTGAAACCCCATCACATAAATTTGCATAGGACACATCACTATAAACTATGAGTTTCAAGTGCCGAAGGTCACCTAATACCGGGAACCTCAAAACACACTCCTGAACTTTTAGTTTGACCAACGCTTTATTTGCTCTTATTATGTCTTCCACTTTGGGATCATTCATTTTTGTACTCAACTCTAAGACATCAAAACTCACGTCCGGTCTAGTCTGTCTACCTAACCCAATTAAACTTCGCAGCTGCTCTTTTTCCATCTTTGAAACCATTGCGTCTTTTTGTGAAACCCGGCCACAACTAATTGCTATTGAGCTGATACTTTCCAAATAAGATTGCTGACGTAACCTTTAGTCTGTCTGATTTCCAGTCCAATATATTTAAATGCACCGGAAGCCTGACTTCCAACCCTGGATTCTTTCTGCAAACCAGAGATTAAAATAGCTTCAAAATCACTAGTCCCACCCCACAAAAAATCATCGACATGCATCATTAATTATAATTTAGAGGGGTATCTAAGCCAGAGATCGGAGAGTACTATATTTAGCTTTTGCATTTCTATTAGAAATCTAGTGCTAGGAAACAGATAGTTAACAGTAACTTTGAAATTTAAAAAAATATATATTTTTAAAAATAGATTTTTTTTAAAATTTAAATTTTAATTAATTGACGCAATGTCAGTTAGAGGGGTGCAGTGCTCTGACTGTGAGATGTGGCAGGTCCGCGAGGCTTCCAGCATCCCGGATGGCTTCATCTGCAGAAAGTGCACCCAACTGGAGCTCCTCACAGACCGCATGGTTCGGTTAGAGTAGCAATTGGATGCACTTAGGAGCATGCAGGTGGCGGAAAGCGTCATAGATCGCAGTTATGTAAATGTGGTCACACCCAAGGTGCAGGCAGAGAAATGGGTGACCACCAGAAAGGGCAGGCAGTCAGTGCAGGAATCCCCTGTGGTTGTCCCCCTCTCGAACAGATATACCCCTTTGGATACTGTCGGGGGGGATAGCCTATCAGGGGAAAACAGCAGCAGCCAGAGCAGTGGCACCACGGCTGGCTCTGATGTTCAGAAGGGAGGGTCAAAGCGCAGAAGAGCAATAGTAATAGGGGACTCTATAGTCAGGGGCACAGATAGGCGCTTCTGTGGACGTGAAAGAGACTCCAGGATGGTATGTTGCGTCCCTGGTGCCAGGGTCCAGGATGTCTCCGAACGGGTAGAGGGCATCCTGAAGGGGGAGGGCAAACGGGCAGAGGTCATTGTACATATTGGTACTAACGACATAGGCAGGAAGGGGCATGAGGTCCTGCAGCAGGAGTTCAGGGAGCTAGGCAGAAAGTTAAAAGACAGGACCTCTAGGGTTGTAATCTCGGGATTACTCCCTGTGCCACGTGCCAGTGAGGCTAGAAATAGGAAGATAGAGCAGCTAAACACGTGGCTAAACAGCTGGTGTAGGAGGGAGGGTTTCCGTTATCTGGACCACTGGGAGCTCTTCCGGGGCAGGTGTGACCTATATAAGAAGAACGGGTTGCATCGAAACCGGAGAGGCATAAATATCCTGGCCGCGAGGTTTGCTAGTGTCACACGGGAGGGTTTAAACTCGTATGGCAGGGGGTGGGCACGGGAGCAATAGGTCAGAAGGTGAGAGCATTGAGGGAGAACTAGGGACTCTGAGGCAGAGCAGACAGGGAGAAGTTGCTGAACACAGCGGGTCTGGTGGCCTGAAGTGCATATGTTTTAATGCAAGAAGTATTACGGGTAAGGCAGATGAACGTAGAGCTTGGATTAGTACTTGGAACTATGATGTTGTTGCCATTACAGAGACCTGGTTGAGGGAAGGGCAGGATTGGCAGCTAAACATTCCAGGATTTAGATGTTTCAGGCGGGATAGAGGGGGATGTAAAAGGGGAGGCGGAGTTGCGCTACTGGTTCGGGAGAATATCACAGCTGTACTGCGGGAGGACACCTCAGAGGGCAGTGAGGCTATATGGGTAGAGATCAGGAATAAGAAGGGTGCAGTCACAATGTTGGGGGTTTACTACAGGCCTCCCAACAGCCAGCGGGAGATAGAGGAGCAGATAGGTAGACAGATTTTGGAAAAGAGTAAAAACAACAGGGTTGTGGTGATGGGAGACTTCAACTTCCCCAATATTGACTGGGACTCACTTAGTGCCAGGGGCTTAGACGGGGCGGAGTTTGTAAGGAGCATCCAGGAGGGCTTCTTAAAACAATATGTAGACAGTCCAACTAGGGAAGGGGCGGCACTGGACCTGGTATTGGGGAATGAGCCCGGCCAGGTGGTAAATGTTTCAGTAGGGGAGCATTTCGGTAACAGTGACCACAATTCAGTAAGTTTTAAAGTACTGGTGGACAAGGATAAGAGTGGTCCTAGGGTGAATGTGCTAAATTGGGGGAAGAATAATTCTAACAATATTAGGCGGGAACTGAACTGAAGAACATAGATTGGGGGCGGATGTTTGAGGGCAAATCTACATCTGACATGTGGGAGGCTTTCAAGTGTCAGTTGAAAGGAATTCAGGACTGGCATGTTCCTGTGAGGAAGAAGGATAAATACGGCAATTTTCGGGAACCTTGGATTACGAGAGATATTGTAGGCCTCGTCAAAAAGAAAAAGGAGGCATTTGTCAGGGCTAAAAGGCTGGGAACAGACGAAGCCTGCGTGGAATATAAGGAAAGTAGGAAGGAACTTAAGCAAGGAGTCAGGAGGGCTAGAAGGGGTCACGAAAAGTCATTGGCAAATAGGGTTAAGGAAAATCCCAAGGCTTTTTACACGTACATAAAAGCAAGAGGGTAGCCAGGGAAAGGGTTGGCCCACTGAAGGATAGGCAAGGGAATCTATGTGTGGAGCCAGAGGAAATGGGCGAGGTACTAAAATGAATACTTTGCATCAGTATTCACCAAGGAGAAGAAATTGGTAGATGTTGAGTCTGGAGAAGGGTGTGTAGATAGCCTGGGTCACATTGAGATGCAAAAAGACGAGGTGGTGGGTGTCTTAAAATATATTACGGTAGATAAGTCCCCAGGGCCTGATGGGATCTACCCCAGAATACTGAAGGAGGCTGGAGAGGAAATTGCTGAGGCCTTAACAGAAATCTTTGGATCCTCACTGTCTTCAGGGGATGTCCCGGAGGACTGGAGAATAGCCAATGTTGTTCCTCTGTTTAAGAAGGGTAGCAAGGATAATCCAGGGAACTACAGGCCGGTGAGCCTTACTTCAGTGGTAGGGAAATTACTGGAGAGAATTCTTCGAGACAGGATCTACTCCCATTTGGAAGCAAATGGACATATTAGTGAGAGGCAGCATGGTTTTGTGAAGGGGAGGTCGTGTCTCACTAACTTGATAGAGTTTTTCTTGATAGAGTTTTGATAGAGGTCATAAGATGATTGATGCAGGTAGGGCAGTGGATGTTGTCTATATGGACTTCAGTAAGGCCTTTGACAAGGTCCCTCAGGGTAGACTAGTACAAAAGGTGAAGTCACACGGGATCAGGGGTGAACTGGCAAGGTAAATACAGAACTGGCTAGGTCATAGAAGGCAGAGAGTAGCAATGGAAGGATGCTTTTCTAATTGGAGGGCTGTGACCAGTGGTGTTCCACAGGGATCAGCGCTGGGAGCTTTGCTCTTTGTAGTATATATAAATGATTTGGAGGAAAATGTAACTGGTCTGATTAGTAAGTTTGCAGACGACACAAAGGTTGGTGGAATTGCGGATAGCGATGAGGACTGTCAGAGGATACAGCAGGATTTAGATTGTTTGGAGACTTGGGCGGAGAGATGGCAGATGGAGTTTAATCCGGAAAAATGTGCGGTAATGCATTTTGGAAGGTCTAATGCAGGTAGGGAATATACAGTGAATGGTAGAACCCTCAAGAGTATTGAAAGTCAAAGAGATCTAGGAGTGCAGGTCCACTGGTCATTGAAAGGGGCAACACAGGTGGAGAAGGTAGTCAAGAAGGCATACGGCATGCTTGCCTTCATTGGCCGGGGCATTGAGTATAAGAATTGGCAAGTCATGTTGCAGCTGTATAGAACCTTAGTTAGGCCACACTTGGAGTATAGTGTTCAATTCTGGTCGCCACACTACCAGAAGGATGTGGAGGCTTTAGAGAGGGTGCAGAAGAGATTTACCAGAATGTTGCCTGGTATGGAGGGCATTAGCTATGAGGAGCGGTTGAATAAACTCGGTTTGTTCTCACTGGAACGAAGGAGGTTGAGGGGAGACCTGATAGAGGTCTACAAAATTATGAGGGGCATAGACAGAGTGGATAGTCAGAGGCTTTTCCCCAGGGTAGAGGGGTCAATTACTAGGGGGCATAGGTTTAAGGTGAGAGGGACAAGGTTTAGAGTAGATGTACGAGGCAAGTTTTTTACGCAGAGGGTAGTGGGTGCCTGGAACTCGCTACCGGAGGAGGTGGTGGAAGCAGGGACGATAGTGACATTTAAGGGGCATCTTGACAAATACATGAATAGGATGGGAATAGAGGGATACGGACCCAGGAAGTGTAGAAGATTGTAGTTTAGTCGGGCAGCATGGTCGGCACGGGCTTGGAGGGCCGAAGGGCCTGTTCCTGTGCTGTACATTTCTTTGTTCTTTGTTTGTTCTATAAAGATGCCAGAAAGATTTCCTTTACAGTGCCAGTAAAACATTGCTTGATCTGCTTTCAACTGGAAACAGCCTAACTTTAATAAAACTGACCGTACCGAAAAATACGAGACTCTAGACGCATCATTTTATCCATATACACATTTGTTCAACTTCAAATAAATTCAACCTATGTTCAATTTATACCCCGAAAAACTGCCAATTCCCCCAGGATTCACATTACTTCCCCCATCCCCTCCAACGGGTCTGAAATATACAAGAGCAGGCCATCTGCGTAAAGCGAGATCTGGTGCTCCACCCCACCCCGAACCAGCCCTTTCCAGTTCCTAGATGCTTTTAACGCCATGGCCAATGGCTCTATGGCCAGAGCAAACAGTAACGTGGAGAGGGGGCACCCTTGCCTCGTCCCTCGGTGTAGTTTAAAATACCCCGACCTCAGCCGGTTCGTACGCACACTCGCTACTGGTGCCTGATAGAGCAACCGCACCCAGTCAATAAAGCCCTCAGCAAACCCAAACCTTCCCGGCGCCTCCCACAGGTAATTCCACTCCACCCAATCAAAAGCCTTCTCCGCATCCATCGCTACGGTGGTAGCGATGGATGCGGAGAAGGCTTTTGATTGGGTGGAGTGGAATTACTCCACCTCCTCTCCTTCTGAGGGCATCATAATAACATTTAAAAGCCTTCCAATATTGCCCGTGATTTGCCTGCCCTTTACAAATCCCATCTGGTCTTCCCCTATCACCCCTCTATCCTTGTGGCCATTATCGTAGCCAGCTGTTTGGCGTCCACATTCAATAGAGAAATAGGCCTGTATGACCCACACTGCTCAGGATCCTTCTCCCGTTTCAGGATAAATGAAATTGAGGCCTGTGACATTGTTGGGGGGAGGACTCCCTTCTCTCTTGCTTCTTAAATGTACTCACCAGCAGTGGGCTCAATATCTCTGAAAACTTCTTATAGAATTCCACTGGATAGCCGTCAGGCCCGGGGCCTTGCCCGACTGCATGCCCTCCAGCCCCTCCATTATTTCCTCAATCTCAATTGGGGCTCGGAGCCCTTCCACCAGATCCTCATCTACCGTCGGTAACCTCAACTAATCCAAAAACTGCCTCATCCCCTCCACCCCAGCCGGGAGTTCCGATTCATATATTTTACTATAAAAGTCCTTAAACACCTCGTTCACCCCCGCTGGGTCCAGGACAGTATTACCGTCTCTACTCTTTACTTTACCTATCTCACTGGCCGCCTCTCTTTTCCTGAGCTGGTGCGCCAACATTCTGCTTGCCTTTTCGCCGTACTCATAAATCGCCCCCTTTGCCTTCCTCAACTGTCCACCGCTTTCCCTGCAGTCAACAGCCCAAACTCCGCCTGTAACCTCCGCCGCACCCGCATCCAGGGCCTCCAAGTATCTCCTGTCCACCTGGTATCTCCTCCACTAACCTAACCCTCTCAGCCTGTTACGCCTTTTCTCTGTGGGCCCATATCGAGATTAATTCCCCTCGGACCACTGCCTTCAAAGCTTCCCAAACCGTCGTTGCAGAGACCTCCCCCATATCATTTGTTTCCAGGTAGTTCTGGGTGGACTTGTTAACCCGCCCACAGATCGCTTCGTCCACTAGCAACCCCACATCCAGTCTCCACAGCGGGTGTTGCCCTCTCTCCACACTGACCTGTAGATCCACCCAGTGTGGGGCATAATCCGACACTGCGATTGCCGAGTACTCCGTATCCAGCACCCCCGGCATTAGCGCATTGCTCAGAACAAAAAAGTCGTTGGGAGAGTATACCTTATGGACATGTGAGAAAAAAGAAAACTCCTTTCTTGAAAAAGAAAGCTTGTTCAAGGAACAGCTACTGCGTGTCCTTGATAAGTATGTACCAATCAGGCAGGGAGGAAGTGGTCGAGCAAGGGAACCGTGGTTTACTAAAGCAGTCGAAACACTTGTCAAGAGGAAGAAGGAGGCTGATGTAAAGATGAGACATGAAGGTTCAGTTAGGGCGCTCAAGAGTTACAAGTTAGCTAGGAAGGACCTAAAGAGAGAATAAGAAGAGCCAGGAGGGGACATGAGAAGTCTTTGGCAGGTAGGATCAAGGATAACCCAAAAGCTTTGTATAGATATGTCAGGAATAAACGAATGACTAGGGTAAGAGGAGGGCCAGTCAAGGACAGTAGTGGGAAGTTGTGCTTGGAGTCCGAGGAGATAGGAGAGGTGCTAAAAGTATATTTTTCGTCAGTATTCACACAGGAAAAAGACAATGTTGTCGAGGAGAATACTGAGATTCAGGCTACTAGACTAGAAGGGCGTGAGGTTCACAAGGAGGAGGTGTTAGCAATTCTGGAAAGTGTGAAAATAGATAAGTCCCCTGGGCCGGATGGGATTTATCCTAGGATTCTCTGGGAAGCTAGGGAGGAGATTGCTGAGCCTTTGGCTTTGATCTTTCAGTCATCTTTGTCTACAGGAATAGTGCCAGAAGACTGGAGGATAGCAAATGTTGTCCCCTTGTTCAAGAAGGGGAGTAGAGACAACCCGGTAACTAGAGACCAGTGAGCCTTACTTCTGTTGTGGGCAAAATCTTGGAAAGGTTTATAAGAGATAGGATGTATAATCATCTGAAAAGTAATAATTTGATTAGAGATAGTCACGACGGTTTTGTGAAGGGTAGGTCGTGCCTCACAAACCTTATTGAGTTCTTTGAGAAGGTGACCAAACAGGTGGATGAGGGTAAAGCAGTTGATGTGGTGTATATGGATTTCAGTAAAGCATTTGATAAGGTTCCTCATGGTAGGCTACAGCAGAAAATACAGAGGCATGGGATTCAGGGTGATTTAACAGTTTGGATTAGAAATTGGCTAGCTGGAAGAAGACAAAGGGAGGTGGTTGATGGGAAATGTTCAGACTGGAGTCCAGTTACTAGTGGTGTACCACAAGGATCTGTTTTGGGGCCACTGCTGTTTGTCATTTTTATGAATGACCTGGAGGAGGCCGTAGAAGGATGGGTGAGTAAATTTGCAGATGACACTAAAGTCGGTGGAATTGTGGACAGTGCGGAAGGATGTTACAGAGGGGCATAGATAAGCTGCAGCGCTGGGCTGAGAGGTGGCAAATGGGGTTTAATGCAGAAAAGTGTGAGGTGATTCATTTTGGAAGGAATAACAGGAAGACAGAGTACTGGGCTAATGGTAAGATTCTTGACAGTATGGATTAGCAGAGAGATCTCGGTGTCCATGTACATAGATCCCTGAAAGTTACCACCCAGGTTGAGAGGGTTGTTAAGAAGGCGTATGGTGTGTTAGCTTTTATTGGTAGAGGGATTGAGTTTCAGAGCCATGAGGTCATGTTGCAGCTGTACAAAACTCTGGTGCGGCCGCATTTGGAGTATTGCGTGCAATTCTGGTCGCCGCATTATAGGAAGGATGTGGAAGCATTGGAAAGGGTGCAGAGGAGATTTACCAGAATGTTGCCTGGTATGGAGGGAGGATCTTATGAGGAAAGGCTGAGGGACTTGAGGCTGTTTTCGTCAGAGAGAAGAAGGTTATGAGGTGACTTATTTGAGGCATACAAGATGATCAGAGGATTGGATAGCGTGGACAGTGAGAGCCTTCTTCCTCAGATGGTGATGTCTAGCACGAGGGGACGTATCTTTAAATTGAGGGGAGATCGATATAAGACAGATGTCAGAGGTAGGTTCTTTACTCAGTAAGGGTGTGGAATGCCCTGCCTGCAACAGTAGTGGACTCGCCAACACTAAGGGCATTCAAATGGTCATTGGATAGACATATGGACAATAAGGGAATAGTGTAGATGGGCTTTAGAGTGATTTCACAGGTCGGCGCAACATCGAGAGCCGAAGGGCCTGTACTGCGCTGTAATGTTCTATGTTCGCCCTTGGTCGTGCAAACCTCCATCTCCCCCCATCTGTTCCATAAACCCCTTCAATTCCTTTGCTGCGGCCGGCCTCCTCCCTGTCCTGGATTGTGACCGGTCCAATTTCGGATCAATGACTGTGTTAAAATCTCCTCCCATAATCAGGTTTTGTGACTCTAAGTCTGGGATCTTACCTAACACCCGCCTCATAAATTCCAGATCGTCCCAATTCAGAGCATATATATTCACGAGTACAACCCACAACCCCTCCAGCTTTATGTGCCATTATGTACCTATCTCCCTTGTCTGACACAATTCTCCCGGCCTCGAATGCCACTCGTTTATTGATCTAGATCGCTACCCCCCTGGTCTTTGAGTCCAGTCCTGAGTGGAATACTTGGCCAACCCACCCCTTTCTCAATCTCGTCTGGTCTATAACCTTTAGGTGTCTCTCTTGTAACATTGCCACGTCCACCTTCAGCCCCCTCAAATGCGCAAACACGCGAGCTCTCTTGACCGGCCCATTCAACCCTCTGACGTTCCATGTAATCAGCCTGGTCGGGGGGCTTAAGGGCTTCCGGCCCCCCGCCGACTAGCCTTCACCCTTTTCAGGCCGACTAGCCGTCACCCTTTTTAGGCCAGCCTCCAGCTCGCACCCTCCGCCTCCTTGAGTCCCCCACCCCCCCGGCATTCGCAGTTCCCGACCTCCCATTTGTCCCCTAGTAACAGTTCTTCCCCTGTCAGCAAAGCAGCTTCCCGCCCCCCTCTCCCCTTCCCCCCCCCCCTCTCTCCCCTTCCCCCCCCTCTCTCCCCTTCCCCCCCCCCCCCCCCCCCCTCCTCAGCAACAGCATTAGAAACCCAACCCCCCCAAGTCAAGCTCCAGCTTAACACCTGCTCGCCCCCCACTGTGCTTCCGAGAGTCAGCTGACCCATGCTGACTTGATAGCACCAGCCATGGCACCAAGCATTCTGTCTCCCCATTGTTCTCTCCCCTCTTCCAACACTTGGACAAACATATTGAAAGCATCACATTCCCCAGTAAACAAGCATCGGAAAAAAATGAAGAAACAGCCACTTTAGAAAAAAAACCCAAAAACAGAACCAGCCCCAAAGACAAAGTTAAATTTAGCCATCAAAACAGCCCCTTATTACACATAACACTACTTATACTTATACAGCCCAGCACAACAAATTGCCACCACAGTACTCTCCAAGGCTTCAGTGTCTTTTAGATCGCCTCCAGCCTTTTTTCTTTAATAAAGTCCATACTACGTCTGGTGTTTCGAAGTAGAAGTCCCGTTCCTCATGTGTGACCCACAGACGGGGTGGGTACAACATCCCGAACTTCACCCCCTTCTTAAAGAGGGCCGTTTTTGCCCGATTAAACCCAGCTCGCCTCTTGGCCAAATCCCAGGTCCTGATAAATGCGCAGCTCACAATTCTCCCACTTGCTGCTCCGTTCCTTCTTGGCCCACCGCAGAACGTGTTCCTTGTCCAGGAATCGGTGAAAGCGTACCACCATCACCCTCTGTGGCTCGTTCGCTCGGGGCTTCTTCGCGAGGGCTCTGTGCGCTCACACCACTTCCAGGGGCCGAGGGAACGCCTCAGCCCACATCAACTTCTCCAACATGTCCGTCACACAAGCCCTCGCATCCGATATCTCACAGCCTTCAAGGAGGCTGACAATTCTAAGATTCTGCCTCCTGGATCTGTTCTCCAGGTCCTCCAGCTTCCCCTGCATTCTTTTCTGGCGTTCGTTCACCATCTCCACCTTGGTCTCCAGCACGGTTATGTATTCCTCATGCTCGGACAC
The DNA here is from genome assembly GCF_047496885.1 of Scyliorhinus torazame. Classification (NCBI taxonomy): domain Eukaryota; kingdom Metazoa; phylum Chordata; class Chondrichthyes; order Carcharhiniformes; family Scyliorhinidae; genus Scyliorhinus; species Scyliorhinus torazame. The sequence continues at coordinate 137,873,957 of NC_092718.1, forward strand.
CTTTTTCTCCACCTCCTGGATCGCTGTTCCGTGGGTCTCTTGATTCTGCACAACTTGATCATCGAAGCCTTAATCGGGTCTAGCGTGTCCTTCTTCAGCTTGGCGAAGCAATCTTCAAAAAACTTCACCAGTTGCTCCGTCGACCACTGTGCCTTCTCCCCGCGGCCCTTGCTCTCCACCATGCTTTCCCGCGTTGCCGGCTCTGCTCGCATCTTCCTTATAGGACTTTGCCTTCTCACACAGCCACTTCTGGTCCAATTCTCCATACACTGGAGGGGAATTTCTCCTCACTGCCTCACTCTTCACCGATTTATCCCATAAAATCCGGGGAAAAACTGGGGGAAAAGGTCCAAAAGTCCATCACAGGCGGGAGCTATCAAATGTGCGACTTACTCCTCCATGGCCGCCACCAGAAGTCCTTGTTACGATTTTCCGCATTCAAGAAGTCCAGGTAACATTTTAACCAGTCAATTCCACACACAGTAGATATGCAACCACTGTCCAATACAGCACAATTGAAGATTTCTGCAACCAACACTCTCATTAACGGCGTAAAACTGCTTGTTAATAGGACAATGCCTTCATTCTGGTCACTTATCTTTTTCCTCTCTGACTCTTTCGTGTCATGTGTCGCTTCAAACGTGGGCAGCACGGTAGCACAAGTGGCTAGCACTGTGGCTTCACAGCGTCAGGGTCCCAGGTTCGATTCCCCGCTGGGTCACTGTCTGTGCGGAGTCTGCACGTTCTCCCTGTGTCTGCGTGGGTTTCCTCCCACAGTCCAAAGACATGCAGGTTTGGTGGATTAGCCATGCTAAATTGCCCTTAGCGTCCAAAAAGGTTAGGAGGAGTTACGCGGATAGGGTGGAAGTGAGGGCTTAAGTGGGTCGGTGCAGACTCGATTGGCCAAATGGCTTCCTTCTTCACTGTATGTTCTATTTATTCTATGTATTCTATGTAAACATTGGTATAACTTGTTGGACAGGTGAAAGCATAACGGTATTGAGAGTCACATCGAAAACATCGATTTATCATACCCCGTGCATTTCTGGGGTTCATCTTCCTGGGTTTCTATCTTCATAATTTCCGCGTCACGATCTCCTTCTATAGTCTTGGAATCTGTTCATAGCCGTACGATTTCGCCATCCTGTCAGTAGTGTATCTTCCATATTCTGCTTTATTGCCGGCTGACCAATAGGGTCATCAGAGCCATCGGAATCGAATGTTTCCCCAGAAACTTTTGTAAAGCTTTTGTCATCTGTTCGAATAAGATATCTTTATCAGTAAACTAAACTCCTGTCAAAACCAGGAGCCTATCCATGTTGCTCACTCTAGCACAGTCAAGTAATTTAAAGGCCAACACAGACTGTGGAAATTCCAGGTTGTGTTTCTGCAGCCTTTTATATAGTCTGCAAAATTCCATTATGTAGTCATCAATGGAAAAATCCTCTATTTTTCGGAACCTATCAAAATCCGACCATGCTTCATACACACTTAATAAGTCATCCTTTTTATAAATTATATCCAGAGAACGTAATAGAGTCTCCAGACCTTCTGAGTCTAACTCTTCCAATTCCAGCTCGGATTTTACTGTCATAAGGTAGAGAAAGAGCCAATGCCATACCTTGTTTTCTCTTTCCTTAGTCCACATAACTACTGCACTTCTCGATTGATCGTACAATCCCCTTTCAGAAAATAAGGGCGGATAGACATATCCGGCCCTCTTTATCCTAGGTTCAGCCATATATCTTTTTTTTTCTTCTCACTCACTCCTTGGTTTGATCTGGAAAAGTTGTATCTTTCAACCCTTCACATTTGCACAGCAACCGTCCTCATGCTCTATCATCACATCACCTGACACAAAGGCCACCTGAAGCCTCTTTACATATCAGTGTCAATTATTGGATACTTAACATAAATGAGACAACTAATTGGAATGTCTCTTAACCCATTATTTAACATCAGATTCATCTTCCGTGTATGTTTTCTGATACATCTGTTTTATTTCTATAACTTTCTGTTGTAACTCCGCCAATTTTCCTCAACTAAAAATATCCGCCTCATCCTCCACCTGTTTTTTTCAACCATCTGATCAAAAATCATTTCTGATAATTGCATTTCAACCTCATCTTCACTCTCTGATTTCTCCTCTTGTCTTAACCTGTGACTTTGCGACCTTGTTACTACACAATCCGGAAAAATCCCAGGATATTCATCCTTCAACACTTCAGTTGTCTGATTTTCCACTGGCTTATCAACCACAGTAAGCAGCACTCCCACCTGCGATCCAGCAATATCATTACCCGAGATAAACTGTATTCCTGGACAAGATAGTTTCTCTATTACTCGTACTACCACTTCACCACTCTTCACTGGACTTTCCAACCTTACTTTACATAATGGAACACTACTCTTCTCACCCTGGATTCCACATATTACCACCTTTTCTGGCAATATTCTTCCCACATTACATAACTCCTCATCTCTTACCATGAAAGATTGACTAGCTTCCGTATCTCTTAAAATTGTGACTTCTCGACCTGCTCCTTCTGGTACACATGAGTAAATTTTACCCACACAAGTAAATTCTTCAAAGACATCTGGCACCTTCTTATCAATCACCTTTTGATCAGGCTGTACAATCTTTTGCTCCTCCTTCGCTTCATTTGGGCTTTCCTTTACCAATTTAGCAAACCCCACTGTCTTATCCTGTTTTACAATATCAGCCTTCCCAGTGATTTTCTTCAACCACCAACCAACACTGTGACCTTACATGGCCCAGTTTATTATAGTGAAAACATTTGAAACTTTTCATTTCTTTTCCACCCTCCTGGATCTCTTTTTTAATCTGAGGTACACTCTCCTTATTATCTCCCATCAGATCTCCTTTACCTCTGCCACTTGAGTATTTATCTTTTCCCCAGTTTCTATCTCTCACAGGCTGAAACTGATGTTCGAAACCATGCTTTGATTTCTGAACTAATTCATAATCATCTGCCATTTCTGCTGCTAACCTCGCAGTTTTAACCCACTGCTCTTCCACATGAGTTCTCACTACATCGGGAATTGAATTTTTAAACTCCTCCATAATTTCTCTGAGAGCTTCATACGTTTGGTCGATTTTCAAAGCCCTTATCCACCTATCAAAATTACTCTGTTTGATCCTTTCAAACTCCATGTATGTTTGACCAGGTTCTTTCCTTAAATTTCTAAACCTTTGAGAGGAGGCTTCAGGCACTAGTTCATATGCACCCAAGATGGATTTTTTCACCTCCTCATACATCCCAGATACCTCCTCCGGTAGTGATGCAAACACTTCACTAGCCCAACCTACCACCTTTGTTTGAATCAGTAATACCCACATGTCCGGTGGCCATTTCATTTGTTTAGCCACCTTCTCAAATGAAATGAAAAAGGCTTCTACCTCCTTCTCATCAAACCTTGGCACTGCGTGGACATATTTAAATAGATCCCACCAAGCCTTCGACTAATACCCTCTTTCTCACTATCCTCCAACTGTGCGTTTCCCTTTTATGTCCGCCAATTTTAACGGACTGTCATGTTTAATGGCCATATTCTGAAGTTCAAACTCTCTCTCTTTTTGTTCTGGTAGGGCTATTCTTTCTTTTTCTCTTTCTTCTCTCTCCTTTTCTTTTTCCTTGATCTGTATCTCCCTTTCTCTTTCTTTTTCTCTCATTGTGTATTAAAGCTGCTTTAATTCTTTTTCATGTTCAAGTTGATTGATCTGCAACTGGATCTTTGCCATTTCCAATGAGTCAGATTGTATCTCTGACAATTTTAAATGCTCAGCTTTTAACATTTCATTTGTTTAGCCACCTTCTCAAATGAAATGAAAAAGGCTTCTACCTCCTTCTCATCTAAGGACCTCATCTTTTCACATTTTGTCAGGCAATGTTAACTGCAATGTTTTTGCCAAATCTAAAAGTCTGTTTTTAGTCTCTGTCCGTAAGGTACTGCATGTGACCTTCTCCACCCCCAAACACTTCAGAGCCTCTGAAAGAGCCATTGTCCACAACGCACTCCCTACTTAAACTGGAATACCGCACCTGAAAAGCACCCACAATATGCTGTCTTTAAGTTCACTAAGTCAATCCAATAGATAGACTTTTATCCCGGACGAGCCCCCAATTCGTTATGGGCCAGGGTTTAGAGAACCCCAAAGTGTATCATGGAGTTCAGCTGACCCACAACTTTTAATAGATTGTGGTTATGGGGAGCACACGGGCCTACTGTAAAGGTGTAGTGCAACTGAGATCTACCGTACTTTTAAATTAAAACAATGTTTATTTATGAAACCAGGTAACACTTTATAAACCCACAGTAAACATCTTAACAACTATCAACACCAATAAATCCCCCCAAAGAATACAGTACTCCATAAATAACTCTTAATCTTTCCTTGCAACATCCATAAGACATTAAAGAACCCTTTTTACAGAAAGACATCAGGTTTAACTTCTCTACTGAGAGCAGTTACCACTTTGAAATCACCAAATGAACATTCTTTAGCTTGCAGAGATTCATACACATCTTGCTGTGACTGAAGCTTCTCCAAATCTAAAACAAAACTAAACACACCCTGTAGCAGAAAGCCCAAAGCGAAAGTAAAAGCAGACAGACAGCCCATCTCCACCCACACTCTGATAAACGCCCATTTCTTAAAGGTACATCTACTACAGCTATTTTATAAACACCCATTTCTTAAAGGTACTCTCACATGACAGTATGGTAAAGATCCAAAGGGCACAGTTTGGAGATAATTGGCAAAAGGACCCAAGGGGAACTGGGGAGGACTTTTTTTATTTACCCAGTGAATTTTGTGACCTGAGAGGATGGTTAGAGTGAGACACCTTCCCACCTAACTTGGTATCATCAGCAAACTTTGAGATGTTACATTTCATTCCCTCATCCAAATCATAATATATATGATGGTGGCAAGTCTGCAAAGTGAACTGGACAAATGCTTGTCAGGGGAGAGCGTAACTGGAGCAAGTAGGGGAGTGGGATTAAAAAGATAACGTTTAAGTTATGTTGAAGGATTCTGAGCACTCCACTCTTCATTCCTGACTGAGATGAATTCACTCTGATCCCCACAGACTGGACAATGGGACTGCATTGCGAGATGTGCCGGCCTGGTAGCTATGGCAATGCCACAGAGAAGGACGGCTGTCGGCAGTGCATCTGCAACGGGCATGGCGCAGGCTGGCTTGGCGACTGCAATGGATCGACGGGCAGCTGCTTCTGCACGGAGAACACGGGAGGGACACACTGTCAGAGCTGCGTTGCCGGTTACTACGGAGACCCACGGTGAGTCATTCCCACCATCCCTGTCTCCCAGTCCCACGAGAGATGAAGGACAGAATTTTCCAGGTCCCACTGGAGTTTACAGCGTGGCTCGCTCATCCCTCCGCCGGGGAACCTTTATCGGGATGGGGGAGCTTAACTTTAGGTCTGAATCCCTCAAGTTCATAAAATGTAGGAGCAGAATTTGGCCCATGGAGTCTGCTCCGTCATTCAATCATGGTTGATCTCATCCTGGCCTTACCTCCACCATCCTGCCCGTTCTCCATAATCCTTCAACCCATTGCCAATTAAAAATCCTTAAATTTACTCACTGTCCCAGCATCCACCGCACTCTGGAGTAGCAAATTCTACAGATTCACAATCCTTTGGGAGAAATAGTTTCTCTTCAACTCCGTTTTAAATCTGCTACATCTTATTCTAAGTCGATGACTTGTCGTTCTGGAATGCCTCACTGGGGGAAGCATCAGCTCCACATCTACTTTATCCATACCTTTTATCATCTTATGTACCTCATTTAGATCTCCCCTCATTCTTCTAAATTCTAGGGAGTACAGGCCTAAACTGTTCAATCTCTCTTCATACGACAAACCCCTCATCTCTGGAAACAACCTTATGAACCTCCTCTGAACTGCCCCCAATGCCACTATATCTTTCCTCAAAGAAGTAGTTCAAAACTGTGCACAATAGTCTCACCAATGCCTTGTATAGATGCAACAATACTTTCTTACCTTTATACAGAGAGGAAACGAAGAGTAGGGATTAATGGGTCCGTTACAAATTAGCACAGGGCTCGGTGCTGGGACCCCAGCTATTCACAATATATATTATGATTTGGATGAGGGAATGAAATGTAACGTCTCAAAGTTTGCAGATGATACCAAGTTAGGTGGGAAGGTGTCTCATAGTCGCGCGCTGTCACAGACACGTGCTCCCTATTGGGCGCTCTCTCACGCACTTGCACGCTCTCACGCACTCGGGCTCTCTCTCACTCACACGCCCGTTCTCACCCACACGCACCCTCTCACTCACATGCTCACACTCACTCAGACCCTCTCTCACTCACAAGCCTACTCTCGCTCTCACACGCCCTCTCTCACCCACACACGCCCTCTCTCACCCATACACGCCCTCTCACTCGCAAACGCTCTCACTCACTCACACACGCTCTGTCTCACTCACTCAGACACGCTCTGTCTCACTCACTCAGACACGCTCTGTCTCACCCACTCAGACACGCTCTGTTTCACTCACTCACACACGCTCTGTCTCACTCACTCAGACTCGCTCTGCTCACCCACTCAGACACGCTCTGTTTCACTCACTCACACACGCTCTGTCTCACTCACTCACACGCGCTCTGTCTCACCCACTCAGACACACTCTGTCTTCCTCACTCAGACACGCTCTGTCTCACCCACTCTGACACGCTCTGTCTCACTCACTCGCACACGCTCTGTCTCACTCACTCACACATGCTCTGTCTCACTCACTCACACACAAAGAACAATATAGCACAGGTACAGTCCCATTGGCCCTCCAAGTCTGTAGCGGTCAAGATACCAACCTTTGCCAAAACCCTCAGCAATTCCTCGTGCCGTATCCCTCTATATCCATCCTATCCAAGTGTTTGTCAAGATGCCTTTTGAACGCCGTTAATGTATCTGTTGCCACAACCTCCCCTGGCAACGAGTTCCAGGCACTCTCCACCCTCTGCGTTAAAATAAACATGCCTCGCACATATCTACTAAACTTTGCCACACGGACCTTAAACCTATACCCCTTGGTGACTGACTCCTCCACCCTGGGCAAGAGTGCCTGCCCATCCACTCTATCCATGCCCCTCATAATCTTGGAGACCTCTATCAGGTCACCCCTCAACCTCCGTCTTTCTAATGAAAACAGTCCGAGTCTATTCAACCTCTTCACATAGCTAACACCAGGCAACATCCTGGTAAATCAGAAAGGCATTTGATGGTAGACTTATTCAGAAAGTCAGGGGGCATGGGATACAGGGAAATTTGGCTGTCTGCTCTTTGTGGTTTTTATAAATGACCACACCCCCCCTTTGGAATTCTGTTTCTGCTGACATTTTAATTTTCCCCGGGAAAGTCAATGAACGGCTGCCACCTCCGAGTGAACCCTAACATTGACCCTCTTACGGCGAACTTTATTTTCTCAAGACTGAGAAACCCAGGTATCTACACGCGGGGGCGTCGAGTCCCTCCACATTAATAAGATCCGTCTCTGGGCTACCAGGGAGGCAAAGGCCAGGATGTCGGCCTCTTTCGCCCCCTTGACTCCCGGCTCTACCAACACTCCAAAGATCGCTACCTCCGGACTCGGCACCACCTATGCTTTTAGTACCGTGGACATCGCCTTAGCGAAACCCTGCCAAAACCCTCTAAGCTTCGGGCATGCCCAAAACATGTGGACATGATTTGCTGGGCTTCCTGCGCACCTCGCACACCTATCCTCTACCCCGAACAACTTGCTTATCCTAGCCACTGTCATGTGTGCCCGGTGGAGTACCTTGAACTGTATCAGGCTAAGCCTGGCACATGATGAGGATGTGTTAACCCTGCTTAGGGCATCCGCCCACAGACCCGCCTCTCTCTTTCCCCCCAGCTCGTCTTCCCATTTGCCCTTAAGCTCCTCCACCAGAGTTTCCTCTGATTCCAAAAGTTCCTGGTAGATATCTGATATCCCTTCTCCCACCCATGTACTGGAGACCACTCTGTCCTCTATCCCCCGTGGCGGCAGCAGCGGGAAGGCCCGAACCTGCCTTCTCAAGAAGTCTCGTACCTGCAGATATCTAAACTCATTCCCTGCCAGCAATTCAAATGTATCTTCCAAGGCTTTCAAGCCGGGGAAGCTCCCGTCTATAAATAGATCACCCACCCTCCTAATTCCTGCCCTTTGCCATCTCCAGAACCCACCATCCAGCCTACCCGGTACAAACCAATGGTTATTGTAAATCGGGGTCCAAACCGATGCTCCCTCCACTCTCTAATATCTCCTTGACTGCCCCCAGATTCTCAGAGCCGCCACCACTTATTTATTGCCTTTCCCGACCGATGGATGTGACAATGAAATTATTGTTATAATGGTCGACTTTGTTCCTACGATTTATGGTCTATTCCTTTGTTTCCTTGAAACTGGACTATTACCGGACTTGTGGAGTATCGGGTCAGCGAGAACGGAAGAGGTGCCGTTATCAGTGCTCCTAAACTTGTGTCTTTACATGACGCCGCCTCCACTCGCTCCCCCACCGACCCCTCCCCCATTACCCACTTCCTAATCATGGCTATATTAGCCACCCAGTAGTAATTACAAAGGTTCGGCAGCGCCAACCCACCCTCTCCCCGACTGCGCTCCAGCAATACTTTCTTCACTCGCCTTCCAATATTGCCCGTGAGTTGCCTGCCCTTTACAAATCCCGTCTGGTCTTCCCCTATCACCCCGGGACACAATCCTCTATCCTTGTGGCCAATATCTTAGCCAGCAGTTTGGCATCCATATTCAGTAGAGAAATTGGCCTGGATGAGGCCGTTTCAGGATCAATGAAATTGAGGCCTGTGACTTTGTTGGGCGGAGTACTCCCTCCTCTCTTGCGTCATTAAATGTCCTCACCAGCAGTGGGCTCAATATCTCCGAAAACTTCTTATAGAATTCCACTGGATAGCCGTCCAGGCCCGGGGCTTTGCCCGACTGCATGCCCTCCAGCCCTTCCATTATTTCCTCAATTTCAATTGGGGCTCGCAGCCCTTCCACCAGATCCTCATCCACCCTCAGGAACCTCAACTGACCCAAAAACTGCCTCATCCCCTCCACCCCAGCCGGGGGTTCCGACTCATATAATTTGCTGTAAAAGTCCTTAAACACCTCATTCACCCCCACTGGGTCCAGGACCGTGATCCTGCCTCTACCCTTTACTCTCCCTATCTCCCTGGCCACCTCCCTTTTTCACAGCTGGTGTGCTAACATTCTGCTTGCCTTTTCCCCATACTCATAGATCGCCCCCCTTGCCTTCCTCAGCTGTTCCAACGCCTTCCCTGTCGTCAACAGCCCAAACTCCACCTGTAACCTCCGCAGCTCCCTCAGTCACCCCGTGTCCGGGGCCTCCGAGTATCCCTTGTCCACCTGGAGTATCTCCTCAACTAACCTATCCCTCTCAGCCCACTCCACTTTTCTCTGTGGGCCCGTATCGCGATTAATTCCCCTCTAACCACTGCTTTCAAAGCTTCCCAGACAGTTGCTGCAGAGACCTCCCCCATATCATTTGTTTCCAGGTAGTTCTGAATGGACTTGTTCACCCGGCCACAGACCGCTTTGCCTGCTAACAACCCCACATCCAGCCTCCATAGCGGGCATTGTCCTCTCTCCAAACTAATCCGTAGATCCACCCAATGTGGGGCATGATCCGACACTGCGATTGCCGAGTACTCCGTATCCACCACCCCCGGTATTAGAGCCCTGCTCACAACAAAAAAGTCAATCCGAGAGTATACAAACAAGAACAAGAACAAAGAAATGTACAGCACAGGAACAGGCCCTTCGGCCCTCCAAGCCCGTGCCGACCATGCTGCCCGCGAAACTACAATCTTCTACACTTCCTGGGTCAGCTACACCTCCTCCGGTAGCGAGTTCCAGGCACCCACTACCCTCTGCGTAAAAAACTTGCCTCGTACATCTACTCTAAACCTTGCCCCTCTCACCTTAAACCTATGCCCCCTAGTAATTGACCCCTCTACCCTGGGGAAAAGCCTCTGACTGTCCACTCTGTCTATGCCCCTCATAATTTTGTAGACCTCTATCAGGTCTCCCCTCAACCTCCTTCGTTCCAGTGAGAACAAACCGAGTTTATTCAACCGCTCCTCATAGCTAATGCCCTCCATACCAGGCAACATTCTGATAAATCTCTTCTGCACCCTCTCTAAAGCCTACACATCCTTCTGGTAGTGTGGCGACCAGAATTGAACACTATACTTCAAGTGTGGCCTAACTAAGGTTCTATACAGCTGCAACATGACTTGCCAATTCTTATACTCAATGCCCCGGCCAATGAAGGCAAGCATGCCGTATGCCTTCTTGACTACGTTCTCCACCTGTGTTGCCCCTTTCAATGACCTGTGGACCTGTACTCCTAGATATCTTTGACTTTCAATACTCTTGAGGGTTCTACCATTCACTGTATATTCCCTACCTGCATTAGACCTTCCAAAATGCATTACCTCACATTTGTCCGGATTAAACTCCATCTGCCATCTCTCCGCCCAAGTCTCCAAACAATCTAAATCCTGCTGTATCCTCTGACAGTCCTCATCGCTATCCGCAATTCCACCAACCTTTGTGTCGTCTGCAAACTTACTAATCAGACCAGTTACATTTTCCTCCAAATCATTTATATATACTACAAAGAGCAAAGCTCCCAGCACTGATCCCTGTGGAACACCACTGGTCACAGCCCTCCAATTAGAAAAGCATCCTTCCATTGCTACTCTCTGCCTTCTATGACCTAGCCAGTTCTGTATCCACCTTGCCAGCTCACCCCTGATCCCGTGTGACTTCACCTTTTGTACTAGTCTACCATGAGGGACCTTGTCAAAGGCCTTACTGAAGTCCATATAGACAACATCCACTGCCCTACCTGCATCAATCATCTTAGTGACCTCCTCGAAAAACTCTATCAAGTTAGTGAGACACGACTTCCCCTTCATGAAACTATGCTGCCTCTCACTAATACGTCCATTTGCTTCCAAATGGGAGTAGATCCTGTCTCGAAGAATTCTCTCCAGTAATTTCTCTACCACTGAAGTAAGGCTCACCGGTCTGTAGTTCCCTGGATTATCCTTGCTACCCTTCTTAAACAGAGGAACAACATTGGCTATTCTCCAGTCCTCCGGGACATCCCCTGAAGACAGTGAGGATCCAAAGATTTCTGTCAAGGCCTCAGCAATTTCCTCTCCAGCCTCCTTCAGTATTCTGGGGTAGATCCCATCAGGCCCTGGGGACTTATCTACCTTAATATTTTTTAAGACACCCAACACCTCGTCTTTTTGGATCTCAATGTGACCCAGGCTATCTACGCACCCTTCTCCAGACTCAACATCTACCAATTTCTTCTCTTTGGTGAATACTGATGCAAAGTATTCATTTAGTACCTCGCCCATTTCCTCTGGCTCCACACATAGATTCCCTTGCCTATCCTTCAGTGGGCCAACCCTTTCCCTGGCTACCCTCTTGCTTTTTATGTACGTGTAAAAAGCCTTGGGATTTTCCTTTCCCCTATTTGCCAATGACTTTCGTGACCCCTTCTAGCCCTCCTGACTCCTTGCTTAAGTTCCTTTCTACTTTCCTTATATTCCACACAGGCTTCGTCTGTTCCCAGCCTCTTAGCCCTGACGCTGTGCCTCACTCACTCACGCTCTGTCTCACTCACTCACGCTCTGTCTCACTCACTCACGCTCTGTCTCGCTCACACACGCTCTGTCTCACTCACTCACATTCGCTCTGTCTCACTCACTCACACATTCTCTGTCTCACTCACGCACACATGCTCTGTCTCACTCACTCACACATGCTCTGTCTCACTCCCTCACGCTCTGTCTCACTCACTCACATGCTCTGTCTCACTCATTCACACATGCTCTCACTCACTCACACGCTCTGTCTCACTCACTCACGCTCTGTCTCACTCACTCACTCACACTCTGTCTCCCTCACTCACACATTCTCTGTCTCACTCACACACCCTCTGTCTCACTCACGCTCTGTCTCACTCACTCACACATGCTCTGTCTCGCTCATTCACACATGCTCTCACTCACACGCTCTGCCTCACTCACTCACGCTGTGCCTCACTCACTCACGCTCTGTCCCACTCAGACACGCTCTGTCTCACTCACTCACATGCTCTGTCTCACTCATTCACACATGCTCTCACTCACTCACACGCTCTGTCTCACTCACTCACGCTCTGTCTCACTCACTCACTCACGCTCTGTCTCCCTCACTCACACATTCTCTGTCTCACTCACACACCCTCTGTCTCACTCACTCACGCTCTGTCTCACTCACTCACACATGCTCTGTCTCGCTCATTCACACATGCTCTCACTCACACGCTCTGCCTCACTCACTCACGCTGTGCCTCACTCACTCACGCTCTGTCTCACTCACACACGCTCTATCTCGCTCACACACGCTCTGTCTCACTCACTCACATTTGCTCTGTCTCGCTCACTCACACATTCTCTGTCTCACTCACGCACACGTGCTCTGTCTCACTCACTCACACATGCTCTGTCTCACTCCCTCACGCTCTGTCTCACTCACTCACATGCTCTGTCTCACTCATTCACTCATGCTCTCACTCACTCACACGCTCTGTCTCACTCACTCACGCTCTGTCTCACTCACTCACGCTCTGTCTCACTCACTCACTCACGCTCTGTCTCCCTCACTCACACATTCTCTGTCTCACTCACACACCCTCTGTCTCACTCACTCACGCTCTGCCTCGCTCACTCACGCTCTGTCTCACTCACTCACACACTCTCTGTCTCACTCACTCACATTCGCTCTGTCTCACTCACACACCCTCTGTCTCACTCACTCACGCTCTGTCTCACTCACTCACACATGCTCTGTCTCACTCATTCACACATGCTCTCACTCACTCACTCACACGCTCTATCTCACACACTCACGCTCCGTCTCACTCACACACCCTCTGTCTCACTCACTCGCGCTCTGTCTCACTCACTCACACATGCTCTGTCTCACTCATTCACACATGCACTCACTTACACACTCACGCTCTGTCTCATTCACTCATGCTCTGTCTCACTCACTCACGCTCTGTCTCACTCACTCACGCTCTGTCTCACTCACTCACGCTCTGTCTCACTCACTCACACTCTGTCTCACTCACTCACTCACGCTCTGCTCTGTCTCACTCACTCACACACGCTCTGTCTCACTCACTCACGCTCTGTCTCACTCACTCACGCTCTCTCTCACTCACTCACGCTCTGTCTCACTCACTCACACATGCTCTGTCTCACTCATTCACACATGCTCTCACTCACACGCTCTGTCTCACTCACTCACGGTCTCACTCACACACGCTCTGTCTCACTCACTCACACACGCTCTGTCTCACTCACTCACACATGCTCTGTCTCACTCACTCACACATGCTCTGTCTCACTCATTCACACATGCTCTGTCTCACTCACTCACGTTCTGTCTCGCTCACACACGCTCTGTCTCACTCACTCACTTTCGCTCTGTCTCACTCACTCACATTCGCTCTGTCTCACTCACTCACTCATTCTCTGTCTCACTCACTCACTCATTCTCTGTCTCACTCACTCACACATGCTCTGTCTCACTCACTCACACATGCTCTGTCTCACTCCCTCATGCTCTGTCTCACTCACTCACATGCTCTGTCTCACTCATTCACACATGCTCTCACGCACTCACACGCTCTGTCTCACTCACGTTCTGTCTCACTCACTCACATGCTCTGTCTCACTCATTCACACATGCTCTCACTGACTCACACACTCTCTGTCTCACTCACTCACGCTCTGTCTCACTCACTCACACATTCTCTGTCTCACTCACTCACGCTCTGTCTCACTCACTCACACATGCTCTGTCTCGCTCATTCACACATGCTCTCACTCACACGCTCTGCCTCACTCACTCACGCTCTGCCTCACTCACTCACGCTCTGCCTCAATCAGTCACGCTCTGTCTCACTCACTCACGCTCTGTCTCACTCACTCACATTCGCTGTGTCTCACTCACTCACACATGCTCTGTCTCCTTCACTCACACTTTCTCTGTCTCACTCACACACCCTCTGTCTCACTCACTCACGCTCTGTCTCACTCACACATGCTCTGTCTCACTCATTCACACATGCTCTCACTCACTCACACACCCTCTGTCTCACTCACTAACGCTCTGTCTCACTCACTCACGCTCTGTCTCACTCACTCACACGCTCTGTCTCACTCACTCACGCTCTGTCTCACTCACACACGCTCTGTCTCACTCACTCACGCTCTGTCTCACTCACTCACACTCTGTCTCACTCATTCACATATGCTCTGTCTCGCTTACTCACACATGCTCTGCCTCACACACGCTTTGTCTCACTCACTCACTCACGCTCTGTCTCACTCACTCACGCTCTGTCTCACTCACACACGCTCTGTCTCACTCACTCACACATGCTCTGTCTCACTCACTCACTCATGCTCTGTCTCACTCATTCACACATGCTCTCACTCACACACTCACGCTCTGTCTCATTCACTCACGCTCTGTCTCACTCACTCACGCTCTGCCTCACTCACTCACGCTCTGCCTCACTCACTCACGCTCTGTCTCCCTCACACGCGCTCTGTCTCATTCACTCACGCTCTGCCTCACTCACTCACGCTCTGCCTCACTCACTCACGCTCTGTCTCCCTCACACGCGCTCTGTCTCACTCACTCACGCTCTGTCTCACTCACTCTCACGCCCTGTCTCACTCACACATGCTCTGTCTCACTCATTCACACATGCTCTCACTCACTCACTCACACGCTCTGTCTCACTCACGCTCTGTCTGTCTCACTCACGCTCTGTCTCACTCATGCTGTGTCTCACTCACTCACACATGCTCTCACTCACACGCTCTGCCTCACTCACTCACGCTCTGTCTCACTTACTCACACCTGCTCTGCCTTACTCATTCACTCACACGCTCTGTCTCACTCACTCACACACGCTCTGTCTCACTCACTCACGCTCTGTCTCACTCACTCGCGCTCTGTCTCACTCACACATGCTCTGTCTCGCTCATTCACACATGCTCTCACTCACACGCTCTGCCTCTCTCACTCACGCTCTGCCTCACTCACTCACGCTCTGCCTCACTCACTCACGCTCTGTCTCACTCACTCTCGCTCTGTCTCACTCACTCACTCACGCTCTGCCTCACTCACTCACGCTCTGCCTCACTCACTCACGCTCTGCCTCACTCACTCACGCTCTGTCTCACTCACTCTCGCTCTGTCTCACTCACTCTTGCTCTGTCTCACTCACTCACACATGCTCTGTCTCACTCACTCACGCTCTGCCTCACTCACTCACGCTCTGTCTCACTCACTCTCGCTCTGTCTCACTCACTCACGCTCTGCCTCACTCACTCACGCTCTGTCTCACTCACTCTCGCTCTGTCTCACTCACTCACTCACGCTCTGCCTCACTCACTCACGCTCTGCCTCACTCACTCACGCTCTGTCTCACTCACTCTCGCTCTGTCTCACTCACTCACACATGCTCTGTCTCACTCACTCACGCTCTGCCTCACTCACTCACGCTCTGTCTCACTCACTCTCGCTCTGTCTCACTCACTCACGCTCTGTCTCACTCACTCTCGCTCTGTCTCACACACTCACACATGCTCTGTCTCACTCATTCACACATGCTCTCACTCACTCACTCTCACTCACTCTCACGCTCTGTCTCACTCATGCTCTGTCTCACTCACACATGTTTTGTCTCACTCCTCACGCTCTGTCTCACTCACTCACATGCTCTGTCTCACTCATTCACACATGCTCTCACTCACTCCCACGCTCTGTCTCACTCACTCACACTCTGTCTCACTCACTCACGCTCTGTCTCACTCACTCATATTCGCTCTGTGTCACTCACTCACACACGCTCTGTCTCCCTCACTCACACATTCTCTGTCTCACTCACACACCCTCTGTCTCACTCACTCACGCTCTGTCTCTCTCACTCACACATCCTCTGTCTCGCTCATTCACACATGCTCTCACTCACACGCTCTGCCTCACTCACTCACGCTCTGCCTCACTCACTCACCCTCTGTCTCACTCACTGACACACTCTCTGTCTCACTCAATCACATTCGCTCTGTCTCACTCACTCACATTCGCTGTGTCTCACTCACTCACACATGCTCTGTATCCTTCACTCACACTTTCTATGTCTCACTCACACACCCTCTGTCTCACTCACTCACATGCTCTGTCTCACTCATTCACACATGCTCTCACTCACACGCTCTGTCTCACTCACTCACGTTCTGTCTCACTCACTCACGATCTGTCTCACTCACTCACACATGCTCTGTCTCACTCATTCACACATGCTCTCACTCACTCACACACTCTCTGTCTAACTCACTCACGCTCTGTCTCACTCGCTCACACATTCTCTGTCTCACTCACACACCCTCTGTCTCACTCACTCACGCTCTGTCTCACTCACTCACACATGCTCTGTCTCGCTCATTCACACATGCTCTCACTCACACGCTCTGCCTCACTCACTCACGCTCTGCCTCACTCACTCACGCTCTGCCTCACTCACTCACGCTCTGCCTCACTCACTCACGCTCTGCCTCACTCACTCACGCTCTGTCTCACTCACTCACGCTCTGTCTCACTCACTCACATTCGCTGTGTCTCACTCACTCACACATGCTCTGTCTCCTTCACTCACACTTTCTCTGTCTCACTCACACACCCTCTGTCTCACTCACGCTCTGTCTCACTCACACATGCTCTGTCTCACTCATTCACACGCTCTATCTCACTCACTCACGCTCTGTCTCACTCACACACGCTCTGTCTCACTCAATCACACATGCTCTGTCTCACTCACTCACGCTCTGTCTCACTCACTCACACTGTCTCACTCACTCACATATGCTCTGTCTCGCTTACTCACACATGCTCTGCCTCACACACGCTTTGTCTCACTCACACACACACGCTCTGTCTCACTCACTCACGCTCTGTCTCACTCACACCCGCTCTGTCTCACTCACTCACACATGCTCTGTCTCACTCATTCACACATGCTCTCACTCACTCACTCACGCTCTGTCTCACTCACTCACGCTCTGCCTCACTCAATCACGCTCTGCCTCACTCACTCACGCTCTGCCTCACTCACTCACGCTCTGTCTCCCTCACTCGCGCTCTGCCTCACTCACTCACGCTCTGTCTCACTCAGTCACACATGCTCTGTCTCACTCATTCACACATGCTCTCACTCACTCACACGCTCTGTCTCAATCACTCACGCTCTGTCTCACTCACGCTCTGTCACACTCACTCACACATGCTCTGTCTCGCTCATTCACACATGTTCTCACTCACACGCTCTGCCTCACTCACTCACGCTCTGCCTCGCTCACTCACACATGCTCTGTCTCACTCATTCACACATGCTCTCACTCACTCACTCACACGCTCTATCTCACACACTCACGCTCTGTCTCACTCACACACCCTCTGTCTCACTCACTCGCGCTCTGTCTCACTCACTCACACATGCTCTGTCTCACTCATTCACACATGCACTCACTCACACGCCTAGTCTCACTCACTCACGCTCTGTCTCACTCACTCACGCTCTGTCTCACTCACTCACGCTCTGTCTCACTCACTCACGCTCTGTCTCACTCACTCACACTCTGTCTCACTCACTCACTCACGCTCTGCTCTGTCTCACTCACTCACACACGCTCTGTCTCACTCACTCACGCTCTGTCTCACTCACTCACGCTCTCTCTCACTCACTCACGCTCTGTGTCACTCACTCACACGCTCTGTCTCACTCACTCACGCTCTGTCTCACTCACTCACACATGCTCTGTCTCACTCATTCACACATGCTCTCACTCACACGCTCTGTCTCACTCACTCACGGTCTCACTCACACACGCTCTGTCTCACTCACTCACACACGCTCTGTCTCACTCACTCACACATGCTCTGTCTCACTCACTCACACATGCTCTGTCTCACTCATTCACACATGCTCTCACTCACTCACTCTCACGCTCTGTCTCACTCACTCACGCTCTGTCTCGCTCACACACGCTCTGTCTCACTCACTCACATTCGCTCTGTCTCACTCACTCACTCATTCTCTGTCTCACTCACTCACACATGCTCTGTCTCACTCCCTCATGCTCTGTCTCACTCACTCACATGCTCTGTCTCACTCATTCACACATGCTCTCACGCACTCACACGCTCTGTCTCACTCACGTTCTGTCTCACTCACTCACGCTCTGTCTCACTCACTCACACATGCTCTGTCTCACTCATTCACACATGCTCTCACTGACTCACACACTCTCTGTCTCACTCACTCACGCTCTGCCTCACTCACTCACACATTCTCTGTCTCACTCACACACCCTCTGTCTCACTCACTCACACATGCTCTGTCTCGCTCATTCACACATGCTCTCACTCACACGCTCTGTCTCATTCACTCACGCTCTGTCTCACTCACTCACGCTCTGCCTCACTCACTCACGCTCTGCCTCACTCACTCACGCTCTGTCTCCCTCACACGCGCTCTGTCTCACTCACTCACGCTCTGTCTCACTCACTCTCACGCCCTGTCTCACTCACACATGCTCTGTCTCACTCACTCATGCTCTGTCTCACTCACTCACGCTCTGTCTCACTCACTCACATTCGCTCTGTCTCACTCACACATGCTCTGTCTCATTCACTCATGCTCTGTCTCACTCACTCACATGCTCTGTCTCACTCACTCACACATGCTCTGTCTCACTCATTCACACATGCTCTCACTCACACGCTCTGTCTCACTCCCTCACGCTCTGTCTCACTCACTCACGCTCTGTCTCACTCACTCACGCTCTGTCTCACTCACTCACATTCGCTCTGTCTCACTCACACATGCTCTGTCTCACTCACTCACACATGCTCTCACTCACACGCTCTGCCTCACTCACTCACGCTCTATCTCACTCACTCACATGTTCTGTCTCACTCACTCACACATGCTCTGTCTCACTCACACATGCTCTGTCTCACTCACTCACACATGCTCTCACTCACACGCTCTGCCTCACTCACTCACGCTCTATCTCACTCACTCACATGTTCTGTCTCACTCACTCACACATGCTCTGTCTCGCTCATTCACACATGCTCTCACTCACTCACACACGCTCTGTCTCACTCACTCACATGCTCTGTCTCACTCACTCACACATGCTCTGTCTCACTCACTCACACATGCTTTGTCTCACTTATTCACACATGCTCTCACTCACACGCTCTGTCTCACTCACGCTCTGTCTCACTCACTCACATGTTCTGTCTCACTCACTCGCACCTGCTCTGTCTCACTCACACACGCTCTGTCTCACTCACTCATGCTCTGTCTCACTCACTCACACATGCTCTGTCTCACTCACTCACGCTCTGTCTCTCTCTCTCATGCTCTGTCTCACTCACTCACGCTCTGTCTCACTCACTCACGCTCTGTCTCACGCACTCACGCTCTGTCTCACTCACACACGCTCTGTCTCACTCATTCACACATGCTCTCACTCACACGCTCTGTCTCACTCACTCATGCTCTGACTCACTCACTCACACACGCTCTGTCTCACTCACTCACACATACTCTGTCTCCCTCATTCACACATGCTCTCACTCACTCACTCACATGCTCTGTCTCACTCACTCACGCTTTGTCTCACTCACACGCTCTGTCTCACTCACTCACACGCTCTGTCCCACTCACTCACTCACGCTCTGTCTCACTCACTCACTCACGCTCTGTCTCACTCACTCACACATGCTCTGTCTCACTCATTCACACATGCTCTCACTCACTCACTCACTCGCTCTGTCTCACTCACTCACGCTCTGTCTCACTTACACATGCTCTGTCTCACTCACTCACACATGCTCTGTCTCACTCACTCACACATGCCCTGTCTCACTCACTCACACACGCTCTGTCTCACACTCACTCACGCTCTGCCTCACTCACACGCACTCTGTCTCACTCACTCACGCTCTGTCTCACTCTCTCACCTGCTCTGTCTCACTCACTCACACACGCTCTGTCTCACTCACTCACTCACTCACGCTCTGTCTCACTCACTCACACATGCTCTGTCTCACTCACTCACACACGCTCTGTCTCACCCACTCACACCTGCTCCGTCTCACTCTCTCACACCTGCTCTGTCTCACTCACTCACTCACGCTCTGTCTCACTCACTCACACATGCTCTGTCTCACTCATTCACACATGCTCTCACTCACTCACTCACACGCTCTATCTCACACACTCACGCTCTGTCTCACTCACACACCCTCTGTCTCACTCACTCGCGCTCTGTCTCACTCACTCACACATGCTCTGTCTCACTCATTCACACATGCACTCACTCACACACTCACGCTCTGTCTCATTCACTCATGCTCTGTCTCACTCACTCACGCTCTGTCTCACTCACTCACGCTCTGTCTCACTCACTCACGCTCTGTCTCACTCACTCACACTCTGTCTCACTCACTCACTCACGCTCTGCTCTGTCTCACTCACTCACACACGCTCTGTCTCACTCACTCACGCTCTGTCTCACTCACTCACGCTCTCTCTCACTCACTCACGCTCTGTCTCACTCACTCACACGCTCTGTCTCACTCACTCACGCTCTGTCTCACTCACTCACACATGCTCTGTCTCACTCATTCACACATGCTCTCACTCACACGCTCTGTCTCACTCACTCACGGTCTCACTCACACACGCTCTGTCTCACTCACTCACACACGCTCTGTCTCACTCACTCACACATGCTCTGTCTCACTCACTCACACATGCTCTGTCTCACTCATTCACACATGCTCTCACTCACACGCTCTGTCTCACTCACTCACGGTCTCACTCACACACGCTCTGTCTCACTCACTCACACACGCTCTGTCTCACTCACTCACACATGCTCTGTCTCACTCACTCACACATGCTCTGTCTCACTCATTCACACATGCTCTCACTCACTCACTCACACGCTCTGTCTCACTCACGCTCTGTCTCACTCACTCACATGTTCTGTCTCACTCACTCGCACCTGCTCTGTCTCACTCACACACGCTCTGTCTCACTCACTCATGCTCTGTCTCACTCACTCACACATGCTCTGTCTCACTCACTCACGCTCTGTCTCTCTCTCTCATGCTCTGTCTCACTCACTCACGCTCTGTCTCACTCACTCACGCTCTGTCTCACGCACTCACGCTCTGTCTCACTCACACACGCTCTGTCTCACTCATTCACACATGCTCTCACTCACACGCTCTGTCTCACTCACTCATGCTCTGACTCACTCACTCACACACGCTCTGTCTCACTCACTCACACATACTCTGTCTCCCTCATTCACACATGCTCTCACTCACTCACTCACATGCTCTGTCTCACTCACTCACGCTTTGTCTCACTCACACGCTCTGTCTCACTCACTCACACGCTCTGTCCCACTCACTCACTCACGCTCTGTCTCACTCACTCACTCACGCTCTGTCTCACTCACTCACACATGCTCTGTCTCCTCATTCACACATGCTCTCACTCACTCACTCACTCGCTCTGTCTCACTCACTCACGCTCTGTCTCACTTACACATGCTCTGTCTCACTCACTCACACATGCTCTGTCTCACTCACTCACACATGCCCTGTCTCACTCACTCACACACGCTCTGTCTCACACTCACTCACGCTCTGCCTCACTCACACGCACTCTGTCTCACTCACTCACGCTCTGTCTCACTCTCTCACCTGCTCTGTCTCACTCACTCACACACGCTCTGTCTCACTCACTCACTCACTCACGCTCTGTCTCACTCACTCACACATGCTCTGTCTCACTCACTCACACACGCTCTGTCTCACCCACTCACACCTGCTCCGTCTCACTCTCTCACACCTGCTCTGTCTCACTCACTCACTCACGCTCTGTCTCACTCACTCACACATGCTCTGTCTCACTCATTCACACATGCTCTCACTCACTCACTCACACGCTCTATCTCACACACTCACGCTCTGTCTCACTCACACACCCTCTGTCTCACTCACTCGCGCTCTGTCTCACTCACTCACACATGCTCTGTCTCACTCATTCACACATGCACTCACTCACACACTCACGCTCTGTCTCATTCACTCATGCTCTGTCTCACTCACTCACGCTCTGTCTCACTCACTCACGCTCTGTCTCACTCACTCACGCTCTGTCTCACTCACTCACACTCTGTCTCACTCACTCACTCACGCTCTGCTCTGTCTCACTCACTCACACACGCTCTGTCTCACTCACTCACGCTCTGTCTCACTCACTCACGCTCTCTCTCACTCACTCACGCTCTGTCTCACTCACTCACACGCTCTGTCTCACTCACTCACGCTCTGTCTCACTCACTCACACATGCTCTGTCTCACTCATTCACACATGCTCTCACTCACACGCTCTGTCTCACTCACTCACGGTCTCACTCACACACGCTCTGTCTCACTCACTCACACACGCTCTGTCTCACTCACTCACACATGCTCTGTCTCACTCACTCACACATGCTCTGACTCACTCATTCACACATGCTCTCACTCACTCACTCTCACGCTCTGTCTCACTCACTCACGTTCTGTCTCGCTCACACACGCTCTGTCTCACTCACTCACATTCGCTCTGTCTCACTCACTCACATTCGCTCTGTCTCACTCACTCACTCATTCTCTGTCTCACTCACTCACACATGCTCTGTCTCACTCACTCACACATGCTCTGTCTCACTCCCTCATGCTCTGTCTCACTCACTCACATGCTCTGTCTCACTCATTCACACATGCTCTCACGCACTCACACGCTCTGTCTCACTCACGTTCTGTCTCACTCACTCACATGCTCTGTCTCACTCATTCACACATGCTCTCACTGACTCACACACTCTCTGTCTCACTCACTCACGCTCTGTCTCACTCACTCACACATTCTCTGTCTCACTCACACACCCTCTGTCTCACTCACTCACGCTCTGTCTCACTCACTCACACATGCTCTGTCTCGCTCATTCACACATGCTCTCACTCACACGCTCTGCCTCACTCACTCACGCTCTGCCTCACTCACTCACGCTCTGCCTCAATCAGTCACGCTCTGTCTCACTCACTCACGCTCTGTCTCACTCACTCACATTCGCTGTGTCTCACTCACTCACACATGCTCTGTCTCCTTCACTCACACTTTCTCTGTCTCACTCACACACCCTCTGTCTCACTCACTCACGCTCTGTCTCACTCACACATGCTCTGTCTCACTCATTCACACATGCTCTCACTCACTCACACACCCTCTGTCTCACTCACTAACGCTCTGTCTCACTCACTCACGCTCTGTCTCACTCACTCACACGCTCTGTCTCACTCACTCACGCTCTGTCTCACTCACACACGCTCTGTCTCACTCACTCACGCTCTGTCTCACTCACTCACACTCTGTCTCACTCATTCACATATGCTCTGTCTCGCTTACTCACACATGCTCTGCCTCACACACGCTTTGTCTCACTCACTCACACACGCTCTGTCTCACTCACTCACGCTCTGTCTCACTCACACACGCTCTGTCTCACTCACTCACACATGCTCTGTCTCACTCACTCACTCATGCTCTGTCTCACTCATTCACACATGCTCTCATTCACTCACTCACGCTCTGTCTCACTCACTCACACATGCTCTGTCTCACTCATTCACACATGCTCTCACTCACACACTCACGCTCTGTCTCATTCACTCACGCTCTGTCTCACTCACTCACGCTCTGCCTCACTCACTCACGCTCTGCCTCACTCACTCACGCTCTGCCTCACTCACTCACGCTCTGTCTCCCTCACACGCGCTCTGTCTCACTCACTCACGCTCTGTCTCACTCACTCTCACGCCCTGTCTCACTCACACATGCTCTGTCTCACTCATTCACACATGCTCTCACTCACTCACTCACACGCTCTGTCTCACTCACGCTCTGTCTGTCTCACTCACGCTCTGTCTCACTCATGCTGTGTCTCACTCACTCACACATGCTCTCACTCACACGCTCTGCCTCACTCACTCACGCTCTGTCTCACTTACTCACACCTGCTCTGCCTTACTCATTCACTCACACGCTCTGTCTCACTCACTCACACACGCTCTGTCTCACTCACTCACGCTCTGTCTCACTCACTCGCGCTCTGTCTCACTCACACATGCTCTGTCTCGCTCATTCACACATGCTCTCACTCACACGCTCTGCCTCTCTCACTCACGCTCTGCCTCACTCACTCACGCTCTGCCTCACTCACTCACGCTCTGCCTCACTCACTCACGCTCTGTCTCACTCACTCTCGCTCTGTCTCACTCACTCACTCACGCTCTGCCTCACTCACTCACGCTCTGCCTCACTCACTCACGCTCTGCCTCACTCACTCACGCTCTGTCTCACTCACTCTCGCTCTGTCTCACTCACTCTTGCTCTGTCTCACTCACTCACACATGCTCTGTCTCACTCACTCACGCTCTGCCTCACTCACTCACGCTCTGTCTCACTCACTCTCGCTCTGTCTCACTCACTCACGCTCTGTCTCACTCACTCTCGCTCTGTCTCACACACTCACACATGCTCTGTCTCACTCATTCACACATGCTCTCACTCACTCACTCTCACTCACTCTCACGCTCTGTCTCACTCACTCACGCTCTGTCTCACTCACACATGTTCTGTCTCACACCTCACGCTCTGTCTCACTCACTCACATGCTCTGTCTCACTCATTCACACATGCTCTCACTCACTCACACGCTCTGTCTCACTCACTCACGCATTCTCTGTCTCACTCACACACCCTCTGTCTCACTCACTCACGCTCTGTCTCACTCACTCACACATGCTCTGTCTCGCTCATTCACACATGCTCTCACTCACACGCTCTGCCTCACTCACTCACGCTCTGCCTCACTCACTCACGCTCTGCCTCAATCAGTCACGCTCTGTCTCACTCACTCACGCTCTGTCTCACTCACTCACATTCGCTGTGTCTCACTCACTCACACATGCTCTGTCTCCTTCACTCACACTTTCTCTGTCTCACTCACACACCCTCTGTCTCACTCACTCACGCTCTGTCTCACTCACACATGCTCTGTCTCACTCATTCACACATGCTCTCACTCACTCACACACCCTCTGTCTCACTCACTAACGCTCTGTCTCACTCACTCACGCTCTGTCTCACTCACTCACACGCTCTGTCTCACTCACTCACGCTCTGTCTCACTCACACACGCTCTGTCTCACTCACTCACGCTCTGTCTCACTCACTCACACTCTGTCTCACTCATTCACATATGCTCTGTCTCGCTTACTCACACATGCTCTGCCTCACACACGCTTTGTCTCACTCACTCACACACGCTCTGTCTCACTCACTCACGCTCTGTCTCACTCACACACGCTCTGTCTCACTCACTCACACATGCTCTGTCTCACTCACTCACTCATGCTCTGTCTCACTCATTCACACATGCTCTCATTCACTCACTCACGCTCTGTCTCACTCACTCACACATGCTCTGTCTCACTCATTCACACATGCTCTCACTCACACACTCACGCTCTGTCTCATTCACTCACGCTCTGTCTCACTCACTCACGCTCTGCCTCACTCACTCACGCTCTGCCTCACTCACTCACGCTCTGTCTCCCTCACACGCGCTCTGTCTCACTCACTCACGCTCTGTCTCACTCACTCTCACGCCCTGTCTCACTCACACATGCTCTGTCTCACTCACTCATGCTCTGTCTCACTCACTCACGCTCTGTCTCACTCACTCACATTCGCTCTGTCTCACTCACACATGCTCTGTCTCATTCACTCATGCTCTGTCTCACTCACTCACATGCTCTGTCTCACTCACTCACACATGCTCTGTCTCACTCATTCACACATGCTCTCACTCACACGCTCTGTCTCACTCCCTCACGCTCTGTCTCACTCACTCACGCTCTGTCTCACTCATTCACGCTCTGTCTCACTCACTCACATTCGCTCTGTCTCACTCACTCACACATGCTCTGTCTCACTCACTCACACATGCTCTCACTCACACGCTCTGCCTCACTCACTCACGCTCTATCTCACTCACTCACATGTTCTGTCTCACTCACTCACACATGCTCTGTCTCGCTCATTCACACATGCTCTCACTCACTCACACACGCTCTGTCTCACTCACTCACATGCTCTGTCTCACTCACTCACACATGCTCTGTCTCACTCACTCACACATGCTTTGTCTCACTTATTCACACATGCTCTCACTCACACGCTCTGTCTCACTCACGCTCTGTCTCACTCACTCACATGTTCTGTCTCACTCACTCGCACCTGCTCTGTCTCACTCACACACGCTCTGTCTCACTCACTCATGCTCTGTCTCACTCACTCACACATGCTCTGTCTCACTCACTCACGCTCTGTCTCTCTCTCTCATGCTCTGTCTCACTCACTCACGCTCTGTCTCACTCACTCACGCTCTGTCTCACTCACTCACGCTCTGTCTCACGCACTCACGCTCTGTCTCACTCACACACGCTCTGTCTCACTCATTCACACATGCTCTCACTCACACGCTCTGTCTCACTCACTCATGCTCTGACTCACTCACTCACACACGCTCTGTCTCACTCACGTTCTGTCTCACTCACTCACATGCTCTGTCTCACTCATTCACACATGCTCTCACTGACTCACACACTCTCTGTCTCACTCACTCACGCTCTGTCTCACTCACTCACACATTCTCTGTCTCACTCACACACCCTCTGTCTCACTCACTCACGCTCTGTCTCACTCACTCACACATGCTCTGTCTCGCTCATTCACACATGCTCTCACTCACACGCTCTGCCTCACTCACTCACGCTCTGCCTCACTCACTCACGCTCTGCCTCAATCAGTCACGCTCTGTCTCACTCACTCACGCTCTGTCTCACTCACTCACATTCGCTGTGTCTCACTCACTCACACATGCTCTGTCTCCTTCACTCACACTTTCTCTGTCTCACTCACACACCCTCTGTCTCACTCACTCACGCTCTGTCTCACTCACACATGCTCTGTCTCACTCATTCACACATGCTCTCACTCACTCACACACCCTCTGTCTCACTCACTAACGCTCTGTCTCACTCACTCACGCTCTGTCTCACTCACTCACACGCTCTGTCTCACTCACTCACGCTCTGTCTCACTCACACACGCTCTGTCTCACTCACTCACGCTCTGTCTCACTCACTCACACTCTGTCTCACTCATTCACATATGCTCTGTCTCGCTTACTCACACATGCTCTGCCTCACACACGCTTTGTCTCACTCACTCACACACGCTCTGTCTCACTCACTCACGCTCTGTCTCACTCACACACGCTCTGTCTCACTCACTCACACATGCTCTGTCTCACTCACTCACTCATGCTCTGTCTCACTCATTCACACATGCTCTCATTCACTCACTCACGCTCTGTCTCACTCACTCACACATGCTCTGTCTCACTCATTCACACATGCTCTCACTCACACACTCACGCTCTGTCTCATTCACTCACGCTCTGTCTCACTCACTCACGCTCTGCCTCACTCACTCACGCTCTGCCTCACTCACTCACGCTCTGCCTCACTCACTCACGCTCTGTCTCCCTCACACGCGCTCTGTCTCACTCACTCACGCTCTGTCTCACTCACTCTCACGCCCTGTCTCACTCACACATGCTCTGTCTCACTCATTCACACATGCTCTCACTCACTCACTCACACGCTCTGTCTCACTCACGCTCTGTCTGTCTCACTCACGCTCTGTCTCACTCATGCTGTGTCTCACTCACTCACACATGCTCTCACTCACACGCTCTGCCTCACTCACTCACGCTCTGTCTCACTTACTCACACCTGCTCTGCCTTACTCATTCACTCACACGCTCTGTCTCACTCACTCACACACGCTCTGTCTCACTCACTCACGCTCTGTCTCACTCACTCGCGCTCTGTCTCACTCACACATGCTCTGTCTCGCTCATTCACACATGCTCTCACTCACACGCTCTGCCTCTCTCACTCACGCTCTGCCTCACTCACTCACGCTCTGCCTCACTCACTCACGCTCTGCCTCACTCACTCACGCTCTGCCTCACTCACTCACGCTCTGTCTCACTCACTCTCGCTCTGTCTCACTCACTCACTCACGCTCTGCCTCACTCACTCACGCTCTGCCTCACTCACTCACGCTCTGCCTCACTCACTCACGCTCTGTCTCACTCACTCTCGCTCTGTCTCACTCACTCTTGCTCTGTCTCACTCACTCACACATGCTCTGTCTCACTCACTCACGCTCTGCCTCACTCACTCACGCTCTGTCTCACTCACTCTCGCTCTGTCTCACTCACTCACGCTCTGTCTCACTCACTCACGCTCTGTCTCACTCACTCACACATGCTCTGTCTCGCTCATTCACACATGCTCTCACTCACACGCTCTGCCTCACTCACTCACGCTCTGCCTCACTCACTCACGCTCTGCCTCAATCAGTCACGCTCTGTCTCACTCACTCACGCTCTGTCTCACTCACTCACATTCGCTGTGTCTCACTCACTCACACATGCTCTGTCTCCTTCACTCACACTTTCTCTGTCTCACTCACACACCCTCTGTCTCACTCACTCACGCTCTGTCTCACTCACACATGCTCTGTCTCACTCATTCACACATGCTCTCACTCACTCACACACCCTCTGTCTCACTCACTAACGCTCTGTCTCACTCACTCACGCTCTGTCTCACTCACTCACACGCTCTGTCTCACTCACTCACGCTCTGTCTCACTCACTCACACTCTGTCTCACTCATTCACATATGCTCTGTCTCGCTTACTCACACATGCTCTGCCTCACACACGCTTTGTCTCACTCACTCACACACGCTCTGTCTCACTCACTCACGCTCTGTCTCACTCACACACGCTCTGTCTCACTCACTCACACATGCTCTGTCTCACTCACTCACTCATGCTCTGTCTCACTCATTCACACATGCTCTCATTCACTCACTCACGCTCTGTCTCACTCACTCACACATGCTCTGTCTCACTCATTCACACATGCTCTCACTCACACACTCACGCTCTGTCTCATTCACTCACGCTCTGTCTCACTCACTCACGCTCTGCCTCACTCACTCACGCTCTGCCTCACTCACTCACGCTCTGTCTCCCTCACACGCGCTCTGTCTCACTCACTCACGCTCTGTCTCACTCACTCACATTCGCTCTGTCTCACTCACACATGCTCTGTCTCATTCACTCATGCTCTGTCTCACTCACTC
Source organism: Scyliorhinus torazame (assembly GCF_047496885.1). NCBI lineage: Eukaryota > Metazoa > Chordata > Chondrichthyes > Carcharhiniformes > Scyliorhinidae > Scyliorhinus > Scyliorhinus torazame. The sequence continues at coordinate 137,903,591 of NC_092718.1, forward strand.
ACATGCTCTGTCTCACTCACTCACACATGCTCTGTCTCACTCATTCACACATGCTCTCACTCACACGCTCTGTCTCACTCCCTCACGCTCTGTCTCACTCACTCACGCTCTGTCTCACTCATTCACGCTCTGTCTCACTCACTCACATTCGCTCTGTCTCACTCACTCACACATGCTCTGTCTCACTCACTCACACATGCTCTCACTCACACGCTCTGCCTCACTCACTCACGCTCTATCTCACTCACTCACATGTTCTGTCTCACTCACTCACACATGCTCTGTCTCGCTCATTCACACATGCTCTCACTCACTCACACACGCTCTGTCTCACTCACTCACATGCTCTGTCTCACTCACTCACACATGCTCTGTCTCACTCACTCACACATGCTTTGTCTCACTTATTCACACATGCTCTCACTCACACGCTCTGTCTCACTCACGCTCTGTCTCACTCACTCACATGTTCTGTCTCACTCACTCGCACCTGCTCTGTCTCACTCACACACGCTCTGTCTCACTCACTCATGCTCTGTCTCACTCACTCACACATGCTCTGTCTCACTCACTCACGCTCTGTCTCTCTCTCTCATGCTCTGTCTCACTCACTCACGCTCTGTCTCACTCACTCACGCTCTGTCTCACTCACTCACGCTCTGTCTCACGCACTCACGCTCTGTCTCACTCACACACGCTCTGTCTCACTCATTCACACATGCTCTCACTCACACGCTCTGTCTCACTCACTCATGCTCTGACTCACTCACTCACGCTCTGTCTCACTCATTCACGCTCTGTCTCACTCACTCACATTCGCTCTGTCTCACTCACTCACACATGCTCTGTCTCACTCACTCACACATGCTCTCACTCACACGCTCTGCCTCACTCACTCACGCTCTATCTCACTCACTCACATGTTCTGTCTCACTCACTCACACATGCTCTGTCTCGCTCATTCACACATGCTCTCACTCACTCACACACGCTCTGTCTCACTCACTCACATGCTCTGTCTCACTCACTCACACATGCTCTGTCTCACTCACTCACACATGCTTTGTCTCACTTATTCACACATGCTCTCACTCACACGCTCTGTCTCACTCACGCTCTGTCTCACTCACTCACATGTTCTGTCTCACTCACTCGCACCTGCTCTGTCTCACTCACACACGCTCTGTCTCACTCACTCATGCTCTGTCTCACTCACTCACACATGCTCTGTCTCACTCACTCACGCTCTGTCTCTCTCTCTCATGCTCTGTCTCACTCACTCACGCTCTGTCTCACTCACTCACGCTCTGTCTCACTCACTCACGCTCTGTCTCACGCACTCACGCTCTGTCTCACTCACACACGCTCTGTCTCACTCACTCACACATACTCTGTCTCCCTCATTCACACATGCTCTCACTCACTCACTCACATGCTCTGTCTCACTCACTCACGCTTTGTCTCACTCACACGCTCTGTCTCACTCACTCACACGCTCTGTCCCACTCACTCACTCACGCTCTGTCTCACTCACTCACTCACGCTCTGTCTCACTCACTCACACATGCTCTGTCTCACTCATTCACACATGCTCTCACTCACTGACTCACTCGCTCTGTCTCACTCACTCACGCTCTGTCTCACTTACACATGCTCTGTCTCACTCACTCACACATGCTCTGTCTCACTCACTCACACATGCCCTGTCTCACTCACTCACACGCGCTCTGTCTCACACTCACTCACGCTCTGCCTCACTCACACGCGCTCTGTCTCACTCACTCACGCTCTGTCTCACTCTCTCACCTGCTCTGTCTCACTCACTCACACACGCTCTGTCTCACTCACTCACTCACTCACGCTCTGTCTCACTCACTCACACATGCTCTGTCTCACTCACTCACACACGCTCTGTCTCACCCACGCACACCTGCTCCGTCTCACTCTCTCACACCTGCTCTGTCTCACTCACTCACTCACGCTCTGTCTCACTCACTCACACATGCTCTGTCTCACTCATTCACACATGCTCTCACTCACTCACTCACACGCTCTATCTCACACACTCACGCTCTGTCTCACTCACACACCCTCTGTCTCACTCACTCGCGCTCTGTCTCACTCACTCACACATGCTCTGTCTCACTCATTCACACATGCACTCACTCACACACTCACGCTCTGTCTCATTCACTCATGCTCTGTCTCACTCACTCACGCTCTGTCTCACTCACTCACGCTCTGTCTCACTCACTCACGCTCTGTCTCACTCACTCACACTCTGTCTCACTCACTCACTCACGCTCTGCTCTGTCTCACTCACTCACACACGCTCTGTCTCACTCACTCACGCTCTGTCTCACTCACTCACGCTCTCTCTCACTCACTCACGCTCTGTCTCACTCACTCACACGCTCTGTCTCACTCACTCACGCTCTGTCTCACTCACTCACACATGCTCTGTCTCACTCATTCACACATGCTCTCACTCACACGCTCTGTCTCACTCACTCACGGTCTCACTCACACACGCTCTGTCTCACTCACTCACACACGCTCTGTCTCACTCACTCACACATGCTCTGTCTCACTCACTCACACATGCTCTGTCTCACTCATTCACACATGCTCTCACTCACTCACTCTCACGCTCTGTCTCACTCACTCACGTTCTGTCTCGCTCACACACGCTCTGTCTCACTCACTCACATTCGCTCTGTCTCACTCACTCACATTCGCTCTGTCTCACTCACTCACTCATTCTCTGTCTCACTCACTCACACATGCTCTGTCTCACTCACTCACACATGCTCTGTCTCACTCCCTCATGCTCTGTCTCACTCACTCACATGCTCTGTCTCACTCATTCACACATGCTCTCACGCACTCACACGCTCTGTCTCACTCACGTTCTGTCTCACTCACTCACATGCTCTGTCTCACTCATTCACACATGCTCTCACTGACTCACACACTCTCTGTCTCACTCACTCACGCTCTGTCTCACTCACTCACACATTCTCTGTCTCACTCACACACCCTCTGTCTCACTCACTCACGCTCTGTCTCACTCACTCACACATGCTCTGTCTCGCTCATTCACACATGCTCTCACTCACACGCTCTGGCTCACTCACTCACGCTCTGCCTCACTCACTCACGCTCTGCCTCAATCAGTCACGCTCTGTCTCACTCACTCACGCTCTGTCTCACTCACTCACATTCGCTGTGTCTCACTCACTCACACATGCTCTGTCTCCTTCACTCACACTTTCTCTGTCTCACTCACACACCCTCTGTCTCACTCACTCACGCTCTGTCTCACTCACACATGCTCTGTCTCACTCATTCACACATGCTCTCACTCACTCACACACCCTCTGTCTCACTCACTAACGCTCTGTCTCACTCACTCACGCTCTGTCTCACTCACTCACACGCTCTGTCTCACTCACTCACGCTCTGTCTCACTCACACACGCTCTGTCTCACTCACTCACGCTCTGTCTCACTCACTCACACTCTGTCTCACTCATTCACATATGCTCTGTCTCGCTTACTCACACATGCTCTGCCTCACACACGCTTTGTCTCACTCACTCACACACGCTCTGTCTCACTCACTCACGCTCTGTCTCACTCACACACGCTCTGTCTCACTCACTCACACATGCTCTGTCTCACTCACTCACTCATGCTCTGTCTCACTCATTCACACATGCTCTCATTCACTCACTCACGCTCTGTCTCACTCACTCACACATGCTCTGTCTCACTCATTCACACATGCTCTCACTCACACACTCACGCTCTGTCTCATTCACTCACGCTCTGTCTCACTCACTCACGCTCTGCCTCACTCACTCACGCTCTGCCTCACTCACTCACGCTCTGTCTCCCTCACACGCGCTCTGTCTCACTCACTCACGCTCTGTCTCACTCACTCTCACGCCCTGTCTCACTCACACATGCTCTGTCTCACTCATTCACACATGCTCTCACTCACTCACTCACACGCTCTGTCTCACTCACGCTCTGTCTGTCTCACTCACGCTCTGTCTCACTCATGCTGTGTCTCACTCACTCACACATGCTCTCACTCACACGCTCTGCCTCACTCACTCACGCTCTGTCTCACTTACTCACACCTGCTCTGCCTTACTCATTCACTCACACGCTCTGTCTCACTCACTCACACACGCTCTGTCTCACTCACTCACGCTCTGTCTCACTCACTCGCGCTCTGTCTCACTCACACATGCTCTGTCTCGCTCATTCACACATGCTCTCACTCACACGCTCTGCCTCTCTCACTCACGCTCTGCCTCACTCACTCACGCTCTGCCTCACTCACTCACGCTCTGCCTCACTCACTCACGCTCTGCCTCACTCACTCACGCTCTGTCTCACTCACTCTCGCTCTGTCTCACTCACTCACTCACGCTCTGCCTCACTCACTCACGCTCTGCCTCACTCACTCACGCTCTGCCTCACTCACTCACGCTCTGTCTCACTCACTCTCGCTCTGTCTCACTCACTCTTGCTCTGTCTCACTCACTCACACATGCTCTGTCTCACTCACTCACGCTCTGCCTCACTCACTCACGCTCTGTCTCACTCACTCTCGCTCTGTCTCACTCACTCACGCTCTGTCTCACTCACTCTCGCTCTGTCTCACACACTCACACATGCTCTGTCTCACTCATTCACACATGCTCTCACTCACTCACTCTCACTCACTCTCACGCTCTGTCTCACTCACTCACGCTCTGTCTCACTCACACATGTTCTGTCTCACACCTCACGCTCTGTCTCACTCACTCACATGCTCTGTCTCACTCATTCACACATGCTCTCACTCACTCACACGCTCTGTCTCACTCACTCACACATTCTCTGTCTCACTCACTCACACATTCTCTGTCTCACTCACACACCCTCTGTCTCACTCACTCACGCTCTGTCTCACTCACTCACACATGCTCTGTCTCGCTCATTCACACATGCTCTCACTCACACGCTCTGCCTCACTCACTCACGCTCTGCCTCACTCACTCACGCTCTGCCTCAATCAGTCACGCTCTGTCTCACTCACTCACGCTCTGTCTCACTCACTCACATTCGCTGTGTCTCACTCACTCACACATGCTCTGTCTCCTTCACTCACACTTTCTCTGTCTCACTCACACACCCTCTGTCTCACTCACTCACGCTCTGTCTCACTCACACATGCTCTGTCTCACTCATTCACACATGCTCTCACTCACTCACACACCCTCTGTCTCACTCACTAACGCTCTGTCTCACTCACTCACGCTCTGTCTCACTCACTCACACGCTCTGTCTCACTCACTCACGCTCTGTCTCACTCACACACGCTCTGTCTCACTCACTCACGCTCTGTCTCACTCACTCACACTCTGTCTCACTCATTCACATATGCTCTGTCTCGCTTACTCACACATGCTCTGCCTCACACACGCTTTGTCTCACTCACTCACACACGCTCTGTCTCACTCACTCACGCTCTGTCTCACTCACACACGCTCTGTCTCACTCACTCACACATGCTCTGTCTCACTCACTCACTCATGCTCTGTCTCACTCATTCACACATGCTCTCATTCACTCACTCACGCTCTGTCTCACTCACTCACACATGCTCTGTCTCACTCATTCACACATGCTCTCACTCACACACTCACGCTCTGTCTCATTCACTCACGCTCTGTCTCATTCACTCACGCTCTGTCTCACTCACTCACGCTCTGCCTCACTCACTCACGCTCTGCCTCACTCACTCACGCTCTGTCTCCCTCACACGCGCTCTGTCTCACTCACTCACGCTCTGTCTCACTCACTCTCACGCCCTGTCTCACTCACACATGCTCTGTCTCACTCACTCATGCTCTGTCTCACTCACTCACGCTCTGTCTCACTCACTCACATTCGCTCTGTCTCACTCACACATGCTCTGTCTCATTCACTCATGCTCTGTCTCACTCACTCACATGCTCTGTCTCACTCACTCACACATGCTCTGTCTCACTCATTCACACATGCTCTCACTCACACGCTCTGTCTCACTCCCTCACGCTCTGTCTCACTCACTCACGCTCTGTCTCACTCACTCACGCTCTGTCTCACTCACTCACATTCGCTCTGTCTCACTCACTCACACATGCTCTGTCTCACTCACTCACACATGCTCTCACTCACACGCTCTGCCTCACTCACTCACGCTCTATCTCACTCACTCACATGTTCTGTCTCACTCACTCACACATGCTCTGTCTCGCTCATTCACACATGCTCTCACTCACTCACACACGCTCTGTCTCACTCACTCACATGCTCTGTCTCACTCACTCACACATGCTCTGTCTCACTCACTCACACATGCTTTGTCTCACTTATTCACACATGCTCTCACTCACACGCTCTGTCTCACTCACGCTCTGTCTCACTCACTCACATGTTCTGTCTCACTCACTCGCACCTGCTCTGTCTCACTCACACACGCTCTGTCTCACTCACTCATGCTCTGTCTCACTCACTCACACATGCTCTGTCTCACTCACTCACGCTCTGTCTCTCTCTCTCATGCTCTGTCTCACTCACTCACGCTCTGTCTCACTCACTCACGCTCTGTCTCACGCACTCACGCTCTGTCTCACTCACACACGCTCTGTCTCACTCATTCACACATGCTCTCACTCACACGCTCTGTCTCACTCACTCATGCTCTGACTCACTCACTCACACACGCTCTGTCTCACTCACTCACACATACTCTGTCTCCCTCATTCACACATGCTCTCACTCACTCACTCACATGCTCTGTCTCACTCACTCACGCTTTGTCTCACTCACACGCTCTGTCTCACTCACTCACACGCTCTGTCCCACTCACTCACTCACGCTCTGTCTCACTCACTCACTCACGCTCTGTCTCACTCACTCACACATGCTCTGTCTCACTCATTCACACATGCTCTCACTCACTCACTCACTCGCTCTGTCTCACTCACTCACGCTCTGTCTCACTTACACATGCTCTGTCTCACTCACTCACACATGCTCTGTCTCACTCACTCACACATGCCCTGTCTCACTCACTCACACACGCTCTGTCTCACACTCACTCACGCTCTGCCTCACTCACACGCACTCTGTCTCACTCACTCACGCTCTGTCTCACTCTCTCACCTGCTCTGTCTCACTCACTCACACACGCTCTGTCTCACTCACTCACTCACTCACGCTCTGTCTCACTCACTCACACATGCTCTGTCTCACTCACTCACACACGCTCTGTCTCACCCACGCACACCTGCTCCGTCTCACTCTCTCACACCTGCTCTGTCTCACTCACTCACTCACGCTCTGTCTCACTCACTCACACATGCTCTGTCTCACTCATTCACACATGCTCTCACTCACTCACTCACACGCTCTATCTCACACACTCACGCTCTGTCTCACTCACACACCCTCTGTCTCACTCACTCGCGCTCTGTCTCACTCACTCACACATGCTCTGTCTCACTCATTCACACATGCACTCACTCACACACTCACGCTCTGTCTCATTCACTCATGCTCTGTCTCACTCACTCACGCTCTGTCTCACTCACTCACGCTCTGTCTCACTCACTCACGCTCTGTCTCACTCACTCACACTCTGTCTCACTCACTCACTCACGCTCTGCTCTGTCTCACTCACTCACACACGCTCTGTCTCACTCACTCACGCTCTGTCTCACTCACTCACGCTCTCTCTCACTCACTCACGCTCTGTCTCACTCACTCACACGCTCTGTCTCACTCACTCACGCTCTGTCTCACTCACTCACACATGCTCTGTCTCACTCATTCACACATGCTCTCACTCACACGCTCTGTCTCACTCACTCACGGTCTCACTCACACACGCTCTGTCTCACTCACTCACACACGCTCTGTCTCACTCACTCACACATGCTCTGTCTCACTCACTCACACATGCTCTGTCTCACTCATTCACACATGCTCTCACTATCTCACTCTCACGCTCTGTCTCACTCACTCACGTTCTGTCTCGCTCACACACGCTCTGTCTCACTCACTCACATTCGCTCTGTCTCACTCACTCACATTCGCTCTGTCTCACTCACTCACTCATTCTCTGTCTCACTCACTCACACATGCTCTGTCTCACTCACTCACACATGCTCTGTCTCACTCCCTCATGCTCTGTCTCACTCACTCACATGCTCTGTCTCACTCATTCACACATGCTCTCACGCACTCACACGCTCTGTCTCACTCACGTTCTGTCTCACTCACTCACATGCTCTGTCTCACTCATTCACACATGCTCTCACTGACTCACACACTCTCTGTCTCACTCACTCACGCTCTGTCTCACTCACTCACACATTCTCTGTCTCACTCACACACCCTCTGTCTCACTCACTCACGCTCTGTCTCACTCACTCACACATGCTCTGTCTCGCTCATTCACACATGCTCTCACTCACACGCTTTGCCTCACTCACTCACGCTCTGCCTCACTCACTCACGCTCTGCCTCAATCAGTCACGCTCTGTCTCACTCACTCACGCTCTGTCTCACTCACTCACATTCGCTGTGTCTCACTCACTCACACATGCTCTGTCTCCTTCACTCACACTTTCTCTGTCTCACTCACACACCCTCTGTCTCACTCACTCACGCTCTGTCTCACTCACACATGCTCTGTCTCACTCATTCACACATGCTCTCACTCACTCACACACCCTCTGTCTCACTCACTAACGCTCTGTCTCACTCACTCACGCTCTGTCTCACTCACTCACACGCTCTGTCTCACTCACTCACGCTCTGTCTCACTCACACACGCTCTGTCTCACTCACTCACGCTCTGTCTCACTCACTCACACTCTGTCTCACTCATTCACATATGCTCTGTCTCGCTTACTCACACATGCTCTGCCTCACACACGCTTTGTCTCACTCACTCACACACGCTCTGTCTCACTCACTCACGCTCTGTCTCACTCACACACGCTCTGTCTCACTCACTCACACATGCTCTGTCTCACTCACTCACTCATGCTCTGTCTCACTCATTCACACATGCTCTCATTCACTCACTCACGCTCTGTCTCACTCACTCACACATGCTCTGTCTCACTCATTCACACATGCTCTCACTCACACACTCACGCTCTGTCTCATTCACTCACGCTCTGTCTCACTCACTCACGCTCTGCCTCACTCACTCACGCTCTGCCTCACTCACTCACGCTCTGTCTCCCTCACACGCGCTCTGTCTCACTCACTCACGCTCTGTCTCACTCACTCTCACGCCCTGTCTCACTCACACATGCTCTGTCTCACTCATTCACACATGCTCTCACTCACTCACTCACACGCTCTGTCTCACTCACGCTCTGTCTGTCTCACTCACGCTCTGTCTCACTCATGCTGTGTCTCACTCACTCACACATGCTCTGCCTTACTCATTCACTCACACGCTCTGTCTCACTCACTCACACACGCTCTGTCTCACTCACTCACGCTCTGTCTCACTCACTCGCGCTCTGTCTCACTCACACATGCTCTGTCTCGCTCATTCACACATGCTCTCACTCACACGCTCTGCCTCTCTCACTCACGCTCTGCCTCACTCACTCACGCTCTGCCTCACTCACTCACGCTCTGCCTCACTCACTCACGCTCTGTCTCACTCACTCTCGCTCTGTCTCACTCACTCACTCACGCTCTGCCTCACTCACTCACGCTCTGCCTCACTCACTCACGCTCTGCCTCACTCACTCACGCTCTGCCTCACTCACTCACGCTCTGTCTCACTCACTCTCGCTCTGTCTCACTCACTCACACATGCTCTGTCTCACTCACTCACGCTCTGCCTCACTCACTCACGCTCTGTCTCACTCACTCTCGCTCTGTCTCACTCACTCACGCTCTGTCTCACTCACTCTCGCTCTGTCTCACACACTCACACATGCTCTGTCTCACTCATTCACACATGCTCTCACTCACTCACTCTCACTCACTCTCACGCTCTGTCTCACTCACTCACGCTCTGTCTCACTCACACATGTTCTGTCTCACACCTCACGCTCTGTCTCACTCACTCACATGCTCTGTCTCACTCATTCACACATGCTCTCACTCACTCACACGCTCTGTCTCACTCACTCACACTCTGTCTCACTCACTCACGCTCTGTCTCACTCACTCACATTCGCTCTGTCTCACTCACTCACACATGCTCTGTCTCCCTCACTCACACATTCTCTGTCTCACTCACACACCCTCTGTCTCACTCACTCACGCTCTGTCTCACTCACTCACACATGCTCTGTCTCGCTCATTCACACATGCTCTCACTCACACGCTCTGCCTCACTCACTCACGCTCTGCCTCACTCACTCACGCTCTGCCTCACTCACTCACGCTCTGCCTCACTCACTCACGCTCTGTCTCACTCACTCACGCTCTGTCTCACTCACTCACATTCGCTGTGTCTCACTCACTCACACATGCTCTGTCTCCTTCACTCACACTTTCTCTGTCTCACTCACACACCCTCTGTCTCACTCACGCTCTGTCTCACTCACACATGCTCTGTCTCACTCATTCACACGCTCTATCTCACTCACTCACGCTCTGTCTCACTCACACACGCTCTGTCTCACTCAATCACACATGCTCTGTCTCACTCACTCACGCTCTGTCTCACTCACTCACACTGTCTCACTCACTCACATATGCTCTGTCTCGCTTACTCACACATGCTCTGCCTCACACACGCTTTGTCTCACTCACACACACACGCTCTGTCTCACTCACTCACGCTCTGTCTCACTCACACCCGCTCTGTCTCACTCACTCACACATGCTCTGTCTCACTCATTCACACATGCTCTCACTCACTCACTCACGCTCTGTCTCACTCACTCACGCTCTGCCTCACTCAATCACGCTCTGCCTCACTCACTCACGCTCTGCCTCACTCACTCACGCTCTGTCTCCCTCACTCGCGCTCTGCCTCACTCACTCACGCTCTGTCTCACTCAGTCACACATGCTCTGTCTCACTCATTCACACATGCTCTCACTCACTCACACGCTCTGTCTCAATCACTCACGCTCTGTCTCACTCACGCTCTGTCACACTCACTCACACATGCTCTGTCTCGCTCATTCACACATGTTCTCACTCACACGCTCTGCCTCACTCACTCACGCTCTGCCTCGCTCACTCACACATGCTCTGTCTCACTCATTCACACATGCTCTCACTCACTCACTCACACGCTCTATCTAACACACTCACGCTCTGTCTCACTCACACACCCTCTGTCTCACTCACTCGCGCTCTGTCTCACTCACTCACACATGCTCTGTCTCACTCATTCACACATGCACTCACTCACACGCCTAGTCTCACTCACTCACGCTCTGTCTCACTCACTCACGCTCTGTCTCACTCACTCACGCTCTGTCTCACTCACTCACGCTCTGTCTCACTCACTCACACTCTGTCTCACTCACTCACTCACGCTCTGCTCTGTCTCACTCACTCACACACGCTCTGTCTCACTCACTCACGCTCTGTCTCACTCACTCACGCTCTCACTCACTCACGCTCTGTCTCACTCACTCACACGCTCTGTCTCACTCACTCACGCTCTGTCTCACTCACTCACACATGCTCTGTCTCACTCATTCACACATGCTCTCACTCACACGCTCTGTCTCACTCACTCACGGTCTCACTCACACACGCTCTTTCTCACTCACTCACACACGCTCTGTCTCACTCACTCACACATGCTCTGTCTCACTCACTCACACATGCTCTGTCTCACTCATTCACACATGCTCTCACTCACTCACTCTCACGCTCTGTCTCACTCACTCACGCTCTGTCTCGCTCACACACGCTCTGTCTCACTCACTCACATTCGCTCTGTCTCACTCACTCACTCATTCTCTGTCTCACTCACTCACACATGCTCTGTCTCACTCCCTCATGCTCTGTCTCACTCACTCACATGCTCTGTCTCACTCATTCACACATGCTCTCACGCACTCACACGCTGTGTCTCACTCACGTTCTGTCTCACTCACTCACGCTCTGTCTCACTCACTCACACATGCTCTGTCTCACTCATTCACACATGCTCTCACTGACTCACACACTCTCTGTCTCACTCACTCACGCTCTGCCTCACTCACTCACACATTCTCTGTCTCACTCACACACCCTCTGTCTCACTCACTCACGCTCTGTCTCACTCACTCACACATGCTCTGTCTCGCTCATTCACACATGCTCTCACTCACACGCTCTGCCTCACTCACTCACATTCGCTGTGTCTCACTCACTCACACATGCTCTGTCTCCTTCACTCACACTTTCTCTGTCTCACTCACACACCCTCTGTCTCACTCACTCACGCTCTGTCTCACTCACACATGCTCTGTCTCACTCATTCACACATGCTCTCACTCACTCACACACCCTCTGTCTCACTCACTAACGCTCTGTCTCACTCACTCACGCTCTGTCTCACTCACTCACACGCTCTGTCTCACTCACTCACGCTCTGTCTCACTCACACACGCTCTGTCTCACTCACTCACGCTCTGTCTCACTCACTCACACTCTGTCACACTCACTCACATATGCTCTGTCTCGCTTACTCACACATGCTCTGCCTCACACACGCTTTGTCTCACTCACTCACACACGCTCTGTCTCACTCACTCACGCTCTGTCTCACTCACACACGCTCTGTCTCACTCACTCACACATGCTCTGTCTCACTCACTCACTCATGCTCTGTCTCACTCATTCACACATGCTCTCATTCACTCACTCACGCTCTGTCTCACTCACACACGCTCTGTCTTACTCACTCACACACGCTCTGTCTCACTCACTCACACATGCTCTGTCTCACTCATTCACACATGCTCTCACTCACACACTCACGCTCTGTCTCATTCACTCACGCTCTGTCTCATTCACTCACGCTCTGTCTCACTCACTCACGCTCTGCCTCACTCACTCACGCTCTGCCTCACTCACTCACGCTCTGTCTCCCTCACACGCGCTCCGTCTCCCTCACACGCGCTCTGTCTCACTCACTCTCACGCCCTGTCTCACTCACACATGCTCTGTCTCACTCACTCATGCTCTGTCTCACTCACTCACGCTCTGTCTCACTCACTCACATTCGCTCTGTCTCACTCACACATGCTCTGTCTCATTCACTCATGCTCTGTCTCACTCACTCACATGCTCTGTCTCACTCACTCACACATGCTCTGTCTCACTCATTCACACATGCTCTCACTCACACGCTCTGTCTCACTCCCTCACGCTCTGTCTTACTCACTCACGCTCTGTCTCACTCACTCACGCTCTGTCTCACTCACACATGCTCTGTCTCACTCATTCACACATGCTCTCACTGACTCACACACTCTCTGTCTCACTCACTCACGCTCTGCCTCACTCACTCACACATTCTCTGTCTCACTCACACACCCTCTGTCTCACTCACTCACGCTCTGTCTCACTCACTCACACATGCTCTGTCTCGCTCATTCACACATGCTCTCACTCACACGCTCTGCCTCACTCACTCACATTCGCTGTGTCTCACTCACTCACACATGCTCTGTCTCCTTCACTCACACTTTCTCTGTCTCACTCACACACCCTCTGTCTCACTCACTCACGCTCTGTCTCACTCACACATGCTCTGTCTCACTCATTCACACATGCTCTCACTCACTCACACACCCTCTGTCTCACTCACTAACGCTCTGTCTCACTCACTCACGCTCTGTCTCACTCACTCACACGCTCTGTCTCACTCACTCACGCTCTGTCTCACTCACACACGCTCTGTCTCACTCACTCACGCTCTGTCTCACTCACTCACACTCTGTCACACTCACTCACATATGCTCTGTCTCGCTTACTCACACATGCTCTGCCTCACACACGCTTTGTCTCACTCACTCACACACGCTCTGTCTCACTCACTCACGCTCTGTCTCACTCACACACGCTCTGTCTCACTCACTCACACATGCTCTGTCTCACTCACTCACTCATGCTCTGTCTCACTCATTCACACATGCTCTCATTCACTCACTCACGCTCTGTCTCACTCACACACGCTCTGTCTTACTCACTCACACACGCTCTGTCTCACTCACTCACACATGCTCTGTCTCACTCATTCACACATGCTCTCACTCACACACTCACGCTCTGTCTCATTCACTCACGCTCTGTCTCATTCACTCACGCTCTGTCTCACTCACTCACGCTCTGCCTCACTCACTCACGCTCTGCCTCACTCACTCACGCTCTGTCTCCCTCACACGCGCTCCGTCTCCCTCACACGCGCTCTGTCTCACTCACTCTCACGCCCTGTCTCACTCACACATGCTCTGTCTCACTCACTCATGCTCTGTCTCACTCACTCACGCTCTGTCTCACTCACTCACATTCGCTCTGTCTCACTCACACATGCTCTGTCTCATTCACTCATGCTCTGTCTCACTCACTCACATGCTCTGTCTCACTCACTCACACATGCTCTGTCTCACTCATTCACACATGCTCTCACTCACACGCTCTGTCTCACTCCCTCACGCTCTGTCTTACTCACTCACGCTCTGTCTCACTCACTCACGCTCTGTCTCACTCACTCACATTCGCTCTGTCTCACTCACTCACACATGCTCTGTCTCACTCACTCACACATGCTCTCACTCACACGCTCTGCCTCACTCACTCACGCTCTATCTCACTCACTCACATGTTCTGTCTCACTCACTCACACATGCTCTGTCTCGCTCATTCACACATGCTCTCACTCACTCACACACGCTCTGTCTCACTCACTCACACATGCTCTGTCTCACTCACTCACACATGCTCTGTCTCACTCACTCACACATGCTTTGTCTCACTTATTCACACATGCTCTCACTCACACGCTCTGTCTCACTCACGCTCTGTCTCACTCACTCACATGTTCTGTCTCACTCACTCGCACCTGCTCTGTCTCACTCACACACGCTCTGTCTCACTCACTCATGCTCTGTCTCACTCACTCACACATGCTCTGTCTCACTCACTCACGCTCTGTCTCTCTCTCTCATGCTCTGTCTCACTCACTCACGCTCTGTCTCACTCACTCACGCTCTGTCTCACGCACTCACGCTCTGTCTCACTCACACACGCTCTGTCTCACTCATTCACACATGCTCTCACTCACACGCTCTGTCTCACTCACTCATGCTCTGACTCACTCACTCACACACGCTCTGTCTCACTCACTCACACATACTCTGTCTCACTCATTCACACATGCTCTCACTCACTCACTCACATGCTCTGTCTCACTCACTCACGCTTTGTCTCACTCACACGCTCTGTCTCACTCACTCACACGCTCTGTCCCACTCACTCACTCACGCTCTGTCTCACTCACTCACTCACGCTCTGTCTCACTCACTCACACATGCTCTGTCTCACTCATTCACACATGCTCTCACTCACTCACTCACTCGCTCTGTCTCACTCACTCACGCTCTGTCTCACTTACACATGCTCTGTCTCACTCACTCACACATGCTCTGTCTCACTCACTCACACATGCCCTGTCTCACTCACTCACACACGCTCTGTCTCACACTCACTCACGCTCTGCCTCACTCACACGCACTCTGTCTCACTCACTCACGCTCTGTCTCACTCTCTCACCTGCTCTGTCTCACTCACTCACACACGCTCTGTCTCACTCACTCACTCACTCACGCTCTGTCTCACTCACTCACACATGCTCTGTCTCACTCACTCACACACACGCTCTGTCTCACCCACTCACACCTGCTCCGTCTCACTCTCTCACACCTGCTCTGTCTCACTCACTCACTCACGCTCTGTCTCACTCACTCACGCTCTGTCTCACTCACTCACGCTCTGTCTCACTCACTCACTCACGCTCTGTCTCACTCACTCACTCACGCTCTGTCTCACTCTCTCACGCTCTGTCTCACTCACACACGCTCTGTCTCACTCACGCGCACATGCTCTGTCTCACTCACTTACACATGCTCTGTCTCATTCATTCACACATGCTCTCACTCACTCACACACCCTCTGTCTCACTCACACACCCTCTGTCTCACTCACGCGCGCTCTGTCTCACTCACTCACTCATGCTCTGTCTCACTCACTCACACACACGCTCTGTCTCACTCACTCACACACGCTCTGTCTCACTCACACGCTCTGTCTCACTCACTCACCCTCTGTCTCACTCACTCACACTCTGTCTCACTCACTCACACTCTGTCTCACTCACTCACGCTCTGTCTCACTCACTCACGCTCTGTCTCACTCACTCACGCTCTGTCTCACTCACTCACACGCTCTCTCACTCACTCACGCTCTGTCTCACTCACTCACGCTCTGTCTCACTCACTCACACATGCTCTGTCTCACTCATTCACACATGCTCTCACTCACTCACTCACACGCTCTGTCTCACTCACTCACGCTCTGTCTCACTCACACACGCTCGGTCTCACTCACTCACACATGCTCTCACTCACTCACACATGCTCTGGCTCACTCATTCACACATGCTCTCACTCACTCACGCTCTGTCTCACTCACTCACGCTCTGTCTCACTCACTCACGCTCTGTCTCACTCACTCACGCTCTGTCTCACTCACTCACGCTCTGTCTCACTCACTCACGCTCTGTCTCACTCACTCACGCTCTGTCTCACTCACTCACGCCCTGTCTCACTCACACACGTTCTGTCTCACTCACTCACACATGCTCTCACTCACTCACTCACACGCTCTGTCTCACTCACGCTCTGTCTCACTCACTCACGCTCTGTCTCACTCACTCACGCTCTGTCTCACTCACTCACGCTCTGTCTCACTCACTCACATGCTCTGCCTCACTCCCTCACACACTCTGTCTCACTCACTCACACACACGCTCTGTCTCACTCACTCACACACACGCTCTGTCTCATTCACTCTCACACGTTCTGTCTCACTCACTCGCACACGCTCTGTCTCACTCACACACACGCTGTCTCACTCACTCAGCCTCTGTCTCACTCACTCGCACACGCTCTGTCTCACTCGCTCGCTCTGTCTCACACTCGCTCTGTCTCACTCACTCGCACACGCTGTCTCACTCACACACGCTCTGTCTCACTCACACATGCTCTGTCTCACTCACTCACATGCTCTGTCTCGCTCACACACGCTCTGTCTCACTCACTCACATGCTCTGTCTCACTCACTCACACATGCTCTGTCTCACTCACACATGCTCTGTCTCACTCACTCACACATGCTCTGTCTCACTCATTCACACATGCTCTCACTCACACGCTCTGTCTCACTCCCTCACGCTCTGTCTCACTCACTCACGCTCTGTCTCACTCACTCACGCTCTGTCTCACTCACTCACATTCGCTCTGTCTCACTCACTCACACATGCTCTGTCTCACTCACTCACACATGCTCTGTCTCATTCACTCACGCTCTATCTCACTCACTCACATGTTCTGTCTCACTCACTCACACATGCTCTGTCTCGCTCATTCACACATGCTCTCACTCACTCACACACGCTCTGTCTCACTCACTCACATGCTCTGTCTCACTCACTCACACATGCTCTGTCTCACTCACTCACACATGCTTTGTCTCACTTATTCACACATGCTCTCACTCACACGCTCTGTCTCACTCACGCTCTGTCTCACTCACTCACATGTTCTGTCTCACTCACTCGCACCTGCTCTGTCTCACTCACACACGCTCTGTCTCACTCACTCACGCTCTGTCTCACTCACTCACACATGCTCTGTCTCACTCACTCACGCTCTGTCTCTCTCTCTCATGCTCTGTCTCACGCACTCACGCTCTGTCTCACTCACTCACGCTCTGTCTCACGCACTCACGCTCTGTCTCACTCACACACGCTCTGTCTCACTCATTCACACATGCTCTCACTCACACGCTCTGTCTCACTCACTCACGCTCTGACTCACTCACTCACACACGCTCTGTCTCACTCACTCACACATACTCTGTCTCACTCATTCACACATGCTCTCACTCACTCACTCACATGCTCTGTCTCACTCACTCACGCTTTGTCTCACTCACTCACGCTCTGTCTCACTCTCTCACATATGCTCTGTCTCACTCACTCACACACGCTCTGTCTCACTCACTCACACCCTCTGTCTCACTCACTCACGCTCGGTCTCACACTCACATGCTCTGTCTCACTCACTCACACATGCTCTGTCTCACTCATTCACACATGCACTCACTCACTCACTCACGCTCTGTCTCACTCACTCATGCTCTTTGTCTCACTCACACAAGCTCTGTCTCACTCACACACACTATCTCACTCACTCACACACGCTCTGTCTCACTCATTCACACATGCTCTCACTCACTCACTCACATGCTTTGTCTCACTCACTCACACTCTGTCTCACTCACTCACACATGCTCTGTCTCACTCATTCACACATGCTCTCACTCACTCACTCTCACGCTCTGTCTCACTCACACACGCTCTGTCTCACTCACTCACACATGCTCTCACTCACTCACTCACACGCTCTGTCTCACTCACTCACGCTCTGTCTCACTCACTCACACACGCTCTGTCTCACTCACTCACGCTCTGTCTCACTCACTCACGCTCTGTCTCACTCACTCACATACTCTGCCTCACTCCCTCACACACTCTGTCTCACTCACTCACACACGCTCTGTCTCACTCACTCACACACGCTCTGTCTCACTCACTCTCACACGTTCTGTCTCACTCTCACACGCTCTGTCTACTCTCACACGTTCTGTCTCACTCACTCGCACACGCTCTGTCTCACTCACACACACGCTGTCTCACTCACACACGCTCTGTCTCACTCACACACGCTCTGTCTCACTCACTCAGCCTCTGTCTCACTCACTCGCACACGCTCTGTCTCACTCGCTCGCTCTGTCTCACACTCGCTCTGTCTCACTCACTCGCATACGCTGTCTCACTCACACACGCTCTGTCTCACTCACTCACATGCTCTGTCTCGCTCACACACGCTCTGTCTCACTCACTCACATGCTCTGTCTCACTCACTCACACATGCTCTGTCTCACTCACGCACGTTGTGTCTCACTCACTCACATGCTCTGTCTCACTCACTCACACATGCTCTGTCTCACTCATTCACACATGCTCTCACACACTCCCTCACGCTCTGTCTCACTCACTCACGCTCTGTCTCACTCACTCACATTCGCTCTGTCTCAGTCACTCACACATGCTCTGTCTCATTCACTCATGCTCTGTCTCACTCACTCACATGCTCTGTCTCACTCACTCACACATGCTCTGTCTCACTCATTCACACATGCTCTCACACACTCCCTCACGCTCTGTCTCACTCACTCACGTCTGTCTCACTCACTCACGCTCTGTCTCACTCACTCACATTCGCTCTGTCTCACTCACTCACACATGCTCTGTCTCATTCACTCATGCTCTGTCTCACTTACTCACATGCTCTGTCTCACTCACTCACACATGCTCTGTCTCACTCATTCACACATGCTCTCACTCACACGCTCTGTCTCACTCCCTCACGCTCTGTCTCACTCACTCACGCTCTGTCTCACTCACTCACGCTCTGTCTCACTCACTCACATTCGCTCTGTCTCACTCACTCACACATGCTCTGTCTCACTCATTCACACATGCTCTCACACACTCCCTCACGCTCTGTCTCACTCACTCACGCTCTGTCTCACTCACTCACATTCGCTCTGTCTCACTCACTCACACATGCTCTGTCTCATTCACTCATGCTCTGTCTCACTCACTCACATGCTCTGTCTCACTCACTCACACATGCTCTGTCTCACTCATTCACACATGCTCTCACTCACACGCTCTGTCTCACTCCCTCACGCTCTGTCTCACTCACTCACGCTCTGTCTCACTCACTCACGCTCTGTCTCATTCACTCACGCTCCATCTCACTCACTCACATGTTCTGTCTCACTCACTCACACATGCTCTGTCTCGCTCATTCACACATGCTCTCACTCACTCACACACGCTCTGTCTCACTCACTCACATGCTCTGTCTCACTCACTCACACATGCTCCGTCTCACTCACTCACACATGCTTTGTCTCACTTATTCACACATGCTCTCACTCACACGCTCTGTCTCACTCACGCTCTGTCTCACTCACTCACATGTTCTGTCTCACTCACTCGCACCTGCTCTGTCTCACTCACACACGCTCTGTCTCACTCACTCATGCTCTGTCTCACTCACTCACTCATGCTCTGTCTCACTCACTCACTCACGCTCTGTCTCACTCACACACGCTCTGTCTCACTCACTCATGCTCTGTCTCACTCACTCACACATGCTCTGTCTCACTCACACACGCTCTGACTCACTCACTCACACACGGTCTGTCTCACTCACTCACATGTTCTGTCTCACTCACTCGCACCTGCTCTGTCTCACTCACACACGCTCTGTCTCACTCACTCATGCTCTGTCTCACTCACTCACACATGCTCTGTCTCACTCACTCACGCTCTGTCTCTCTCTCTCATGCTCTGTCTCACTCACTCACGCTCTGTCTCACTCACTCACGCTCTGTCTCACGCACTCACGCTCTGTCTCACTCACACACGCTCTGTCTCACTCATTCACACATGCTCTCACTCACACGCTCTGTCTCACTCACTCATGCTCTGACTCACTCACTCACACACACGCTCTGTCTCACTCACTCACACATACTCTGTCTCACTCATTCACACATGCTCTCACTCACTCACTCACATGCTCTGTCTCACTCACTCACGCTTTGTCTCACTCACACGCTCTGTCTCACTCACTCACACGCTCTGTCCCACTCACTCACTCACGCTCTGTCTCACTCACTCACTCACATGCTCTGTCTCACTCACTCACACATGCTCTGTCTCACTCACTCACACATGCCCTGTCTCACTCACTCACACACGCTCTGTCTCACACTCACTCACGCTCTGCCTCACTCACACGCACTCTGTCTCACTCACTCACGCTCTGTCTCACTCTCTCACCTGCTCTGTCTCACTCACTCACACACGCTCTGTCTCACTCACTCACTCACTCACGCTCTGTCTCACTCACTCACACATGCTCTGTCTCACTCACTCACACACGCTCTGTCTCACCCACTCACACCTGCTCCGTCTCACTCTCTCACACCTGCTCTGTCTCACTCACTCACTCACGCTCTGTCTCACTCACTCACGCTCTGTCTCACTCACTCACGCTCTGTCTCACTCACTCACTCACGCTCTGTCTCACTCACTCACTCACGCTCTGTCTCACTCACTCACTCACGCTCTGTCTCACTCTCTCACGCTCTGTCTCACTCACACACGCTCTGTCTCACTCACGCGCACATGCTCTGTCTCACTCACTTACACATGCTCTGTCTCACTCATTCACACATGCTCTCACTCACTCACACACCCTCTGTCTCACTCACACACCCTCTGTCTCACTCACGCGCGCTCTGTCTCACTCACTCACTCATGCTCTGTCTCACTCACTCACACACACGCTCTGTCTCACTCACTCACACACGCTCTGTCTCACTCACACGCTCTGTCTCACTCACTCACACTCTGTCTCACTCACTCACGCTCTGTCTCACTCACTCATGCTCTGTCTCACTCACTCACACGCTCTCTCACTCACTCACGCTCTGTCTCACTCACTCACGCTCTGTCTCACTCACTCACACATGCTCTGTCTCACTCATTCACACATGCTCTCACTCACTCACTCACACGCTCTGTCTCACTCACTCACGCTCTGTCTCACTCACACACGCTCGGTCTCACTCACTCACACATGCTCTCACTCACTCACACATGCTCTGGCTCACTCATTCACACATGCTCTCACTCACTCACGCTCTGTCTCACTCACTCACGCTCTGTCTCACTCACTCACGCTCTGTCTCACTCACTCACGCTCTGTCTCACTCACTCACGCTCTGTCTCACTCACTCACGCTCTGTCTCACTCACTCACGCTCTGTCTCACTCACTCACGCCCTGTCTCACTCACACACGCTCTGTCTCACTCACTCACACATGCTCTCACTCACTCACT
Organism: Scyliorhinus torazame; assembly: GCF_047496885.1. NCBI lineage: Eukaryota > Metazoa > Chordata > Chondrichthyes > Carcharhiniformes > Scyliorhinidae > Scyliorhinus > Scyliorhinus torazame. Next base: position 137,925,893 of record NC_092718.1, read on the forward strand.
CACACGCTCTGTCTCACTCACGCTCTGTCTCACTCACTCACGCTCTGTCTCACTCACTCACACACGCTCTGTCTCACTCACTCACGCTCTGTCTCACTCACTCACGCTCTGTCTCACTCACTCACATGCTCTGCCTCACTCCCTCACACACTCTGTCTCACTCACTCACACACACGCTCTGTCTCACTCACTCACACACGCTCTGTCTCATTCACTCTCACACGTTCTGTCTCACTCACTCGCACACGCTCTGTCTCACTCACACACACGCTGTCTCACTCACTCAGCCTCTGTCTCACTCACTCGCACACGCTCTGTCTCACTCGCTCGCTCTGTCTCACACTCGCTCTGTCTCACTCACTCACACACGCTCTGTCTCACTCACACACGCTCTGTCTCACTCACACATGCTCTGTCTCACTCACTCACATGCTCTGTCTCGCTCACACACGCTCTGTCTCACTCACTCACATGCTCTGTCTCACTCACTCACACATGCTCTGTCTCACTCACGCACGTTGTGTCTCACTCACTCACATGCTCTGCCTCACTCACTCACACATGCTCTGTCTCACTCATTCACACATGCTCTCACACACTCCCTCACGCTCTGTCTCACTCACTCATGCTCTGTCTCACTCACTCACGCTCTGTCTCACTCACTCACATTCGCTCTGTCTCACTCACACATGCTCTGTCTCATTCACTCATGCTCTGTCTCACTCACTCACATGCTCTGTCTCACTCACTCACACATGCTCTGTCTCACTCATTCACACATGCTCTCACTCACACGCTCTGTCTCACTCCCTCACGCTCTGTCTCACTCACTCACGCTCTGTCTCACTCACTCACGCTCTGTCTCACTCACTCACATTCGCTCTGTCTCACTCACTCACACATGCTCTGTCTCACTCACTCACACATGCTCTGTCTCATTCACTCACGCTCTATCTCACTCACTCACATGTTCTGTCTCACTCACTCACACATGCTCTGTCTCGCTCATTCACACATGCTCTCACTCACTCACACACGCTCTGTCTCACTCACTCACATGCTCTGTCTCACTCACTCACACATGCTCTCACTCACACGCTCTGTCTCACTCACGCTCTGTCTCACTCACTCACATGTTCTGTCTCACTCACTCGCACCTGCTCTGTCTCACTCACACACGCTCTGTCTCACTCACTCACGCTCTGTCTCACTCACTCACACATGCTCTGTCTCACTCACTCACGCTCTGTCTCTCTCTCTCATGCTCTGTCTCACGCACTCACGCTCTGTCTCACGCACTCACGCTCTGTCTCACTCACTCACGCTCTGTCTCACGCACTCACGCTCTGTCTCACTCACACACGCTCTGTCTCACTCATTCACACATGCTCTCACTCACACGCTCTGTCTCACTCACTCACGCTCTGACTCACTCACTCACACACGCTCTGTCTCACTCACTCACACATACTCTGTCTCACTCATTCACACATGCTCTCACTCACTCACTCACATGCTCTGTCTCACTCACTCACGCTTTGTCTCACTCACTCACGCTCTGTCTCACTCTCTCACATATGCTCTGTCTCACTCACTCACACACGCTCTGTCTCACTCACTCACACCCTCTGTCTCACTCACTCACGCTCGGTCTCACACTCACATGCTCTGTCTCACTCACTCACACATGCTCTGTCTCACTCATTCACACATGCACTCACTCACTCACTCACTCACGCTCTGTCTCACTCACTCATGCTCTTTGTCTCACTCACACAAGCTCTGTCTCACTCACACACACTATCTCACTCACTCACACACGCTCTGTCTCACTCATTCACACATGCTCTCACTCACTCACTCACATGCTTTGTCTCACTCACTCACACTCTGTCTCACTCACTCACACATGCTCTGTCTCACTCATTCACACATGCTCTCACTCACTCACTCTCACGCTCTGTCTCACTCACACACGCTCTGTCTCACTCACTCACACATGCTCTCACTCACTCACTCACACGCTCTGTCTCACTCACTCACGCTCTGTCTCACTCACTCACACACGCTCTGTCTCACTCACTCACGCTCTGTCTCACTCACTCACGCTCTGTCTCACTCACTCACATACTCTGCCTCACTCCCTCACACACTCTGTCTCACTCACTCACACACGCTCTGTCTCACTCACTCACACACGCTCTGTCTCACTCACTCTCACACGTTCTGTCTCACTCTCACACGCTCTGTCTACTCTCACACGTTCTGTCTCACTCACTCGCACACGCTCTGTCTCACTCACACACACGCTGTCTCACTCACACACGCTCTGTCTCACTCACACACGCTCTGTCTCACTCACTCAGCCTCTGTCTCACTCACTCGCACACGCTCTGTCTCACTCGCTCGCTCTGTCTCACACTCGCTCTGTCTCACTCACTCGCATACGCTGTCTCACTCACACACGCTCTGTCTCACTCACTCACATGCTCTGTCTCGCTCACACACGCTCTGTCTCACTCACTCACATGCTCTGTCTCACTCACTCACACATGCTCTGTCTCACTCACGCACGTTGTGTCTCACTCACTCACATGCTCTGTCTCACTCACTCACACATGCTCTGTCTCACTCATTCACACATGCTCTCACACACTCCCTCACGCTCTGTCTCACTCACTCACGCTCTGTCTCACTCACTCACATTCGCTCTGTCTCAGTCACTCACACATGCTCTGTCTCATTCACTCATGCTCTGTCTCACTCACTCACATGCTCTGTCTCACTCACTCACACATGCTCTGTCTCACTCATTCACACATGCTCTCACACACTCCCTCACGCTCTGTCTCACTCACTCACGTCTGTCTCACTCACTCACGCTCTGTCTCACTCACTCACATTCGCTCTGTCTCACTCACTCACACATGCTCTGTCTCATTCACTCATGCTCTGTCTCACTTACTCACATGCTCTGTCTCACTCACTCACACATGCTCTGTCTCACTCATTCACACATGCTCTCACTCACACGCTCTGTCTCACTCCCTCACGCTCTGTCTCACTCACTCACGCTCTGTCTCACTCACTCACGCTCTGTCTCACTCACTCACATTCGCTCTGTCTCACTCACTCACACATGCTCTGTCTCACTCATTCACACATGCTCTCACACACTCCCTCACGCTCTGTCTCACTCACTCACGCTCTGTCTCACTCACTCACATTCGCTCTGTCTCACTCACTCACACATGCTCTGTCTCATTCACTCATGCTCTGTCTCACTCACTCACATGCTCTGTCTCACTCACTCACACATGCTCTGTCTCACTCATTCACACATGCTCTCACTCACACGCTCTGTCTCACTCCCTCACGCTCTGTCTCACTCACTCACACACGCTCTGTCTCACTCACTCACGCTCTGTCTCACTCACTCACGCTCTGTCTCACTCACTCACATACTCTGCCTCACTCCCTCACACACTCTGTCTCACTCACTCACACACGCTCTGTCTCACTCACTCACACACGCTCTGTCTCACTCACTCTCACACGTTCTGTCTCACTCTCACACGCTCTGTCTACTCTCACACGTTCTGTCTCACTCACTCGCACACGCTCTGTCTCACTCACACACACGCTGTCTCACTCACACACGCTCTGTCTCACTCACACACGCTCTGTCTCACTCACTCAGCCTCTGTCTCACTCACTCGCACACGCTCTGTCTCACTCGCTCGCTCTGTCTCACACTCGCTCTGTCTCACTCACTCGCATACGCTGTCTCACTCACACACGCTCTGTCTCACTCACTCACATGCTCTGTCTCGCTCACACACGCTCTGTCTCACTCACTCACATGCTCTGTCTCACTCACTCACACATGCTCTGTCTCACTCACGCACGTTGTGTCTCACTCACTCACATGCTCTGTCTCACTCACTCACACATGCTCTGTCTCACTCATTCACACATGCTCTCACACACTCCCTCACGCTCTGTCTCACTCACTCACGCTCTGTCTCACTCACTCACATTCGCTCTGTCTCAGTCACTCACACATGCTCTGTCTCATTCACTCATGCTCTGTCTCACTCACTCACATGCTCTGTCTCACTCACTCACACATGCTCTGTCTCACTCATTCACACATGCTCTCACACACTCCCTCACGCTCTGTCTCACTCACTCACGTCTGTCTCACTCACTCACGCTCTGTCTCACTCACTCACATTCGCTCTGTCTCACTCACTCACACATGCTCTGTCTCATTCACTCATGCTCTGTCTCACTTACTCACATGCTCTGTCTCACTCACTCACACATGCTCTGTCTCACTCATTCACACATGCTCTCACTCACACGCTCTGTCTCACTCCCTCACGCTCTGTCTCACTCACTCACGCTCTGTCTCACTCACTCACGCTCTGTCTCACTCACTCACATTCGCTCTGTCTCACTCACTCACACATGCTCTGTCTCACTCATTCACACATGCTCTCACACACTCCCTCACGCTCTGTCTCACTCACTCACGCTCTGTCTCACTCACTCACATTCGCTCTGTCTCACTCACTCACACATGCTCTGTCTCATTCACTCATGCTCTGTCTCACTCACTCACATGCTCTGTCTCACTCACTCACACATGCTCTGTCTCACTCATTCACACATGCTCTCACTCACACGCTCTGTCTCACTCCCTCACGCTCTGTCTCACTCCCTCACGCTCTGTCTCACTCACTCACGCTCTGTCTCACTCACTCACGCTCTGTCTCATTCACTCACGCTCCATCTCACTCACTCACATGTTCTGTCTCACTCACTCACACATGCTCTGTCTCGCTCATTCACACATGCTCTCACTCACTCACACACGCTCTGTCTCACTCACTCACATGCTCTGTCTCACTCACTCACACATGCTCCGTCTCACTCACTCACACATGCTTTGTCTCACTTATTCACACATGCTCTCACTCACACGCTCTGTCTCACTCACGCTCTGTCTCACTCACTCACATGTTCTGTCTCACTCACTCGCACCTGCTCTGTCTCACTCACACACGCTCTGTCTCACTCACTCATGCTCTGTCTCACTCACTCACTCATGCTCTGTCTCACTCACTCACTCACGCTCTGTCTCACTCACACACGCTCTGTCTCACTCACTCATGCTCTGTCTCACTCACTCACATGCTCTGTCTCACTCACTCACACATGCTCTGTCTCACTCATTCACACATGCTCTCACTCACACGCTCTGTCTCACTCCCTCACGCTCTGTCTCACTCACTCACGCTCTGTCTCACTCACTCACGCTCTGTCTCACTCACTCACATTCGCTCTGTCTCACTCACTCACACATGCTCTGTCTCACTCACTCACACATGCTCTGTCTCATTCACTCACGCTCTATCTCACTCACTCACATGTTCTGTCTCACTCACTCACACATGCTCTGTCTCGCTCATTCACACATGCTCTCACTCACTCACACACGCTCTGTCTCACTCACTCACATGCTCTGTCTCACTCACTCACACATGCTCTGTCTCACTCACTCACACATGCTTTGTCTCACTTATTCACACATGCTCTCACTCACACGCTCTGTCTCACTCACGCTCTGTCTCACTCACTCACATGTTCTGTCTCACTCACTCGCACCTGCTCTGTCTCACTCACACACGCTCTGTCTCACTCACTCACGCTCTGTCTCACTCACTCACACATGCTCTGTCTCACTCACTCACGCTCTGTCTCTCTCTCTCATGCTCTGTCTCACGCACTCACGCTCTGTCTCACTCACTCACGCTCTGTCTCACGCACTCACGCTCTGTCTCACTCACACACGCTCTGTCTCACTCATTCACACATGCTCTCACTCACACGCTCTGTCTCACTCACTCACGCTCTGACTCACTCACTCACACACGCTCTGTCTCACTCACTCACACATACTCTGTCTCACTCATTCACACATGCTCTCACTCACTCACTCACATGCTCTGTCTCACTCACTCACGCTTTGTCTCACTCACTCACGCTCTGTCTCACTCTCTCACATATGCTCTGTCTCACTCACTCACACACGCTCTGTCTCACTCACTCACACCCTCTGTCTCACTCACTCACGCTCGGTCTCACACTCACATGCTCTGTCTCACTCACTCACACATGCTCTGTCTCACTCATTCACACATGCACTCACTCACTCACTCACTCACGCTCTGTCTCACTCACTCATGCTCTTTGTCTCACTCACACAAGCTCTGTCTCACTCACACACACTATCTCACTCACTCACACACGCTCTGTCTCACTCATTCACACATGCTCTCACTCACTCACTCACATGCTTTGTCTCACTCACTCACACTCTGTCTCACTCACTCACACATGCTCTGTCTCACTCATTCACACATGCTCTCACTCACTCACTCTCACGCTCTGTCTCACTCACACACGCTCTGTCTCACTCACTCACACATGCTCTCACTCACTCACTCACACGCTCTGTCTCACTCACTCACGCTCTGTCTCACTCACTCACACACGCTCTGTCTCACTCACTCACGCTCTGTCTCACTCACTCACGCTCTGTCTCACTCACTCACATACTCTGCCTCACTCCCTCACACACTCTGTCTCACTCACTCACACACGCTCTGTCTCACTCACTCACACACGCTCTGTCTCACTCACTCTCACACGTTCTGTCTCACTCTCACACGCTCTGTCTACTCTCACACGTTCTGTCTCACTCACTCGCACACGCTCTGTCTCACTCACACACACGCTGTCTCACTCACACACGCTCTGTCTCACTCACACACGCTCTGTCTCACTCACTCAGCCTCTGTCTCACTCACTCGCACACGCTCTGTCTCACTCGCTCGCTCTGTCTCACACTCGCTCTGTCTCACTCACTCGCATACGCTGTCTCACTCACACACGCTCTGTCTCACTCACTCACATGCTCTGTCTCGCTCACACACGCTCTGTCTCACTCACTCACATGCTCTGTCTCACTCACTCACACATGCTCTGTCTCACTCACGCACGTTGTGTCTCACTCACTCACATGCTCTGTCTCACTCACTCACACATGCTCTGTCTCACTCATTCACACATGCTCTCACACACTCCCTCACGCTCTGTCTCACTCACTCACGCTCTGTCTCACTCACTCACATTCGCTCTGTCTCAGTCACTCACACATGCTCTGTCTCATTCACTCATGCTCTGTCTCACTCACTCACATGCTCTGTCTCACTCACTCACACATGCTCTGTCTCACTCATTCACACATGCTCTCACACACTCCCTCACGCTCTGTCTCACTCACTCACGTCTGTCTCACTCACTCACGCTCTGTCTCACTCACTCACATTCGCTCTGTCTCACTCACTCACACATGCTCTGTCTCATTCACTCATGCTCTGTCTCACTTACTCACATGCTCTGTCTCACTCACTCACACATGCTCTGTCTCACTCATTCACACATGCTCTCACTCACACGCTCTGTCTCACTCCCTCACGCTCTGTCTCACTCACTCACGCTCTGTCTCACTCACTCACGCTCTGTCTCACTCACTCACATTCGCTCTGTCTCACTCACTCACACATGCTCTGTCTCACTCATTCACACATGCTCTCACACACTCCCTCACGCTCTGTCTCACTCACTCACGCTCTGTCTCACTCACTCACATTCGCTCTGTCTCACTCACTCACACATGCTCTGTCTCATTCACTCATGCTCTGTCTCACTCACTCACATGCTCTGTCTCACTCACTCACACATGCTCTGTCTCACTCATTCACACATGCTCTCACTCACACGCTCTGTCTCACTCCCTCACGCTCTGTCTCACTCACTCACACACGCTCTGTCTCACTCACTCACGCTCTGTCTCACTCACTCACGCTCTGTCTCACTCACTCACATACTCTGCCTCACTCCCTCACACACTCTGTCTCACTCACTCACACACGCTCTGTCTCACTCACTCACACACGCTCTGTCTCACTCACTCTCACACGTTCTGTCTCACTCTCACACGCTCTGTCTACTCTCTCACGTTCTGTCTCACTCACTCGCACACGCTCTGTCTCACTCACACACACGCTGTCTCACTCACACACGCTCTGTCTCACTCACACACGCTCTGTCTCACTCACTCAGCCTCTGTCTCACTCACTCGCACACGCTCTGTCTCACTCGCTCGCTCTGTCTCACACTCGCTCTGTCTCACTCACTCGCATACGCTGTCTCACTCACACACGCTCTGTCTCACTCACTCACATGCTCTGTCTCGCTCACACACGCTCTGTCTCACTCACTCACATGCTCTGTCTCACTCACTCACACATGCTCTGTCTCACTCACGCACGTTGTGTCTCACTCACTCACATGCTCTGTCTCACTCACTCACACATGCTCTGTCTCACTCATTCACACATGCTCTCACACACTCCCTCACGCTCTGTCTCACTCACTCACGCTCTGTCTCACTCACTCACATTCGCTCTGTCTCAGTCACTCACACATGCTCTGTCTCATTCACTCATGCTCTGTCTCACTCACTCACATGCTCTGTCTCACTCACTCACACATGCTCTGTCTCACTCATTCACACATGCTCTCACACACTCCCTCACGCTCTGTCTCACTCACTCACGTCTGTCTCACTCACTCACGCTCTGTCTCACTCACTCACATTCGCTCTGTCTCACTCACTCACACATGCTCTGTCTCATTCACTCATGCTCTGTCTCACTTACTCACATGCTCTGTCTCACTCACTCACACATGCTCTGTCTCACTCATTCACACATGCTCTCACTCACACGCTCTGTCTCACTCCCTCACGCTCTGTCTCACTCACTCACGCTCTGTCTCACTCACTCACGCTCTGTCTCACTCACTCACATTCGCTCTGTCTCACTCACTCACACATGCTCTGTCTCACTCATTCACACATGCTCTCACACACTCCCTCACGCTCTGTCTCACTCACTCACGCTCTGTCTCACTCACTCACATTCGCTCTGTCTCACTCACTCACACATGCTCTGTCTCATTCACTCATGCTCTGTCTCACTCACTCACATGCTCTGTCTCACTCACTCACACATGCTCTGTCTCACTCATTCACACATGCTCTCACTCACACGCTCTGTCTCACTCCCTCACGCTCTGTCTCACTCCCTCACGCTCTGTCTCACTCACTCACGCTCTGTCTCACTCACTCACGCTCTGTCTCATTCACTCACGCTCCATCTCACTCACTCACATGTTCTGTCTCACTCACTCACACATGCTCTGTCTCGCTCATTCACACATGCTCTCACTCACTCACACACGCTCTGTCTCACTCACTCACATGCTCTGTCTCACTCACTCACACATGCTCCGTCTCACTCACTCACACATGCTTTGTCTCACTTATTCACACATGCTCTCACTCACACGCTCTGTCTCACTCACGCTCTGTCTCACTCACTCACATGTTCTGTCTCACTCACTCGCACCTGCTCTGTCTCACTCACACACGCTCTGTCTCACTCACTCATGCTCTGTCTCACTCACTCACTCATGCTCTGTCTCACTCACTCACTCACGCTCTGTCTCACTCACACACGCTCTGTCTCACTCACTCATGCTCTGTCTCACTCACTCACACATGCTCTGTCTCACTCACACACGCTCTGACTCACTCACTCACACACGGTCTGTCTCACTCACTCACATGTTCTGTCTCACTCACTCGCACCTGCTCTGTCTCACTCACACACGCTCTGTCTCACTCACTCATGCTCTGTCTCACTCACTCACACATGCTCTGTCTCACTCACTCACGCTCTGTCTCTCTCTCTCATGCTCTGTCTCACTCACTCACGCTCTGTCTCACTCACTCACGCTCTGTCTCACGCACTCACGCTCTGTCTCACTCACACACGCTCTGTCTCACTCATTCACACATGCTCTCACTCACACGCTCTGTCTCACTCACTCATGCTCTGACTCACTCACTCACACACACGCTCTGTCTCACTCACTCACACATACTCTGTCTCACTCATTCACACATGCTCTCACTCACTCACTCACATGCTCTGTCTCACTCACTCACGCTTTGTCTCACTCACACGCTCTGTCTCACTCACTCACACGCTCTGTCCCACTCACTCACTCACGCTCTGTCTCACTCACTCACTCACATGCTCTGTCTCACTCACTCACACATGCTCTGTCTCACTCACTCACACATGCCCTGTCTCACTCACTCACACACGCTCTGTCTCACACTCACTCACGCTCTGCCTCACTCACACGCACTCTGTCTCACTCACTCACGCTCTGTCTCACTCTCTCACCTGCTCTGTCTCACTCACTCACACACGCTCTGTCTCACTCACTCACTCACTCACGCTCTGTCTCACTCACTCATGCTCTGTCTCACTCACTCACGCTCTGTCTCACTCACTCACATTCGCTCTGTCTCACTCACACATGCTCTGTCTCATTCACTCATGCTCTGTCTCACTCACTCACATGCTCTGTCTCACTCACTCACACATGCTCTGTCTCACTCATTCACACATGCTCTCACTCACACGCTCTGTCTCACTCCCTCACGCTCTGTCTCACTCCCTCACGCTCTGTCTCACTCACTCACGCTCTGTCTCACTCACTCACGCTCTGTCTCACTCACTCACATTCGCTCTGTCTCACTCACTCACACATGCTCTGTCTCACTCACACATGCTCTGTCTCATTCACTCACGCTCTATCTCACTCACTCACATGTTCTGTCTCACTCACTCACACATGCTCTGTCTCGCTCATTCACACATGCTCTCACTCACTCACACACGCTCTGTCTCACTCACTCACATGCTCTGTCTCACTCACTCACACATGCTCTGTCTCTCTCACTCACACATGCTTTGTCTCACTTATTCACACATGCTCTCACTCACACGCTCTGTCTCACTCACGCTCTGTCTCACTCACTCACATGTTCTGTCTCACTCACTCGCACCTGCTCTGTCTCACTCACACACGCTCTGTCTCACTCACTCATGCTCTGTCTCACTCACTCACACATGCTCTGTCTCACTCACTCACGCTCTGTCTCTCTCTCTCATGCTCTGTCTCACGCACTCACGCTCTGTCTCACTCACTCACGCTCTGTCTCACGCACTCACGCTCTGTCTCACTCACACACGCTCTGTCTCACTCATTCACACATGCTCTCACTCACACGCTCTGTCTCACTCACTCACGCTCTGACTCACTCACTCACACACGCTCTGTCTCACTCACTCACACATACTCTGTCTCACTCATTCACACATGCTCTCACTCACTCACTCACATGCTCTGTCTCACTCACTCACGCTTTGTCTCACTCACACGCTCTGTCTCACTCACTCACACGCTCTGTCCCACTCACTCACTCACGCTCTGTCTCACTCACTCACTCACGCTCTGTCTCACTCACTCACACATGCTCTGTCTCACTCATTCACACATGCTCTCACTCACTCACTCACTCGCTCTGTCTCACTCACTCACGCTCTGTCTCACTTACACATGCTCTGTCTCACTCACTCACACATGCTCTGTCTCACTCACTCACACATGCCCTGTCTCACTCACTCACACACGCTCTGTCTCACACTCACTCACGCACTGCCTCACTCACACGCACTCTGTCTCACTCACTCACGCTCTGTCTCACTCTCTCACCTGCTCTGTCTCACTCACTCACACACGCTCTGTCTCACTCACTCACTCACTCACGCTCTGTCTCACTCACTCACACATGCTCTGTCTCACTCACTCACACACGCTCTGTCTCACCCACTCACACCTGCTCCGTCTCACTCTCTCACACCTGCTCTGTCTCACTCACTCACTCACGCTCTGTCTCACTCACTCACGCTCTGTCTCACTCACTCACGCTCTGTCTCACTCACTCACGCTCTGTCTCACTCACTCACTCACGCTCTGTCTCACTCACTCACTCACGCTCTGTCTCACTCTCTCACGCTCTGTCTCACTCACACACGCTCTGTCTCACTCACGCGCACATGCTCTGTCTCACTCACTTACACATGCTCTGTCTCACTCATTCACACATGCTCTCACTCACTCACACACCCTCTGTCTCACTCACACACCCTCTGTCTCACTCACGCGCGCTCTGTCTCACTCACTCACTCATGCTCTGTCTCACTCACTCACACACACGCTCTGTCTCACTCACTCACACACGCTCTGTCTCACTCACACGCTCTGTCTCACTCACTCACCCTCTGTCTCACTCACTCACACTCTGTCTCACTCACTCACACTCTGTCTCACTCACTCACGCTCTGTCTCACTCACTCACGCTCTGTCTCACTCACTCACACGCTCTCTCACTCACTCACGCTCTGTCTCACTCACTCACGCTCTGTCTCACTCACTCACACATGCTCTGTCTCACTCATTCACACATGCTCTCACTCACTCACACGCTCTGTCTCACTCACTCACGCTCTGTCTCACTCACACACGCTCGGTCTCACTCACTCACACATGCTCTCACTCACTCACACATGCTCTGTCTCACTCATTCACACATGCTCTCACTCACTCACGCTCTGTCTCACTCACTCACGCTCTGTCTCACTCACTCACGCTCTGTCTCACTCACTCACGCTCTGTCTCACTCACTCACGCTCTGTCTCACTCACTCACGCTCTGTCTCACTCACTCACGCTCTGTCTCACTCACTCACGCCCTGTCTCACTCACACACGCTCTGTCTCACTCACTCACACATGCTCTCACTCACTCACTCACACGCTCTGTCTCACTCACGCTCTGTCTCACTCACTCACGCTCTGTCTCACTCACTCACACACGCTCTGTCTCACTCACTCACGCTCTGTCTCACTCACTCACGCTCTGTCTCACTCACTCACATGCTCTGCCTCACTCCCTCACACACTCTGTCTCACTCACTCACACACACGCTCTGTCTCACTCACTCACACACGCTCTGTCTCATTCACTCTCACACGTTCTGTCTCACTCACTCGCACACGCTCTGTCTCACTCACACACACGCTGTCTCACTCACTCAGCCTCTGTCTCACTCACTCGCACACGCTCTGTCTCACTCGCTCGCTCTGTCTCACACTCGCTCTGTCTCACTCACTCGCACACGCTGTCTCACTCACACACGCTCTGTCTCACTCACACATGCTCTGTCTCACTCACTCACATGCTCTGTCTCGCTCACACACACTCTGTCTCACTCACTCACATGCTCTGTCTCACTCACTCACACATGCTCTGTCTCACTCACACACGTTGTGTCTCACTCACTCACATGCTCTGTCTCACTCACTCACACATGCTCTGTCTCACTCATTCACACATGCTCTCACACACTCCCTCACGCTCTGTCTCACTCACTCATGCTCTGTCTCACTCACTCACGCTCTGTCTCACTCACTCACATTCGCTCTGTCTCACTCACACATGCTCTGTCTCATTCACTCATGCTCTGTCTCACTCACTCACATGCTCTGTCTCACTCACTCACACATGCTCTGTCTCACTCATTCACACATGCTCTCACTCACACGCTCTGTCTCACTCCCTCACGCTCTGTCTCACTCACTCACGCTCTGTCTCACTCACTCACGCTCTGTCTCACTCACTCACATTCGCTCTGTCTCACTCACTCACACATGCTCTGTCTCACTCACTCACACATGCTCTGTCTCATTCACTCACGCTCTATCTCACTCACTCACATGTTCTGTCTCACTCACTCACACATGCTCTGTCTCGCTCATTCACACATGCTCTCACTCACTCACACACGCTCTGTCTCACTCACTCACATGCTCTGTCTCACTCACTCACACATGCTCTGTCTCACTCACTCACACATGCTTTGTCTCACTTATTCACACATGCTCTCTCTCACACGCTCTGTCTCACTCACGCTCTGTCTCACTCACTCACATGTTCTGTCTCACTCACTCGCACCTGCTCTGTCTCACTCACACACGCTCTGTCTCACTCACTCATGCTCTGTCTCACTCACTCACACATGCTCTGTCTCACTCACTCACGCTCTGTCTCTCTCTCTCATGCTCTGTCTCACGCACTCACGCTCTGTCTCACTCACTCACGCTCTGTCTCACGCACTCACGCTCTGTCTCACTCACACACGCTCTGTCTCACTCATTCACACATGCTCTCACTCACACGCTCTGTCTCACTCACTCACGCTCTGACTCACTCACTCACACACGCTCTGTCTCACTCACTCACACATACTCTGTCTCACTCATTCACACATGCTCTCACTCACTCACTCACATGCTCTGTCTCACTCACTCACGCTTTGTCTCACTCACTCACGCTCTGTCTCACTCTCTCACATATGCTCTGTCTCACTCACTCACACACGCTCTGTCTCACTCACTCACACCCTCTGTCTCACTCACTCACGCTCGGTCTCACGCACTCACATGCTCTGTCTCACTCACTCACACATGCTCTGTCTCACTCATTCACACATGCACTCACTCACTCACTCACGCTCTGTCTCACTCACTCATGCTCTTTGTCTCACTCACACAAGCTCTGTCTCACTCACACACACTATCTCACTCACTCACACACGCTCTGTCTCACTCATTCACACATGCTCTCACTCACTCACTCACATGCTTTGTCTCACTCACTCACACTCTGTCTCACTCACTCACACATGCTCTGTCTCACTCATTCACACATGCTCTCACTCACTCACTCTCACGCTCTGTCTCACTCACACACGCTCTGTCTCACTCACTCACACATGCTCTCACTCACTCACTCACACGCTCTGTCTCACTCACTCACGCTCTGTCTCACTCACTCACACATGCTCTGTCTCACTCACTCACGCTCTGTCTCACTCACTCTCTCACGTTCTGTCTCACTCTCACACGCTCTGTCTACTCTCACACGTTCTGTCTCACTCACTCGCACACGCTCTATCTCACTCACACACACGCTGTCTCACTCACACACGCTCTGTCTCACTCACACACGCTCTGTCTCACTCACTCAGCCTCTGTCTCACTCACTCGCACACGCTCTGTCTCACTCGCTCGCTCTGTCTCACACTCGCTCTGTCTCACTCACTCGCATACGCTGTCTCACTCACACACGCTCTGTCTCACTCACTCACATGCTCTGTCTCGCTCACACACGCTCTGTCTCACTCACTCACATGCTCTGTCTCACTCACTCACACATGCTCTGTCTCATTCACGCACGTTGTGTCTCACTCACTCACATGCTCTGTCTCACTCACTCACACATGCTCTGTCTCACTCATTCACACATGCTCTCACACACTCCCTCACGCTCTGTCTCACTCACTCACGTCTGTCTCACTCACTCACGCTCTGTCTCACTCACTCACATTCGTTCTGTCTCACTCACTCACACATGCTCTGTCTCATTCACTCATGCTCTGTCTCACTCACTCACATGCTCTGTCTCACTCACTCACACATGCTCTGTCTCACTCATTCACACATGCTCTCACTCACACGCTCTGTCTCACTCCCTCACGCTCTGTCTCACTCACTCACGCTCTGTCTCACTCACTCACGCTCTGTCTCACTCACTCACATTCGCTCTGTCTCACTCACTCACACATGCTCTGTCTCACTCATTCACACATGCTCTCACACACTCCCTCACGCTCTGTCTCACTCACTCACGCTCTGTCTCACTCCCTCACGCTCTGTCTCACTCACTCACGCTCTGTCTCATTCACTCATGCTCTGTCTCACTCACTCACATGCTCTGTCTCACTCACTCACACATGCTCTGTCTCACTCATTCACACATGCTCTCACTCACACGCTCTGTCTCACTCCCTCACGCTCTGTCTCACTCACTCACGCTCTGTCTCACTCACTCACGCTCTGTCTCATTCACTCACGCTCCATCTCACTCACTCACATGTTCTGTCTCACTCACTCACATGCTCTGTCTCACTCACTCACACATGCTCCGTCTCACTCACTCACACATGCTTTGTCTCACTTATTCACACATGCTCTCACTCACACGCTCTGTCTCACTCACGCTCTGTCTCACTCACTCACATGTTCTGTCTCACTCACTCGCACCTGCTCTGTCTCACTCACACACGCTCTGTCTCACTCACTCATGCTCTGTCTCACTCACTCACTCATGCTCTGTCTCACTCACTCACTCACGCTCTGTCTCACTCACACACGCTCTGTCTCACTCACTCATGCTCTGTCTCACTCACTCACACATGCTCTGTCTCACTCACACACGCTCTGACTCACTCACTCACACACGGTCTGTCTCACTCACTCACACATACTCTGTCTCACTCATTCACACATGCTCTCACTCTCTCACTCACACGCTCTGTCTCACTCACTCACGCTTTGTCTCACTCACACACGCTCTGTCTCACTCACTCACACGCTCTGTCCCACTCACTCACTCACGCTCTGTCTCACTCACTCACTCATGCTCTGTCTCACTCACGCTCTGTCTCACTCACTCACTCATGCTCTCACTCACTCACTCACACGCTCTGTCTCACTCACTCACGCTCTGTCTCACTCACTCACACACGCTCTGTCTCACTCACTCACACCTGCTCTGCCTTACTCACTCACTCACACGCTCTGTCTCACTCACTCACACACGCTCTGTCTCACTCACTCACGCTCTGTCTCACTCACTCACGGTCTCACTCACACGCGCTCTGTCTCACTCACTCACACATGCTCTGTCTCACTCACTCACACATGCTCTGTCTCACTCACTCACACTTTCTCTGTCTCACTCACACACCCTCTGTCTCACTCACTCAAGCTCTGTCTCACTCACTCACACCTACTCTGTCTCACTCATTCACACATGCTCTCACTCACTCACTCTCACGCTCTGTCTCACTCACTCACGCTCTGTCTCACTCACTCACATTCGCTCTGTCTCACTCACTCACACATGCTCTGTCTCACTCACTCACACATGCTCTGTCTCATTCACTCACGCTCTATCTCACTCACTCACATGTTCTGTCTCACTCACTCACACATGCCCTGTCTCGCTCATTCACACATGCTCTCACTCACTCACACACGCTCTGTCTCACTCACTCACATGCTCTGTCTCACTCACTCACACATGCTCCGTCTCACTCACTCACACATGCTTTGTCTCACTTATTCACACATGCTCTCACTCACACGCTCTGTCTCACTCACGCTCTGTCTCACTCACTCACATGTTCTGTCTCACTCACTCGCACCTGCTCTGTCTCACTCACACACGCTCTGTCTCACTCACTCATGCTCTGTCTCACTCACTCACACATGCTCTGTCTCACTCACTCACACTCTGTCTCACTCTCACACGTTCTGTCTCACGCGTTCTGTCTCACTCACACACGTTCTGTCTCACTAACACACTCGCTCTGTCTCACTCACACACACGCTCTGTATCACTCACTCACACACGCTCTGTCTCACTCACTCACACACACTCTGTCTCACTCACTCGCACATGCTCTGTATCACTCACTCACGCTCTGTCTCACTCACTCACACACGTTCTGTATCACTCACACACGCTCTGTATCACTCACACACGCTCTGTCTCACTCACTCACACACGCTCTGTATCACTCACTCACGCTCTGTCTCACTCAGTCACACATGCTCTGCCTCACTCACACACACACGCTCTGTCTCACTCACACACGCTCTGTCTCACTCACTCACATGCTCTGTCTCACTGACACACACGCTCTGTCTCACTCACAGACGCTCTGTCTCACTGACAGACACGCTCTGTCTCACTCACTCACATGCTCTGTCTCACTGACACACACGTTCTGTCTCACTCACTCACACACGCTCTGTCTCACTGACACACACGCTCTGTCTCGCTCACACACGCTCTGTCTCACTCACACATGCTCGTTCTGTCTCACTCACTCATTGGAGATGTGGTGCCCAAATGGTGTTGTCACTGTACGAATAAACCACTTGCGCTCTCCATCTCACGCTCTTGCGCTCTCCCTCTCACGCTCTTGCGCTCTCCCTCTCACGCAGTTGCGCTCTCCCTCTCACGCACTTGCACTCTCCTCTCACGCTGTTGCGCTCTCCCTCTCACGCACTTGCACTCTCCTCTCACGCATTCGTGCTCTATTGCACTCGTGCTCTCACGCTCACACGCATCCGCGCTCATTCTCACGCATTCACTCACGCATTTGTGCTCTCTCATGCACTCGCGCAGTCATGCACCCGTTCTTTCTCGTGCACTCGCACTCTCTCTCGTGCACGCACGCTCTCTCTCTCGCTCACTCCCACGCAGTCACTCTCTCTCGCACGCGCACTCTCGCGCTCGCTCTCTCATTCTCCCTCTCTCTCTCGCAAGTGTGCGCACGCGCTCTCTCAAACACACGCGTGGACATGCATATAGTTGCACAATTTCATCTACTCACCCCGCCCAACACACACATGGTAATCAACTTCTTCCTGTTCACCTGAAGTTTGCCCCCAGGCATTTAGCTGCTGTGGGTCCACTTGGGCACTGATGCCAGCTGTTGTTTTTCCAGGGATAATGGCACATGTTACCGTGAGTGTGTGGGCCGAATCCTATTGCGGAACATCTCGTCCTCAGCACTGGGCTCAATGAGTGGACACGGGATCTCGGCGAATGGGCTGGCCTATTGCCTGTGGGTGCTGTCCACCTCAGACTCTCTGGATTCCTGCCAGGGGAAGAGCAGCTGCCCAGTGATCAGCTTGACCATCAGACCAGATATCAGAATGAAGTGTGGTGTAAGTATTAGAGGGCAGGGTGGTGAGGGGTTGGTGGTGGTAGCAAGTTCTCTGATCAGCCAGTCTCGCAACTCAAACTCAGTGTGTTTCTTCCAGCAAAATTACGTCTACGTCTTTGATGGGATCCCGGAATTCCTTATGGATACTCATCTGGACAGTGCAATCCATGCAGACCCCAACTTGATTGGTGCCTTCTGTGGCAATGGTTGGGATCAGCCAATCAGAGTGGACGCTATCTCAGGTACTTTAGCAACATCTGCCTTGGTATGTGAGCCATCACTGCAACAGCGTTCTGTATCGCAGTATCTCACTGGGAGAGCGCTCTATCG
This sequence comes from Scyliorhinus torazame, assembly GCF_047496885.1. NCBI lineage: Eukaryota > Metazoa > Chordata > Chondrichthyes > Carcharhiniformes > Scyliorhinidae > Scyliorhinus > Scyliorhinus torazame. The sequence goes on from NC_092718.1 coordinate 137,945,141, forward strand.
CTGTGACTCACTGGGCATGTGTCTAAATGACAGTACCTCATGGGAAAATGCCTATATGGCAGTGTGTCACTGGGAAAACACTCTGCATCGCAGTGTGTCACTGGGAAAGGGCTCTGTATCGTAGTGTGTCACTGGAGGAACACTGTATCGCAGTGTGTCACTGGAGGAACACTCTGTATAGCAGTGTGTCACTGGGAGAGCGCTCTGTATCGCAGTGTGTCACTGGAGGAACACTCTGTATAGCAGTGTGTCACTGGGAGAGCGCTCTGTATCGCAGTGTGTCACTGGAGGAACACTCTGTATAGCAGTGTGTCACTGGGAGAGCGCTCTGTATCGCCGTGTGTCACTGGAGGAACACTCTGTATAGCAGTGTGTCACTAGGAGAGCGCTCTGTATTGCAGTGTGTCACTGGGAAAACACTCTGTATCGCAGTGTGTCACTGGGAGAGCGCTCTGTATCGTAGTGTGTCACTGGAGGAACACTGTATAGCAGTGTGTCACTGGAGGAACACTCTGTATCGCAGTGTGTCACTGGAGGAACTCTCTGTATAGCAGTATGTCACTGGAGGAACACTCTGTATCGCAGTGTGTCACTGGGAGAGTGCTCTGTATAGCAGTGTGTCACTGGGAGAGCACTCTGTATCGCAGTGTGTCACTGGGAGAGCGCTCTGTATCGCAGTGTGTCACTGGAGGAACACTATAGCAGTGTGTCACTGGGAGAGCGCTCTGTATCGCAGTGTGTCACTGGGAAAACACTCTGTGTCGCAGTGTGTCACTGGGAGATCGCTCTGTATCGTAGTGTGTCACTGGAGGAACACTGTCTCGCAGTGTGTCACTGGAGGAACACTGTATCGCAGTGTGTCACTGGAGGAACACTCTGTATAGCAGTGTGTCACTGGGAGAGCGCTCTGTATAGCAGTGTGTCACTGGGAGAGCACTCTGTATCGCAGTGTGTCACTGGGAAAACACACTGTATCGCAGTGTGTCACTGGGAGATCGCTCTGTATCGTAGTGTGTCACTGGAGGAACACTGTCTCGCAGTGTGTCACTGGAGGAACACTGTATCGCAGTGTGTCACTGGAGGAACACTATGTATAGCAGTGTGTCACTGGGAGAGCGATCTGTATAGCAGTGTGTCACTGGGAGAGCACTCTGTATCGCAGTGTGTCACTGGGAAAACACACTGTATCGCAGTGTGTCACTGGGAGAGCGCTCTGTATAGCAGTGTGTCACTGGAAGAGCGCTTTGTATCGCAGTGTGTCCCTGGGAGAGCGCTTTGTATCGCAGTATGTCACTGGGAGAGCGCTCTGTATCGCAGTGTGTCACTGGGAGAGCGCTCTGTATCGCAGTGTGTCACTGGGAGAGCGCTTTGTACCGCAGTGCGCCACTGGGAGAGCACTCTGTATCGCAGTGTGTCACTGGGAGAGTGCTCAGTATCGCAGTGTGTCACTGGGAGAGTGTTCTATCACAGTGTGTCACTGGGAGGGCGCTCTGTATCGCAGTGTGTCACTGGGAGAGCGCTCTGTATCGCAGTGTGTCACTGGGAGAGCTCTCTGTATTGCAGTGTGTCACTGGGAGAGTGCTCTGTATTGCAGTGTGTCACTGGGAGAGTGCTCTGTATTGCAGTGTGTCACTGGGAGAGTGCTCTGTATCGCAGTATCTCACTGGGAGAGCGCTCTGTATTGCAGTGTGTCACTGGAAGAGTGCTCTGTATTGCAGTGTGTCACTGGGAGGGCGCTCTGTATCGCAGTGTGTCACTGGGAGAGCTCTCTGTGTCGCAGTGTGTCACTGGGAGAGCTCTCTGTATTGCAGTGTGTCACTGGGAGAGTGCTCTGTATTGCAGTGTGTCACTGTGAGAGCGCTCTATCGCTGTGACTCACTGGCCACGTGTCTATATGGCAGTGCCTCATGGGAAAACGCCTTTATGGCAGTGTGTCACTGGGAAAACACTCTGTATCTCAGTGTGTCACTGGGAGAGCGCTCTGTATCGTAGTGTGTCACTGGGCACGTGTCTAAATGACAGTGCCTCATGGGGAAATGCCTGTATTGCAGTGTGTCACTGGGAAAACACTGTATCGCAGTGTGTCACTGGGAGAGCGCTTTGTATCGTAGTGTGTCACTGGAGGAACACTCTGTATAGCAGTGTGTCACTGGAGGAACACTCTGTATCGCAGTGTGCCACTGGAGGAACACTCTGTATAGCAGTGTGTCACTGGGAGAGCGCTCTGTATCGCAGTGTGTCACTGGAGGAACACTCTGTATAGCAGTGTGTCACTGGGAGTGCACTCTGTATCGCAGTGTGTCACTGGAGGAACACTCTGTATCGCAGTGTGTCACTGGAGGAACACTCTGTATAGCAGCATGTCACTGGAGAAACATTCTGTATCGCAGTGTGTCACTGGGAGAGTGCTCTGTATAGCAGTGTGTCACTGGGAGAGCGCTCTGTATCGCAGTGTGTCACTGGGAAAACACTCTGTATCGCAGTGTGTCACTGGGAGAGCGCTCCGTATCGTAGTGTGTCACTGGAGGAACACTCTGTATAGCAGTGTGTCACTGGGAGAACGCTCTGTATAGCAGTGTGTCACTGGGAGAGCGCTCTGTATCACTGTCACTGGGAGAGTGCTCTGTATCACAGTGTGTCACTAGGAGAGGGCTCTGTATCGCAGTGTGTCACTTGGAAAGCACTCTGTATCGCAGTATGTCACTGGGAGAGCGCTCTGTATCGCAGTGTGTCACTGGGAGAGCGCTTTGTATCGCAGTGCGCCACTGGGAGTGTGCTCTGTACCGCAGTGTGTCACTGGGAGAGCGCTCTGTATCGCAGTGTGTCACTGGGAGAGTGCTCTATCACAGTGTGTCACTGGGAGGGCGCTCTGTATCGCAGTGTGTCACTGGGAGAGCGCCCTGTATCGCAGTATGTCACTGGGAGAGCTCTCTGTATTGCAGTGTGTCACTGGGAGAGTGCTGTGTATCGCAGTGTGTCACTGGGAGAGCGCTCTGTATCGCAGTGTGTCACTGGGAGAGCGCTTTGTATCGCAGTGCGCCACTGGGAGAGCGCTCTGTATCACAGTGTGTCACTGGGAGAGTGCTCTGTATCGCAGTGTGTCACTGGGAGAGCGCTCTGTATCGCAGTGTGTCACTGGGAGAGTGCTCAGTATCGCAGTGTGTCACTGGTAGAGTGCTCTATCACAGTGTGTCACTGGGAGGGCGCCCTGTATCGCAGTGTGTCACTGGGAGAGCGCCCTGTATCGCAGTGTGTCACTGGGAGAGCTCTCTGTATTGCAGAGTGTCACTGGGAGAGCGCTCTGTATCGCAGTGTGTCACTGGGAGAGCTCTCTGTATTGCAGTGTGTCACTGGGAGTGTGCTCTGTATCGCAGTGTGTCACTGGGAGAGTGCTCTGTATTGCAGCGTGTCACTGGGAGAGCGCTCTGTATAGCAGTGTGTCACAGGGAGAGTGCTCTGTATCGCAGTGTCACTGGGAGAGTGCTCTGTATTGCAGTGTGTCACTGGGAGAGCGCTCTGTATAGCAGTGTGTCACAGGGAGAGTGCTCTATCACACTGTGTCACTGGGAGAGCGCTCTGTATCACAGTGTGTCACTGGGAGAGGGCTAGATTGGTGGGTAGTTCACGCCACTCCGATATTCAAAAAGGGAGGTAGAGAGAAAGCAGGGAATTATGGACCAGTAAGTCTAACATCAGTAGTGGGGAAAATGCTTGAATCCATTATCAACAACTTTACAGCAGAACATTTAGAAAGCAGTGGCAGGATCAATCAGAGTCAGCATGGATTTATGAAGGAAAAATCATACTTGACAAATCTGTTGGAATTCTTTGACGATGTAACCAGTACAGTTGACAAGGGGGAGCCAGTCGATGTGGTATATTTGGACTTTCAGAAGGCGTTTGACAAAGTTCCGCATAGGAGATTATTGTGCAAAATTAAAGCGCATGGGATTGGGGGAAATGTATTGAAGTGGATACAAAACTGGTTGGCAATGAGGAAACAAAGAGTAGGGATTACTGGGTCCTTTTCAAATTGGCAGTCAGTAACCAGTGGGGTACCACAGGGATCGGTGCTGGGACTCCAGCTATTCACAATATATATGAATAATTTGGATTAGGGAACAAAATGTAACATCTCAAAGTTTGCAGATGATACCAAATTTGGTGGGAGGGTGCATTGTGACGAGGATGCAGGGATCCCACAGAAAGATCTGGACAGGTTGGGCGAGTGGGCAAACCAATGGCAGATGCAGTATAATTTGGATAAGTATGAGGTTATTCACTGTGAAAGCAAAAACAGGAAGGCAGATTGCTACCTGAATGGTTGTAAATTGGGAGAGGTGAGTGTGCAGCAGGACCTGGGTGTCCTTGTGCACCATTTGCTGAAGGTAAGCATGCAGGTGCAGCAGGCGGTAAAGAAGGCTAATGGTATGTTGGCCTTCATTGCAAGAGGTTTCGAGTATAGAAGCAGGGATGTGTTGCTGCAATTATACAGGGCCTTGGTGAGGCCACAGTTGGAGTATTTTGTACAGCTTTGGTCTCCTTCTCTGAGGAAGGATGTTCTTACTCTCGAGGAAGTGCAGCGAAGGTTTACCAGACTGATTCCAGGGATGGCGGGACAGTCATACGAGGAGAGATTGGCTAGGTTGGGATTGTTCTCGCTGGAGTTCAGAAGAATGAGGGGGATCTCATAGAGACTTATAAAATTCCTTTTTTTTTTATTAAATATTTTATTGAAAATTTTTGGTCAACCAACACAGTACATTGTGCATCCTTTACACAATATTATAACAACACAAATAACAATGACCTATTTTATAAACAAAAAATGAATAAATAATAAATAACAAAAATGAAAACTAGCCCTAATTGGCAACTGCCTTGTCACAAGTAACACTCTCCAAAAATATAATTTAACAGTCCAATATATAATTATCTGTAGCAACGACCTATACATACTATACAGTATATATTAACAACCCTGAGAGTCCTTCTGGTTCCTCTCCCCCCCCCCCCCCCCCCCCCCGATCCTGGGCTGCTGCTGCTGCCTTCTTTTTCCCATTCCGTCTATCTTTCTGCGAGGTATTCGACGAACGGTTGCCACTGCCTGGTGAACCCTTGAGCCGACCCCCTTAGGACGAACTTAATCCGCTCTAGCTTTATAAACCCCGCCATGTCATTTATCCAGGTCTCCACCCCCGGGGGCTTGGCTTCTTTCCACATTAGCAATATCCTGCCGGGCTACTAGGGACGCAAAGGCCAAAACATCGGCCTCTCTCGCCTCCTGCACTCCCGGCTCTTGTGCAACCCCAAATATAGCCAACCCCCAGCTTGGTTCGACCCGGACTCCTACTACTTTTGAAAGCACCTTTGTCACCCCCATCCAAAACCCCTGTAGTGCCGGGCATGACCAAAACATATGGGTATGATTCGCTGGGCTTCTCGAGCACCTCGCACACCTATCCTCCACCCCCAAAAATTTACTGAGCCGTGCTCCAGTCATATGTGCCCTGTGTAATACCTTAAACTGAATCAGGCTTAGCCTGGCACACGAGGACGACAAGTTTACCCTGCTTAGGGCATCTGCCCACAGCCCCTCCTCGATCTCCTCCCCCAGCTCTTCTTCCCATTTCCCTTTTAGTTCATCTACCATAGTCTCCCCTTCGTCCCTCATTTCCCTATATATATCTGACACCTTACCATCCCCCACCCATGTCTTTGAGATCACTCTGTCCTGCACCTCTTGTGTCGGGAGCTGCGGGAATTCCCTCACCTGTTGCCTCGCAAAAGCCCTCAGTTGCATATACCTGAATGCATTCCCTTGGGGCAACCCATATTTCTCGGTCAGCGCTCCCAGACTCGCAAACTTCCCATCCACAAACAGATCTTTCAGTTGCGTTATTCCTGCTCTTTGCCACATTCCATGTCCCCCATCCATTCCCCCCGGGGCAAACCTATGGTTGTTTCTTCTCGGGGACCCCCCCCAAGGCTCCAGTCTTTCCCCTATGCCGTCTCCACTGTCCCCAAATCTTCAGTGTAGCCACCACCACCGGGCTTGTGGTGTAGTTCCTCGGTGAGAACGGCAATGGGGCTGTCACCATAGCCTGTAGGCTAGTCCCCCTACAGGACGCCCTCTCTAATCTCTTCCACGCCGCTCCCTCCTCCTCTCCCATCCACTTACTCACCATTGAAATATTAGCGGCCCAATAATACTCGCTTAGGCTCGGTAGTGCCAGCCCCCCCCTATCCCTGCTACGCTGTAAGAATCCCTTCCTCACTCTCGGGGTCTTCCCGGCCCACACAAAACCCATGATGCTCTTTTCAATCCTTTTAAAAAAAGCCTTTGTGATCACCACCGGGAGGCACTGAAACACAAAGAGGAATCTCAGGAGGACCACCATCTTAACCGCCTGCACCCTCCCTGCCAGTGACAGGGATACCATATCCCATCTCTTAAAATCCTCCTCCATTTGTTCCACCAACCGTGTTAAATTTAACCTATGCAATGTGCCCCAATTCTTGGCTATCTGGATCCCCAGCTAACAAAAGTCCCCTGTTACCTTCCTCAACGGTAGGGCCTCTATTTCTCTAATCTGCTCCCCTGGATGCACCACAAACAACTCACTTTTCCCCATGTTCAATTTATACCCTGAAAAATCCCCAAACTCCCCAAGTATCCGCATTATTTCTGGCATCCCCTCCGCCGGGTCTGCCACGTATAGTAGCAAATCGTCCGCATACAAAGATACCCGGTGTTCTTCTCCTCCTCTAAGTACTCCCCTCCACTTCTTGGAACCCCTCAACGCTATCGCCAGGGGCTCAATCGCCAGTGCAAACAATAATGGGGACAGAGGGCATCCCTGCCTTGTCCCTCTATGGAGCCGAAAATATGCAGATCCCCGTCCATTCGTGACCACGCTCGCCACTGGGGCCCTATACAACAGCTGCACCCATCTAACATACCCCTCTCCAAAACCAAATCTCCTCAACACCTCCCACAAATAATCCCACTCCACTCTATCAAATGCTTTCTCGGCATCCATCGCCGCTACTATCTCCGTTTCTCCCTCTGGTGGGGCCATCATCATTACCCCTAACAACCTCCGTATATTCGTGTTCAGCTGTCTCCCCTTCACAAACCCAGTTTGGTCCTCGTGGACCACCCCCGGGACACATTCCTCTATTCTCATTGCCATTACCTTGGCCAGGACCTTGGCATCTACATTTAGGAGGGAAATAGGTCTATAGGACCCGCATTGTAGCGGGTCCTTTTCCTTCTTTAAGAGAAGCGATATCGTTGCTTCAGACATAGCCGGGGGCAGTTGTCCCCTTTCCTTTGCCTCATTAAAGGTCCTCGTCAGTACCGGGGCGAGCAAGTCCACATATTTTCTATAGAATTCGACTGGGAATCCATCCGGTCCCGGGGCCTTTCCCGCCTGCATGCTCCTAATTCCTTTCACCACTTCTTCTACCTCGATCTGTGCTCCCAGTCCCACCCTTTCCTGCTCTTCCACCTTGGGAAATTCCAGCCGATCCAAGAAGCCCATCATTCTCTCCCTCCCATCCGGGGGTTGAGCTTCATATAATTTTTTGTAAAATGTCTTGAACACTCCATTCACTCTCTCCGCTCCCCGCTCCATCTCTCCTTCCTCATCCCTCACTCCCCCTATTTCCCTCGCTGCTCCCCTTTTCCTCAATTGGTGTGCCAGCAACCTGCTCGCCTTCTCCCCATATTCGTACTGTACACCCTGTGCCTTCCTCCATTGTGCCTCTGCAGTGCCTGTAGTCAGCAAGTCAAATTCTACATGTAGCCTTTGCCTTTCCCTGTACAGTCCCTCCTCCGGTGCTTCCGCATATTGTCTGTCCACCCTCAAAAGTTCTTGCAGCAACCGCTCCCGTTCCTTACTCTCCTGCTTCCCTTTATGTGCCCTTATTGATATCAGCTCCCCTCCAACCACCGCCTTCAACGCCTCCCAGACCACTCCCACCTGGACCTCCCCATTATCATTGAGTTCCAAGTACTTTTCAATGCACCCCCTCACCCTTAGACACACCCCCTCATCTGCCATTAGTCCCATGTCCATTCTCCAGGGTGGGCGCCCTCCTGTTTCCTCCCCTATCTCCAAGTCCACCCAGTGTGGAGCGTGATCCGAAATGGCTATAGCCGTATACTCCGTTCCCCTCACCTTCGGGATCAATGCCCTACCCAGCACAAAAAAGTCTATTCGCGAGTAGACTTTATGGACATAGGAGAAAAACGAGAACTCCTTACTCCTAGGTCTGCTAAATCTCCACAGGTCTACACCTCCCATCTGCTCCATAAAATCTTTAAGTACCTTGGCTGCTGCCGGCCTCCTTCCAGTCCTGGACTTCGACCTATCCAGCCCTGGTTCCAACACCGTATTAAAATCTCCCCCCATTATCAGCTTTCCCATCTCTAGGTCCGGAATGCGTCCTAGCATCCGCCTCATAAAATTGGCATCATCCCAGTTCGGGGCATATACGTTTACCAAAACCACCGTCTCCCCCTGTAGTTTGCCACTCACCATCACGTATCTGCCCCCGTTATCTGCCACTATAGTCTTTGCCTCGAACATTACCCGCTTCCCCACTAATATAGCCACCCCTCTGTTTTTCGCATCTAGCCCCGAATGGAACACCTGCCCCACCCATCCTTTGCGTAGCCTAACCTGGTCTATCAGTTTCAGGTGCGTTTCCTGTAACATAACCACATCTGCCTTAAGTTTCTTAAGGTGTGCGAGTACCCGTGCCCTCTTTATCGGCCCGTTCAGCCCTCTCACGTTCCACGTGATCAGCCGAGTTGGGGGGCTTCCTACCCCCCCCCCCCCTTGTCGATTAGCCATCACCTTTTTCCAGCTCCTCACCCGGTTCCCACGCAGCTGTATCTCCCCCAGGCGGTGCCCCCCCGCCCATCCTCTCCCATACCAGCTCCCCCCTCTCCCCAGCAGCAGCAACCCAGTAATTCCCCCCCCCCCCCCCGCTAGATCCCCCGCTAGCGTAATTACTCCCCCCATGTTGCTCCCAGAAGTCAGCAAACTCTGGCTGACCTCGGCTTCCCCCCATGACCTCGGCTCGCACCGTGCGACGCCCCCTCCTTCCTGCTTCTCTATTCCCGCCATGATTATCATAGCGCGGGAACCAAGCCCGCGCTTCTCCCTTGGCCCCGCCCCCAATGGCCAACGCCCCATCTCCTCCACCTCCCCTCCTCCCCCATCACCACCTGTGGGAGAGAGAAAAGTTACCACATCGCAGGATTAGTACATAAAACCCCTCTTTGCCCCCCACATTCGCCCCACCACTTTGTTCGAACGTTCTTTTTAATAACCCGCTCATTCCAGTTTTTCTTCCACAATAAAAGTCCACGCTTCATCCGCCGTCTCAAAGTAGTGGTGCCTCTCTCGATATGTGACCCACAGTCTTGCCGGTTGCAGCATTCCAAATTTTATCTTCTTTTTATGAAGCACCGCCTTGGCCCGATTAAAGCTCGCCCTCCTTCTCGCCACCTCCGCACTCCAGTCTTGATAAACGCGGATCACCGCGTTCTCCCATTTACTACTCCGAGTTTTCTTCGCCCATCTAAGGACCATTTCTCTATCCTTAAAACGGAGGAATCTCACCACTATGGCTCTGGGAATTTCTCCTGCTCTCGGTCCTCGCGCCATCACTCGGTATGCTCCCTCCACCTCCAACGGACCTGCCGGGGCCTCCGCTCCCATTAACGAGTGCAGCATCGTGCTCACATATGCCCCGACGTCCGCTCCCTCCACACCTTCAGGAAGACCAAGAATCCTCAGGTTGTTCCTCCTTGCGTTGTTTTCCAGTGCCTCCAACCTTTCCACACATCGTTTCTGATGTGCCTCCTGCGTCTCCGTCTTCACCACCAGGCCCTGTATATCGTCCTCATTCTCGGCTGCCTTTGCCTTCACGACCCGAAGCTCCCGCTCCTGGGTCTTTTGTTCCTCCTTTAGCCCTTCGATCGCCTGTAGTATCGGGGCCAACAGCTCTTTCTTCATTTCCTTTTTGCTCTCTTCCACACAGCATTTCAAGAACTCTTGTTGTTCAGGGCCCCATGTTAAACTGCCACCTTCCGACGCCATCTTGGTTTTTGCTTGCCTTCCTTGCCGCTGTTCTAAAGGATCCACTGCAATCTGGCCACTTCCCTCTCCTTTTCCATCTGTATCCAGGGGGGATTCCCTTCTGGTTTACCGCACAGTGTTTTTAGCCGTCAAAATTGCCGTTGGGGCTCCTATCAAGAGCCCAAAAGTCCGTTTCACAGGGAGCTGCCGAAATGTGCGACTCAGCTGGTCATCGCCGCACCCGGAAGTCCACTTATAAAATTCTAACAGGACTAGACAGGGTAGATGCAGGGAAGATGTTACCAATGATGGGTATGTCACAGGGGTCACAGTCTGAGGATTCAGGGTAAACCATTTCGGACAGAGATGAGGAGACATTTCTTCACACAAAGATTGGTGAGACTGTGGAATTCATTACCACAGGAAGTAGTTAATGCTAAAACTTTGAATATATTCAAGAGGTGGCTGGATATAGCACTTGGGGAGAATGGGATCAAAGGCTATGGGGAGAAAGCAGGATTAGGCTATTGAGTTGGATGATCAGCCATGATCGTGATGAATGGCGGAGCAGGCTCGAAGGGCCAAAAGGTCTCCTCCTGCTCCTATCTTCTATGTATCTATGTAGTGTGTCGGAGAGCGCACTGTATCACAGTGTGTCACTGGGAGAGCGCTCTGTATCGCAGTGTGCCACTCGGAGAGACTCTATAGCAGTGTGTCACCGGGAGAGCAACTCTGGTGCAACAGGTAGCGCGTTGGACGTATTGTCAAAATGAGACATTCATAGAGTCATAGAATTTACAGTGCAGAAGGAGTCCATTCAGCCCATCGAGTCTGCACCGGCTCTTGGAAAGAGCACCCAACCTACGCCCACACCTCCACCCTATCCCCGTAACCCAGTACCCCCACCTGACCTTTTCGGGCACTAAGGAGCAATTTATCATGGCTATCCACCTAATCTGCACATCTTTGGACTGTGGGAGGTGTTGTCTTCTTTACTTTGGGGTGAACCACAAGCTGTTTCTTCTATCGACCAAATGACCACACACCAATATGTTAGCTCAAAAACACAGTTTATTAATAACACAAGACTTGGATCTCTATGCAATAACACCCGCAGCTCCGTACTAAACTGCACCTAACGACTAAGATGACCTTTACTTAACTTCGAGTGATCTGCACTGTGCGAGATAAGGCCTTTATCCGGGTCCACATGGTTGGTTTGGAAGTGGTTGGGTTCGTCTCAGCTGGGCTCGTCCTTGAGGAATGGTCGGGGGTCCTTGAACTTGGCTGTTCTGCTGCAGTTGGTCGCACACAGGCCGGTCCCAAAAGAGGCAGATCTCTACTGCGCAGGGCTTTTTATCCTTCGTCTCTTTCGCGCCCTTATGGGCGGTCCTTACTCCGGGTCCAGTGGATCGATAGCTGGGCGGGTCCTAGCTATCACTGTTCCAGGCACGTAGGCCTTTTCAAATAAGGGGGAGTGGCGCGGTTAGTCTGCTACCGTTGTAACTCCTTGATTCAAACTCTATTGTCCTTGGGGAAATGGTGATCGACTCTTAATGGATACAAGTTTCAGCCAAGTCTGGTTTCTTTGCACAATACACAGAGGCTGTGTACCTGTCTGTGTCCCAAATTGACCACAATTCCCATGGTCCTTTGCAGGTGCCATTTTACATGGCTACATTCCGTCCTCTTGATCCTGAACGCGAAGCGTGGTGGATCACAGTCTTGATCCCGTAGTCTACCTTATCAAGCTGGCACTGGTCAGTCAGTTCAGTTCCTACTCTACTCTGTCCTAAATTCATTGTACAATTTTACCTAATTCATTAATATTACATACATCCATTAAAACAATTCACTATAACTAGCTATCAAATTAAACTCAAATAAATTCATTAAACGTAGATTCATACCAAACGGTTGGTGACCAACTAACTTTCTATGCTACACTCATGCTGCTGGTTTTACCTAAAGAACTTATCTACAACACAAAATCTACAAACTTAAACAGCAGCACCACATTCTTTTGCCTTATCACATTTCATCGGTACAGAGGTATAAAGGGTCCATTTAGCAGAGGTTATCACAGTTTTTGTAAGTTGTACATTCTTAGTAGAGTTCTATTGGATTCCAAAGAGGGGGGCTCGAACTGTGTATGTAGGGGGTCGGGAGGCTTTTGCCTTCCATTTGCGGAGTTTGAATGTGAAGACTACACTATAGATTACTGCAATCAGGAGGAGGGTCTCTATGAGAGTGGGTTCCATTTTGCAATGCCTTCCCACCAGGTGGGGGTTTCAGTCTCTATCTCTAACAGTTGTGTGGTATCCTGACTAGAGGTGGTTTGTCGGGTGGTGTCGCTCGGGGTTGGCTTGGGTCCTACTCTAATTGTGTGTATTGCCAAATTACCTTTTGTGGGTGTCCCGGGCAATTTTGTCCGATCCTTATTGTATTCCCTGCAATTTTATTTAAATATCCAATTTCGGGGCACCCTTCATTAGAAAGTTCCCACCAATCTTCTGTTCCGGTTCTGCTAATGTAACATTCTGATGTGGACCTAATGGGCTTTCTGTAAATTGTCCATTGGTTATTGCACCCAAATATGATGCTTCTGTTCTTACGCACCCATAGGGTGCCACTCACATTCCACTGCATCTGGCGGACGGTACCACAGACTGCCGGGCTGGGGAAAGTCTTGGGTATCTTGTGCTTGGAGTCCAGTAAGTTATAAGCAATTATCCAGACGAAGATCATGGGGGCTGGGTTCATCCTGCGGTGTCTGGTTTCCGTGTAATCCTAGGGAATCAAGCATTGTATCATGTCAGTATTGTTGGTTAAAATCTGTGTGTGTTAGTCTCTCTCTCTTACTTCAAATTTCCCTTTATGATTGTCACCATGTGTGACTCCCCCATTTTGTTTTTTTTTAAAAAATGTTTTGGAGAGGTATTAATCCAAGTGTCTCAATTCAAGTATTCAAGTGTCTCACAGCTTGTGTGGTTGATGCTAGGAGTGGGCGGATGCTTTCTTCGACCATTCTCCACCTTTACTAGAAACCAAGGAGATTGAAGCTTTGCTTAACCAGCCGAATTTCAGGGTGGCAAGTTTTATAGAGTTTAATCCTAGGGGCTCCGAGGTAGCAACAGTGATCAGCCGTGTTTTAAGTGTAATCAGCCATGTTTTAAGTGTAAATAGCATTTGGAGGTGACCCGAAGGGGTCTGAAAGAACAGTGGAAGAAAGAAGGGTTTAGAGTTGGAGCGGAAAGGGAGGTTCAAGACCTGCCCAAAGCAGGAAAGGGTGTAGTGAACCATTCCAGAGAGCATGGTGTGAAACGTGGGGTGCGTGTGGGCCGCTGCGGGAGAAGAATGGGAACCCCGGATAGGGAGGGTGTTAGTGCCGTTACTCCACTACCCAAGCGTGATTGACTGGTTAATTTTGGGGCCCTCGGGTAGGGAGGGGATTAGTGCCGTGACTCCCTACCTGGGTGACCAGGATGAACAGGAAGAATTTGTAGTCATATTGTAGTGTCTTCAACTGCCATTGGTCAATAGACCGTGTCTGACGGTTGAATCAGAGGAGTAATTACGACTGCATAACTGAGTGTCGGGCCGACATAGATTAAAACCATGTGTTGGAGAGAAGAGGAGTTTAAAAACAAGAAGACGGGCAGGCTCCATCAGAGATTTGGACACCTTAATTCTTAGACAGTGTCCGTTTCTCATCATCTGGACACCTCAAATATTTGCGTGCATTAGTTCCGTTAAATCGTTTCCCAGGAGGGGCTCATCGCTTAAATCATCACCTTCTTCTGGTTGCCAGACTCGTGTCTGCAGATTCCGGGCAGTAGCTGCGTAGGCCTGTGGGTGGTCCGATTCGTCATGTCTTACCAACCTGTAGGAATTGTCACGTGGCCAAAAGGGAGTATCGGGGTTGTCGTGTGGCCGTGTGTAGCCGGGTGCTGGTGTACCTGGAAGTGGAAGCAACGTTGTCGGGAGCGGGCATAGGAAGAGTCATTGGGCGGAGACGGTCGTACAAGGGGTCGAGAAAATCCAAGGCGTTGTTCCGGGGGCTAAGGTAGCTGATGGCGGGGTGGGCGCTAGGGATGGTAGTCAAATCCAGGAGACTCTCATCAGAGTCAAGTTCGAGGTTGAAACCTGTGAGTATGGGCTGAGTTGAGGGGAGAGTGTCGTCCTGAGGGGGGAGGGTTGGTGCGGGCATCGGGCTGAATCGTCAGTGGGGCAGAGCGTCATCCTCGCCCATTACCAAGGCTACGTGGTGGGCGTGGCTACGTTGTGATAGGTAGAGTTTGAGTTGGTTGATGTGGAACCAACCAGTCTTACCATTGGGGTACTGTAGCCACCTGGGAAGTCCAATTCCCAACGTAAAATGGAGAACAGCAAAGGGAAATTCAGCCAACACAGGCAGAAACTAGCAGGTGCAAGTTTACTGTGTATTAAACTCTGCAAAAGCCCAGACAGCATCGATACAAGCAGCCATCTGCATAATAATGTAGCAGCCATCTACACAGTAATGAGCGATCCCCGGGAACAATCGAAACATTTGAGATAAACAAAGCCAAGCCAGACTCCTCGGCGCCAGCAGGAGCCAACACAAAAGAGGTTAATGGACACCTCAAGACCACCCACCGATCAGGGAGCCACTCCAGTATTGGAGAAATCGAACCAAGCGATTGGAACAAAGTCCAATCACTTGAAACCAGGTACGGGGTCCGCCCCAAAAGGCGGGAAGCCCCTGGGGACTATAAAGTAAGGCCCCCAAGTTCAAATCGTCCTTCTTGACAGGGTCACTCAGCAACGCGAACCAACCCTTGACAGTGACCTGTTCAGCTACCTCCAAAAGACCGTAAGTCTCAAGTCAACGCTCGCTACGAGATAGGCGCTCCTAGCTACCAGTCCATAACCAGCTTTTGAATCCTGCAGACTCAGAACCCAAACAAAAGGCCATTTGTTTCCCTGACCTGGTGGGCCAGTCCGAAGCTAAGTATAGGCCTGTTAGTTGTAGAAGTAGCTTAGAAAGTAGCGTTTATGCATGAGTAGATTTGACTGTGTGTAAGTAAATGTGCTTTGATTTGAATCTTACTAATTGGTGTATTGAGTTATTGATCATTACTTGAACTTGAACCTCGTGGCAGTATCATAAAGATACCTGGCGACTCGAGAGCAAAGGTTATAAAACAGAGCCAATTGAACCAACCAAAAGTTAGCAACAGTACGCTATCTTGTACACAGAGGGGCTTACTTTGTCAGAGATGGAGCAGGGGCCTACGAATTTAGGGGATAGGCAGGAGCTGGGGTTGTACAATGAGATCATAACTTGCTGGCCAACTATATACTCTATGGGGTGAACCTTTTTGTCAAAGCTGGCTTTACTCTGCTTTTTCCTATCGCCTAGTCGGACAGCAGCAGCTAACTGTGCCGCATTAATGTTTTCTATGACTGCGGAATTTGCCAAATCGAGCCCTAATAAATATTCAATGCCTTTCATGGGTCTCCCTGTCATAAAGGTGTGGGGGGTGAAACCTGTGGAACTGGAAACTGTGTTCCTGATAATCATGAGAGCAAAGGGTAGTACCGTGTCCAAAGTGGAATTGTTCTGCTGTACCGTCTTCCAAATGGTCGTTTTTAAAGTGTGGTTCATGCGCTCTACTATGCTGCTGGACTGGGGGTGGTAGGCTATGTGGAATTTCTGTTTGATACCGAAAATGGTCATAACATTTTACATTACTCTGCTGGTGAAGTGGGTACCTTGATCTGACTCAATGCTGCGTGGAAGACCCCAGCGTGTAAAGATCTGTTTGGTCAAAATTTTAGCGGTGGCCTTTGCCGTGTTTGAATGCATGGGGAATGCTTCTACCCATTTTGTAAATGTATCTATGATGACTAGTACGTGCTTGAAACCGTTTCTGTAGGGGGGGAGGGGACCAATATAATCAATTTGCAGGACGGAATAGTGTCCAGGGGCCTGCTACAGGTCGGGTGTGTCTTAATTGTCTCTTCTTTGCATAATGTTCAGGATTGTTCTGGGCGCAAATGAGGCAATTGTCTACATAATGTGTGACATTGCTTTTTAATTCGGGCCAGCAGCACAAGGGTCTTAAATGGGCAATGGTCGTGTCTATTCCCTGATGTCCATGTCCATCATGGAATTGGTAGATTAACTGGTTTCTGTCTTGGGTGGGGACCACATAAATTCCGTCCTTTAAAACTATTCCGTCCTGTATTGTGAGTGTGTCTGTCCTTCCATTTATCATAGGGGGCTGGATAGGTGCCGTTCAGTATCTGTTTAAGAGAGTCGTCTGCTTTCTGTGCCTGAGATAAATCCTCAATATTGGTTTGGGAGACCTGGATCGAATGCATCTGTTCACACTCGGGGGGGAGAGGGGGTTGCCAGAAGTGACCAGTGCATAATCCAGCTTTAGCTTCTGTCTGACTGAACCAAACTAGCTCTTAGCCACATGCTGCAGGTGTTATGTGATATGTACACCTGACTCACTCTGTAGATGTCCCCACTGGAAAGAGGTGGAGTGTGAGTGCCTCATGCCTTTTATAGTGGGAAACCACCCCCCAGTGTTCGGCCTGCTGATTGGTTATGTCCTGTTCTCTGTGTTCATTAGCTGCCTGTCTGTATCTTATTATGTGCATGTCTGCATATCTTGTGATTCCCGGGGGGGGGGGTTGGTGATGGCTCTTTACTTTAATGATGCCATATGTGTGACCGGTGGCTTTCTTAAGAATATGTTTCAGGAGAGGGGCGGATGGTAGGGGTTTTCCGTCGGCGGATACAAAATCTTGAGATTCCCATAGGGGAAGGAATTTTGTTAGACTGTTGCAGACATACAAGCTGTCAGAGTGTATCTCCGCAGGCGTTCGAAAGGAGTCTGGGTGGTCAATTACATAAGCTATGGCCGCCAGTTCGGCTGCCTGCGAACCCAAGTGGCCGGGTAATTTTAAAGATTAAAGAGTCCTCCATGTAAATCCCGTATCCTGTGATTCTTACTCCATCCTCAACAGTGGAGGAGCCATCTAGATAGATCTTTACTGTGCCCCCTGTGTCTTGGGAACTTTGTGTCTCACCGTTTACATGTGGTTGTAATGATTTGGGAACAAAGGGTCCTATGGGGTGTGTGGCTGCAATTATCTGACATTCGTGTGGGGTCCCTGCGTATTGTAAATTGTCTGCTAAGAACGTGTGAGTCTTGGTGCGTTTCACAGAAATATCCCTGCCCTGTAATAAGAGTGTCCAGCGAGCTGCTCTGATCTGGCGAACTGAACCACCCTTTAGTTTGCCATCTAACAACAGTTGGGTGGGGGTGTGCTCAGTTAATATCGTGACTGGGTTGAGGCCTGTAATGTAGGCAAAGTACTGGACTGCCCAAAAGACTGCAAGCAAGTGTCGTTCACAGGCAGAAAATCCTTGTTCTACGGGGTCTAAAACTCTAGAGGCGTAGGCTACTGGTCCTAATCGGTCGTGGTGTTCCTGTAGGAGCACTGCTGAGAGGGTTCGGGCGGTGGTTGCTACTTCTATGGCGTAGGGCATGTCGGGGTCGGGAACTTGTAAAGCGGGAGTTGTACCTAGGGCGAGTTTTAAATCGTCTATGGCGTCTGTGTGCTGGGGAAGCCAATTCCATGGGGTGTTCTTTTTCAGAAGCTCTAAGAGCGGGGCGGCCTTTGTGGCAAAACCGTCTATATAATTTCTGCAGTATCCCACTAAACCTAAAAATGAGCGGAGTGCACTTACATTATGGGGTTCACAATGGAGTCAATGCGTTTTTGTTCAATTTCACGTTTGCCGTGTGTAATAGTGGTGCCTAAATAAAGTACCTTTTCCCTCAATACCTGTGCCTTTTTGGGGTTTACCTGACAGCCGATGGACTGGAGCAGGGTTAGTAATTCGGCCAAGAGAGCCACGTGCTCTTCCCTGGTGGCGGTTTACAGGAGCAGGTCGTCTACATACCGAATTAGGCATTCGGGGTGGGAGAATTTGGAAAGAACAGCAGCTAGCTGTCTGTGGAAAATGGAGGGGGAATTATGGAAGCCTTGGGGGAGACACGTCCACGTGTACTGTTGTCCTTGAAAAGTGAATGCGAGTTTATACTGGCAAGCGCGACCTAGGCGAATGGACCAAAAACCATTGCTGATATCCAGCACGGTGAAATACTTTGCTTGCACTCACTGCTTAAGCATAGTCGATAACTTTGTTTAGTTCGCGGTAGTCATTGGTGAGTCGCCATGAACCGTCTGGTTTCTTTATGGGCCAAATCGGGGCATTATTAGTGGAAGCTACGGGTCGAATCACTCCTTGTTTTAACAGACTGTTAATTACCTTTAAAATTTCTCCTTCAGCCTGCTGTGGAAATCCGTACTGTTTCTGTGGTTTGGGGTCGGGACGTGAGATCATAATCATACCTGGAATGTGCCCACAGTCATGCTTGCATTGGGCAAATGCACCTTTGTGTGTGGCTAATACCCGTCTAATGGTGTCGCCTGTGCTAATTGCTGAAGGGTTAAACCAATAGTCCCCTACTGACCATATCCTGTTTTCGTAATCTCCCACTGAGAGCGTGGCGGGGGCTCTAACTGTCTTGGACATTTGCCATACACACTTGTTTATGGGGTCGAAGGAGATTTTATGTGAGTTCATAAAGTCTATGCCTAGGATGTGTTCCGCAGTCGGGGGTAGGTCTACTAGAACAACGGGGTGGGTAGTGGTTACGTTTCGTATTTGGACGGATATAGGGGCTGTGATGTATCCCTCTTGCTTGTGACCTGTGAATCCACTGAGTGTGATGGTATCTGTGGTAGGCCAGGGTGTTTTTTAGAATAGGTTTGCGGAGTTTAGTGTGGTTCGGCATCCTCCCGTGTCCCAACGAAAATCAACTGCTTGTCCCCGGACTGTGCCTGTGAATACCTGTCTTCCTACGTTATCCCAGCACGTGTCACAGACCCATGTTGGAGACTCTGGACACCGTCAATGTGAGGAGTTATAAGCGAGGTTATCTGAACGGGCGTTTACGTTATGCATGGGGCGAGCGTTGCCTTCTAGCTGTCGCGGCTGACGATCGTGGTCTGGCCTATTGTTTCTGAGTGGGGGGTTGGGCTGTTGGGGTCGTTGGTGGTGTGGGGGATTTTGTCTGCAATCGTGGGCAAAATGTCCTATTTGTCCACAAGTGTAACATGGACCTTGTGGTGTGTGCTGGGGCTTGTGCTCTGGGGTACTGTTCTCAGGGGAAATGTTCCTCTCTTCTGCCCTCATTTATCCATGCGGGTTCCTGGCTAGTTCTGACTGGGTACATTGTGGCTTCTACTGCGTTCTGGTCCATCTGATCCTGAAGTGACTGTTCCCATGCCCTGGATAGGCGTCCTAAGTACCCAAATCTCATTATGCGTGGTATCTGCTGGGTCATAATTTGCGCAAGCCTTTTTACCTGCTTCAGTGGCATGTGAAACTAATGTACAGGACCATTTAGTGGTGTCTTCCTCATCGAGGTGAGTGCGGTCTAAGTTTCCGTATACTGCCTTGAAATGTATCCAGAGGCGACCGGCAAAGGCGGTCGGATGTTCCCCTCTCTTTTGCCTACATTTGTTTAGACCCTCTACCAGATCCCCTTTGTTGTATCCGATAGCATCTAATATTGCAGCCTTCATTTCCTCTAGGGTTCCTCCTCCTAAGTTTTGGGGGTCTGGCAAAGCTGACCTTACCGACTTGCTGAGGTTCATTACTATCAATTTAACTTCCTCCCTCATCTAATCCCTACATAACCTTTTGTTGGCACACCTCCTCAAAGAAACTATGCGGGTCTGCGGTCGGCTGGAATGGAGTAATCTTACTGCAAGCATCCATTAACTGGGTTACCGAAAGTGGGGTGGTGTAGGTGATATCTGGACCTGCCTGATCCCTTATCCGTCCTTCCGTGGTGACCGGATTCATGGGTGTCGGGGCAGCTGTGGGGGTTGGTGCGACCTGTGCTGCTGGTGCCTTTTTTGGGATGCGTGACGGCTGCTTTTGACTTTCCGTTCCTTTGACATACATTTGCACGCTTTCAGTTAACTCTTCCCAATCTGCCATCTCTTCCTCATCTGTCCCGAAGGGACACATAAAACCGTTCTGAACTGAAAGTAACGACTGGAGCTTATCTATCTCCCGCTGGCAGTTAACATGGTCAACGGTGCTCTGCCTTTGTTCTTTAGTGGACTGGTGGAACGCTCTTAAAGCTGCCTGTATATTAGCGCATTTCTTTGTTAACTGGGTGACCTGGTGTTCAGTCTCCTCTCTTATCAAGACTGTGCACTGTGTGTCTTGATGGGCCTTGTCGTACTGGGTCTGAAAGCTGCTAAGCTGTACTATGCAAGACTGGTGGGCACGTTTAACATCGGCGATTTCCCTCTCTTTAGCAGCTAACTTCTCCCAGAGTTCCTCAATAATGTTCTCACTTTCTTCACTGATTCTCTCATTCTCTTCTTCCTTCTCTACTAACTGTCTGCGGAGCGTCTCAATGACATCCTCGGCGCCTTGGAACTGTGCCAAGCAGCACTTTATTGCCATTGGTTTTCTAAACTTTGCTGCATTTTTCTTATAAATCTCCCAAAAATTCTCCCACCAAGTCTGTCCAATCTTTTCTGGACCTTTCTCGGTGATTGCACAAAAATTTGACCAAACAGGCCATCCTTTCCCCTTTAAATACTTTCTCAACACATCCTCCCATATGGGGCACTGCTCTGATTTGTCAACTACTGTAACCTCTGATTGCTGCTGTG
Source organism: Scyliorhinus torazame (assembly GCF_047496885.1). NCBI lineage: Eukaryota > Metazoa > Chordata > Chondrichthyes > Carcharhiniformes > Scyliorhinidae > Scyliorhinus > Scyliorhinus torazame. The sequence continues at coordinate 137,966,005 of NC_092718.1, forward strand.
GGTTCATCGTACCGCAGGGATCAGTTCTGGGTCCTCTGCTGTTTGTGATTTTCATTAATGACTTGGATGAGGGAGTTGAAGGGTGGGTCAGTAAATTTGCAGACGATACGAAGATTGGTGGAGTTGTGGATAGTAAGGAGGGCTGTTGTCGGCTGCAAAGAGACATAGATAGGATGCAGAGCTGGGCTGAGAAGTGGCAGATGGAGTTTAACCCTGAAAAGTGTGAGGTTGTCCATTTTGGAAGGACAAATATGAATGCGGAATATAGGGTTAACGGTAGAGTTCTTGGCAATGTGGAGGAGCAGAGAGATCTTGGGGTCTATGCTCATACATCTTTGAAAGTTGCCACTCAAGTGGATAGAGCTGTGAAGAAGGCCTATGGTGTGCTCGCGTTCATTAACAGAGGGATTGAATTTAAGAGCCGTGAGGTGATGATGCAGCTGTACAAAACTTTGGTAAGGCCACATTTGGAGTACTGTGTACAGTTCTGGTCGCCTTTTAGGAAGGATGTGGAAGCTCTGGAAAAGGTGCAAAGAAGATTTACCAGGATGTTGCCTGGAATGGAGAGTAGGTCTTACGAGGAAAGGTTGAGGGTGCTAGGCCTTTTCTCATTAGAGCGGAGAAGGATGAGGGGCGACTTGATAGAGGTTTATAAGATGATCAGGGGAATAGATAGAGTAGACAGTCAGAGACTTTTTCCCCGGGTGGAACACACCATTACAAGGGGACATAAATTTAAGGTGAAAGGTGGAAGATATAGGAGGGATATCAGAGGTAGTTTCTTTACCCAGAGAGTAGTGGGGGCATGGAATGCACTGCCTGTGGAAGTAGTTGAGTCGGAAACATTAGGGACCTTCAAGCAGCTATTGGATAGGTACATGGATTACGGTAAAATGATATAGTGTAGATTTATTTGTTCTTAAGGGCAGCACGGTAGCATTGTGGATAGCACAATTGCTTCACAGCTCCATGGTCCCAGGTTCGATTCCGGCTTGGGTCATTGTCTGTGCGGAGTCTGCACGTCCTCCCCGTGTCTGCGTGGGTTTCCTCCGGGTGCTCCGGTTTCCTCCCACAGTCCAAAGATGTGCGGGTTAGGTGAATTGGCCAATGATAAATTGCCCTTAATGTCCAAATTGCCCTTGGTGTTGGGTGGAGTTGTTGAGTTTGGGTGTGGTGCTCTTTCCAAGAGCCGGTGCAGACTCGGGGGGCCGAATGGCCTCCTTCTGCACTGTGAATTCAATGATAATCTATGATTAATCTAGGACAAAGGTTCGGCACAACATCGTGGGCCGAAGTGCCTGTTCTGTGCTGTATTTTCTATGTTCTATGTTCTAATCGAGATCCTGTCAGAGTCGCCAATAAGTGTTGCCTCCTTTACTTTGGGGTGAACCACAAGCTGTTTCTTATATCGACCAAATGACCACACAACCAATATGTTAGATCAAAAACACAGTTTATTAATAACACAAGACTTGTATCACTATGCAATAACCCACACGGCTCCATACTAAACTACACCAAACGACTAAGGTGACCTTTACTTAACTTCGAGTGACCGGCACTGTGCGAGATAAGGCCTTTATCCAGGTCCACATGGTCGGTTTGGAAGTGGTTGGGTTTGTCTCGGCTGGGCCCGTCCTTCAGGAACGGTCGCGGGTCCTTGAACTTGGTTGTTCTGCTGCAGTTGGTCAGACACAGGCCGGTCCCAAAAGAGGCAAATCTCTAGTGCGCAGGGCTTTTTATCCTTCGTCTCTTTCGCGCCCTATTGGGCGGTCCTTACTCTGGGTCCAATGGATCGATAGGGTTCTCGATCACCCTCATCGATCTCAGCCAATTAGGGAGCGGATACCTCGGTAGCTGGGCAGGTCCTAGCTATCATTGTCCCAGGCACACACGCCTTTCCAAATAAGGAGGGGTTGCTCCGGTTAGTCTGCTACTGTTGTAAATCCTTGATTCAAACTCTATTGTCCTGGGGGAAATGGTGATCGACTCTTAATGGATACAAGTTTCAGCCAAGTCTGGTTTCTTTGTGCAATACACAGAGGATGTGTACCTGTCTGTGTCCCAAATTGACCACAATTCGCATGGTCCTTTGCAGGTGGTCATTTTACATGGCTACAGAGGAAACTGGAGCCCCTGGAGGAAACCCACGCACACACGGGGAGAACGTGCAGACTCCACACAGACAGTGACCCAAGCCGGGAATCGAACCTGGGACCCTCGAGCTGTGAAGCAACTGTGCTAACTACTGTGCTACCACATTCAACGGTTGTGGGTTCGAAAACATCAGTATCGAATTGTAGATACATTAACAGCATAAGAACTAGAAGCAGGAGTAGGCCATCTGGCCCCTCGAGCCTGCTCCGCCATTCAATGAGATCATGGCTGATCTTTTGTGGACTCAGCTCCACTTTCCGGCCCGAACACCAGAACCCTTAATCCCTTTATTCTTCAAAAAACTATCTATCTTTATCTTAAAAACATTTAATGAAGGAGCCTCTACTGCTTCACTGGGCAAGGAATTCCATAGATTCACAACCCTTTGGGTGAAGAAGTTCCTCCTAAACTCAGTCCTAAATCTACTTCCCTTTATTTTGAGGCTATGCCCCCTAGTTCTGCTTTCACCCGCCAGTGGAAACAACCTGCCCGCATCTATCCTATCTATTCCCTTCATAATTTTATATGTTTCTATAAGATCCCCCCTCATCCTTCTAAATTCCAACGAATACAGTCCCAGTCTACTCAACCTCTCCTCGTAATCCAACCCCTTCAGCTCTGGGATTAACCTAGTGAATCTCCTCTGCACACCCTCCAGTGCTAGTACGTCCTTCTCAAGTAAGGAGACCAAAACTGAACACAATACTCCAGGTGTGGCCTCACTAACACCTTATACAATTGCAGCATAACCTCCCTAGTCTTAAACTCCATCACTCTAGCAATGAAGGACAAAATTCCATTTGCCTTCTTAATCACCTGTTGCACCTGTAAACCAACTTTTTGCGACTCATGCACTAGCACACCCAGGTCTCTCTGCACAGCAGCATGTTTTAATATTTTATCATTTAAATAATAATCCCTTTTGCTGTTATTCCTACCAAAATGGATAACCTCACATTTGTCAGCATTGTATTCCATCTGCCAGACCCTAGCCCATTCACTTAGCCTATCCAAATCCCTCTGCAGACTTCCAGTATCCTCTGCACTTTTTGCTTTACCACTTATCTTAGTGTCGTCTGCAAACTTGGACACATTGCCCTTGGTCCCGAACTCCAAATCATCTATGTAAATTGTGAACAGTTGAGGACCCAGCACTGATCCCTGAGGGACACCACTAGCTACTGATTGCCAACCAGAGAAACACCCATTAATCCCCACTCTTTCCTGTCTATTAATTAACCAATCCTCTATCCATGCTACTACTTTCCCCTTAATGCCATGCATCTTTATCTTATGCAGCAACCTTTTGTGTGGCACCTTGTCAAAGGCTTTCTGGAAATCCAGATATACCACATCCATTGTTTTGCTCCCCGTTATCTACCGCACTGGTAATGTCCTCAAACAATTCCACTAAATTAGTTAGGCACAACCTGCCCTTTATGAACCCATGCTGCGTCTGCCCAATGGGACAATTTCCATCCAGATGCCTTGCTATTAAACTCCATCTGCCATCTCTCTGCCCAAGTCTCCAAACGATCTAAATCCTGCTGTATCCTCTGACAGTCCTCATCGCTCTCCGCAATTGCACCAACCTTTGTGTCTTCTGCAAACTTACTAATCAGACCAGTTACATTTTCCTCCAAATCATTTATATATACGACGAACAGCAAAGGTCCCAGCACTGGTCCCTGCGGAACACCACGAGTCACAGCCCTCCAATTAGAAAAGCACCCTTCCATTGCTACTCTCTGCCTTCTATGACCTAGCCAGTTCTGTATCCACCTTGCCAGCTTACCCCTGATCCTGTGTGACTTCACCTTTTGTACCAGTCAACCATGAGTGACCTTGTCAAAGGCCTCACTGAAGTCCATATAGACAACATCCTTGGGATTTTCCTTAACCCTATTTGCCAATTACTTTTCGTGACCCCTTCTAGCCCTCCTGACTCCTTGCTTAAGTTCCTTCCTACTTTCCTTATATTCCACACTGGCTTTGTCTGTTCCCAGCCTTCTAGCCCTGACAAATGCCTCCTTTTTCTTTTTGACGAGGCCTACAATATCTCTCGTTATCCAAGGTTCCCGAAATTTGCCATATTTATCCTTCTTCCTCACAGGAACATGCCAGTCCTGAATTCCTTTCAACTGACATTTGAAAGCCTCCCACATGTCAGATGTAGATTTACCCTCAAACATCCACCCCCAATCTAGGTTCTCCCGCGTAATATTGTTATAATTAGCCTTCCCCCAATTTAGCACATTCACCCTAGGACCACTCTTCTCCTTGTCCACCAGCACTTTAAAACTTACTGAATTGTGGTCACTGTTCCCGAAATGCTCCCCTACTGAAACTTCTACCACCTGGCCGGGCTCATTTCCCAGTACCAGGTCCAGTACAGCCCCTTCCCTAGTTGGACTGTCTACATATTGTTTTAAGAAGCCCTCCTGGATGCTCCTTACAAACTCTGCCCCGTCTCAGCCCCTGGCACGAAGTGAGTCCCAGTCAATATTAGGGAAGTTGAAGTCTCCCATCGCAACAACCCTGTTGTTTTTATTCTTTTCCAAAATCTGTCTACCTATCTGCTCCTCTATCTCCCGCTGGCTGTTGGGAGGCCTGTAGTAAACCCCCAACATTGTGACTGCACCCTTCTTATTCCTGATCTCGACCCATATAGTCTCGCTGCCCTCTGAGGTGTCCTCCTGTAGTACAGCTGTGATATTCTCCCTAAACAGTAGCGCAATTCCTCCACCCCTTTTACATCCCCCTCTATCCCGCCTGAAACATCTAAATCCTGGAACGTTTAGCTGCCAACCCTCTCCTTCCCTCAACCAGGTATCTGTAATGGCAACAACATCATAGTTCCAAGTAATAATCCAAGCTCTAAGTTCATCTGCCTTACCTGTAATACTTCTTGCATTAAAACATATGCACTTCAGGCCACCAGACCCGCTGTGTTCAGTAACTTCTCCCTGTCTGCTCTGCCTCAGAGCCATACTGTCCCGATTCCCTCGTTCTCCCTCAATGCTTTCACCTTCTGACCGATTGCTCCGGTACCCACCCCCCTGCCATACTAGTTTAAATCCTCCCGTGTGACACTAGCAAACCTCTCGGCCAGGATATTTATGCCTCTCCAGTTTAGGTGCAACCCGTCCTTCTTATACAGGTCACACCTGCCCTGGAAGAGCTCCCAGTGGTCCAGATAACGAAAACCCTCCCTCCTACACCAGCTGTTTAACCACATGTTTAGATGCTCTATCTAGCTTGGAGGATTTAGAAATCGCCTGGAAGGGAGAGAGAGAGCAGCAAAGAGAGAGAGAGCCTTCCAGATGTTTTCAGGCCTGCGTCTTCTCCAAATTGACAAAATGGTATTGGCTTCTTCTGACCCAGAAGTTTCTGAAAAGCTCCTCCAATCCCAAATGAGAATTAGTGAAAGGCCTGGATTTCCAACGAGTGGATTGGCCGCTTGCCAAGTCTATCAAACTGATATCACCGGCTCTGCCACGGAACCCAGCAGGAAAGTTCCAATTAGTCGATTGGAGCAGGGGTGTTTCAGTTTGTCCAAAGTCAGTTGTTGAAGCAGAAATCCCAAAGGTGCAGCAACCAACCATAAGACTCAGACTGAAGGAGGCAGGGGGACCAGGAACAACAGGACATACGGAACAGACAAAGGCTTTACAATAGTGTCCCAACATCATGTATTACAGTGTGTCACTGGCAGAGCGCTCTGTATCACAGTGTGTCACTGGGAAAGCACTCGGTATTGCAGAGTGTCACTGGGAGAGTGCTCTGTATCGCAGTGTGTAACTGGGAAAGCGCTCGGTATTGCAGTGTGTCACTGGGAGAGTGCTCTGTATCGCAGTGTGTCACTGGGAAAGTGCTCGGTATGGCAGTGTGTCACTGGGAGAGCGCTCGGTATTGCAGTGTGTCACTGGGAGAGCGCTCGGTATCGCAGTGTGTAACTGGGAGAGTGCTCTGTATCACAGTGTGTCCCTGGGAGAGCGCTCGGTATGGCAGTGTGTCACTGGGAGAGCGCTCTGTATCGCAGTGTGTCACTGGGAAAGTACTCGGTATAGCAGTGTGTCACTGGGAAAGTGCTCTGTATCGCAGTGTGTCCCTGGGTGAGCGCTCGGTATTGCAGTGTGTCACTGGGAGAGTGCTCTCCATCACAGTGTGTCTCTGGGTGAGTGCTCTGTATCGCAGTGTGTCACTGGGAGAGGGCTCTGTATCGCAGTGTGTCACTGGGAGAGCGCTCTGTATCACAGTGTGTCACTGGGAGAGTGCTCTGTATCGCAGTGTGTCCCTGGCAGAGCGCTCGGCATGGCAGTGTGTCCCTGGGAGAGCGCTCGGTTTTGCAGTGTGTCACTGGGAGAGCACTCTGTATCACAGTGTGTCACTGGCAGAGTGCTCTGTGTCGCAGTGTGTCCCTGGGAGAGCGCTCGGTATCACAGTGTGTCCCTGGGAGAGCGCTCGGTATCGCAGTGTGTCACTGGGAGAGGGCTCTGTATCACAGTGTGTCACTGGGAGAGCACTCGGTATCGCAGTGTGCCACTGGGAGAGCGCTCTCCCAGTATAGTGTTCAATTCTGGTCGCCACACTACCAGAAAGATGTGGAGGCTTTAGAGAGGGTGCAGAAGAGATTTACCAGAATGTTGCCTGGTATGGAGGGCATTAGCTATGAGGAGCGGTTGAATAATCACGGTTTGTTCTCACTGGAACGAAGGAGGTTGAGGGGAGACCTGATAGAGGTCTACAAAATTATGAGGGGCATAGACAGAGTGGATAGTCAGAGGCTTTTCCCCGGGGTAGAGGGGTCAATTACTAGGGGGCATAGGTTTAAGGTGAGAGGGGCAAGGTTTAGAGTAGATGTACGAGGCAAGTTTTTTACGCAGAGGGTAGTGGGTGCCTGGAACTCGCTACCGGAGGAGGTGGTGGAAACAGGGACGATAGTGACATTTAAGGGGCATCTTGACAAATACATGAATAGGATGGGAATATAGAACATAGAACAATACAGCGCAGTACAGGCCCTTCGGCCCACGATGTTGCACCGAAACAAAAGCCATCTAACCTACACTGTGCCATTATCATCCATATGTTTATCCAATAAACTTTTAAATGCCCTCAATGTTGGCGAGTTCACTACTGTAGCAGGTAGGGCATTCCACGGCCTCACTACTCTTTGCGTAAAGAACCTACCTCTGACCTCTGTCCTATATCTATTACCCCTCAGTTTAAAGTTATGTCCCCTCGTGCCAGCCATATCCATCCGCGGGAGAAGGCTCTCACTGTCCACCCTATCCAACCCCCTGATCATTTTGTATGCCTCTATTAAGTCTCCTCTTAACCTTCTTCTCTCCAACGAAAACAACCTCAAGTCCATCAGCCTTTCCTCATAAGATTTTCCCTCCATACCAGGCAACATCCTGGTAAATCTCCTCTGCACCCGCTCCAAAGCCTCCACGTCCTTCCTATAATGCGGTGACCAGAACTGTACGCAATACTCCAAATGCGGCCGTACCAGAGTTCTGTACAGCTGCAACATGACCTCCCGACTCCGGAACTCAATCCCTCTACCAATAAAGGCCAACACTCCATAGGCCTTCTTCACAACCCTATCAACCTGGGTGGCAACTTTCAGGGATCTATGCACATGGACACCTAGATCCCTCTGCTCATCCACACTTTCAAGAACTTTACCATTAGCCAAATATTCCGCATTCCTGTTATTCCTTCCAAAGTGAATCACCTCACACTTCTCTACATTAAACTCCATTTGCCACCTCTCAGCCCAGCTCTGCAGCTTATCTATATCCCTCTGTAACCTGCTACATCCTTCCACACTATCGACAACACCACCGACTTTAGTATCGTCTGCAAATTTACTCACCCACCCTCTGCGCCTTCCTCTAGGTCATTGATAAAAATGACGAACAGCAACGGCCCCAGAACAGATCCTTGTGGTACTCCACTTGTGACTGTACTCCATTCTGAACATTTCCCATCAACCACCACCCTCTGTCTTCTTTCAGCTAGCCAATTTCTGATCCACATCTCTAAATCACCCTCAATCCCCAGCCTCCGTATTTTTTGCAATAGCCTACCGTGGGGAACCTTATCAAATGCTTTGCTGAAATCCATATACACCACATCAACTGCTCTACCCTCGTCTACCTGTTCAGTCACCTTCTCAAAGAACTCAACAAGGTTTGTGAGGCATGACCTACCCTTCACAAAGCCATGCTGACTATTCCTGATCATATTATTCCTATCTAGATGATTATAAATCTTGTCTCTTATAATCCCCTCCAAGACTTTACCCACTACAGACGTGAGGCTCACCGGTCTATAGTTGCCGGGGTTGTCTCTGCTCCCCTTTTTGAACAAAGGGACCACATTTGCTGTCCTCCAGTCCTCTGGCACTATTCCTGTAGCCAATGATGACATAAAAATCAAAGCCAAAGGTCCAGCAATCTCTTCCCTGGCCTCCCAGAGAATCCTAGGATAAATCCCATCAGGTCCCGGGGACTTATCTATTTTCAGCCTGTCCAGAATTGCCAACACCTCTTCCCTACGTACCTCAATGCCATCTAATCTATTAGCCTGGGGCTCAGCATTCTCCTCCACAACATTATCTTTTTCCTGAGTGAATACTGACGAAAAATATTCATTTAGTATCTCGCCTATCTCTTCAGACTCCACACACAATTTCCCATCCCTGTCCTTGACTGGTCCTACTCTTTCCCTAGTCATTCACTTATTCCTGACATACCTATAGAAAGCTTTTGGGTTTTCCTTGATCCTTCCTGCCAAATACTTCTCATGTCCCCTCCTTGCTCGTCTTAGCTCTCTCTTTAGATCCTTCCTCGCTACCTTGTAACTATCCATCGCCCCAACCGAAACTTCACACTTCATCTTCACATAGGCCTCCTTCTTCCTCCTAACAAGAGATTCCACTTCCTTGGTAAACCACGGTTCCCTCGCTCGACGCCTTCCTCCCTGTCTGACCGGTACATACTTATCAAGAACACGCAGTAGCTGATCCTTGAACAGGCCCCACTTATCCAGTGTGCCCAACACTTGCAGCCTACTTCTCCACCTTATCCCCCCCAAGTCACGTCTAATGGCATCATAATTGCCCTTCCCCCAGCTATAACTCTTGCCCTGCGGTGTATACTTATCCCTTTCCATCATTAACGTAAACGTCACCGAATTGTGGTCACTGTCCCCAAAGTGCTCTCCTACCTCCAAATCCAACACCTGGCCTGGTTCATTACCCAAAACCAAATCCAACGTGGCCTCGCCTCTTGTTGGCCTGTCAACATATTGTTTCAGGAAACCCTCCTGCACACACTGTACAAAAAACGACCCATCTATTGTACTCGAACTATATCTTTTCCAGTCAATATTTGGAAAGTTAAAGTCTCCCATAATAACTACCCTGTTACTTTCGCTCATATCCAGAATCATCTTCGCCATCCTTTCCTCGACATCCCTAGAACAATTAGGAGGCCTCTAAAAAACTCCCAACAGGGTGACCTCTCCTTTCCTGTTTCTAACTTCAGCCCATACTACCTCGGAAGAAGAGTCCCCATCTAGCATCCTCTCCGCCACCGTAATACTGCTCTTGACTAGCAGCGCCACACCTCCCCCTCTTTTGCCTCCTTCTCTGAGCTTACTAAAACACCTAAACCCCGGAACCTGCAACATCCATTCCTGTCCCTGCTCTATCCATGTCTCCGAAATGGCCACAACATCGAAGTCCCAGGTACCAACCCATGCTGCCAGTTCCCCTGCCTTGTTTCGTAAGGTTCGGCACAACATCGTGGGCCGAAGGGCCTGTTCTGTGCTGTATTTTCTATGTTCTATGTTCTATGTATACTCCTGGCATTGAAGTAGACACACTTCAAACCACCTACCTGAACACTGGCCCCCTCCTGCGACGTCAAATCTGTGCTCCTGACCTCTATACTCTCATTCTCCCTGACCCTAAAACTACAATCCAGGTTCCCATGCCCCTGCTGCATTAGTTTAAACCCCCCCAAAGAGCACTAACAAATCTCCCCCCCAGGATATTTGTGCCCCTCAGGTTCAGATGTAGACCATCCTGTCTGTAGAGGTCCCACCTTCCCCAGAAAGAGCCCCAGTTATCCAGAAATCTGAATCCCTCCCGCCTGCACCATCCCTTTAGCCACGTGTTTAAATGTTCTCTCTCCCTATTCCTCATCTCACTATCACGTGGCACGGGCAACAACCCAGAGATAACAACTCTGTTTGTTCTAGCTCTGAGCTTCCATCCTAGCTCCCTGAAAGCCTGCCTGACATCCTTGTCCCCTTTCCTTCCTATGTCGTTAGTGCCAATGTGGACCACGACTTGGGGCTGCTCCCCCTCCCCCCTAAGGACCCGGAAAACACGATCCGAGACATCACGTACCCTTGCACCTGGGAGGCAACATACCAAACGTGAGTCTCTCACGCTCCCACAAAATCTCCTATCTGTGCCCCTGACTATAGAGTCCCCAATTACTAATACTCTGCTCCTCTCCCCCCTTCCCTTCTGAGCAACAGGGACAGACTCCGTGCCAGAGGCCCGTACCCCATGGCTTACCCCTGGTAAGTCGTCCCCCCCACAACTATCCAAAGCGGTATACTTGTTTCTCAGGGGAACGACCGCAGGGGATCCCTGCACTGACTGCTTTTTCCCAGTCCCTCTTACAGTTACCCAGAATAGAGGGATACGGACCCAGGAAGTGTAGAAGATTGTAGTTTAGTCGGGCAGCATGGTCGGCACGGGCTTGGAGGGCCGAAGTTCCTGTCCTGTACATTTCTTTGTTCTTTGTTTGTTCTTTGTTCTATCACTGTGTGTCACTGGGAGGGCGCTCTGTAGCGCAGTGTGTCACTGGGAGAGCGCTCTGTATCACAGTGTGTCACTGGGAGAGCGCTCTCGATCGCAGCATGTCACTGGGAGAGTGCTCTGTATCGCAGTGTGTCACTGGGAAAGCGCTCGGTATTGCAGTGTGTCACTGGGAGAGCGCTCGGTATTGCAGTGTGTCACTGGGAAAGTGCTCGGTATGGCAGTGTGTCACTGGGAGAGTGCTCTGTATCACAGTGTGTCACCGGGAGAGAGCTCTGTATCGCAGTGTGTCCCTGGGAGAGCGCTTGGTATTGCAGTGTGTCACTGGGAGAGCGCTCTGTATCGCAGTGTGTCACTGGGAAAGCGCTCGGTATTGCAGTGTGTCACTGGGAGAGTGCTCTCTATCACAGTGTGTCACTGGGAGAGCGCTCTGTATCGCCGTGTGTAACTGGGAGAGCGCTCGGTATTGCAGTGTGTCACTGGGAAAGTGCTCGGTATGGCAGTGTGTCACTGGGAGAGCGCTCGGTATGGCAGTGTGTCCCTGGGAGAGCGCTTGGTATTGCAGTGTGTCAATGGGAGAGCGCTCTGTATCGCAGTGTGTCACTGGGAGAGTGCTCTGCATGGCAGAGTGTAACTGGGAGAGCGCTCGGTATCGCAGTGTCACTGGGAGAGTGCTCTGTATCGCAGTGTGTCACTGGGAGAGCGCTCGGTATGGCAGTGTGTCACTGGGAGAGTGCTCTGTATCGCAGTGTGTCACTGGGAGAGCGCTCTGCATGGCAGTGTGTCCCTGGGAGAGCGCTCGGTATGGCAGTGTGTAACTGGGAGAGTGCTCTGTATCACAGTGTGTCACTGGGAAGCGCTCGGTATGGCAGTGTGTCACTGGGAGAGCGCTCGGTATGGCAGTGTGTCACTGGGAGAGGGCTCTGTATCGCAGTGTGTCACTGGGAAAGTGCTCGGTATGGCAGTGTGTCACTGGGAGAGTGCTCTGTATCACTGTGTGTCACTGGGAAGCGCTCGGTATGGCACTGTGTAACTGGGAGAGCACTCTGTATCGCAGTGTGTCACTGGGAGAGTGCTCTGTATCGCAGTGCGTCACTGGGAAAGCGCTCTATCGCAGTGTGACACTGGGAGAGTGCTCTGTATCGCAGTGTGTCACTGGGAAAGCGCTCTGTATCGCAGTGTGTCACTGGGAGAGTGCTCTGTATCGCAGTGTGTCACTGGGAAAGCGCTCTATCGCAGTGTGACACTGGCAGAGCACTCTTCATTGCAGTGTGTCACTGGTAGAGCACTCTGTATCACAGTATGTCACTGGGGAGTGCTGTGTATCACAGTGTGTCACTGGGCGAACGTTTGGTGTCGCAATATGTCACTGGGAGAGTGCTCGGTATCGCAGTGTGTCACTGGGAGAACGTACTATCGCAGTGTGTCACTGGGAGAGTGCTCTGTATCACGGTGTGTCACTGGGAGAGAGTTATGTGTCACTGGAAGAGAGTTATGTATCACAGTGTGTCACTGGGAGTGCTGTGTATCGCAGTGTCACCGGGAGAGTACTCAGTATCACAATGTGTCACTGGGAGAGTACTCTGTATCACAATGTGTCACTGGGAGAGCGCTCTTTATCACAGTGTGTCACTGGGTGAGTGCTCTGTATCGCAGTGTGTCACTGGGAGAGCGCTCTGTATCGCAGTGTGTAACTGTGAGAGCGCACGGTATGGCAGTGTGTCACTGGGAGAGCGCTCTGTATCGCAGTGTGTCACTGGGCGAATGCTCAGCATGGCAGTGTGTCACTGGGAGAGCACTTTGTATCGCAGTTTGTCACTGGGAGAGCGCTCGGTATGGCAGTGTGTAACTGGGAGAGTGCTCTGTATCGCAGTGTGTCACTGGGAGAACGCTCGGTATCGCAGTGTGTCACTGGGAGAGCGCTCGGTATGGCAGTGTGTAACTGGGAGAGTGCTCTGTATCGCAGTGTTTAACTGGGAGAGTGCTTTGTATCACAGTATGTCACTGGGGAGTGCTGTGTATCACAGTGTGTCACTGGGCGAACGTTTGGTATCGCTATATGTCACTGGGAGAGTGCTCGGCATCGCAGTGTGTCACTGGGAGAGCGCTCTTTATCACAGTGTGTCACTGGGAGAGTGCTCTGTATCGCAGTGTGTCACTGGGAGAGCGCTCTGTATCGCAGTGTGTCACTGGGAGAATGCTCTGCATTGCAGTGTGCCACTGGGAGGATACTCGGTATCGCAGTGTGTCACTGGGAGAGCACTCGGTATACCAGTGTGTCACTGGGAGAGTGCTCTGTATCGCAGTGTGTCACTGGGAAAGCGCATGGTATGGCAGTGTATCACTGGGAGAGCGCTCGGTATTGCAGTGTGTCACTGGGAGAGTGCTCTGTATCACTGTGTCACTGGGAGAGCGCTCGGTATGGCAGAGTGTCACTGGGAGAGCGCTCTGTATCGCAGTGTGTCACTGGGAGAGGGCTCTGTATCGCAGTGTGTCACTGGGAGAGTGCTCTGTATCACTGTGTATCACTGGGAGAGTGCTCGGTATAGCAGTGTGTCACTAGGAGAGTGCTCTGCATTGCAGTGTGCCACTGTGAGAGCACTCGGTATAGCAGTGTGTCACTGGGAGAGTGCTCTGTATAGTTATGTGTCACTGGGAAAGCGCTCGGTATGGCAGTGTATCACTGGGAGAGTGCTCTGTTTGGCAGTGTGTCACTGGGAGAGTGCTCTGTATCGCAGTGTGTCACTGGGAAAGCGCTCGGTATGGCAGTGTATCACTGGGAGAGTCCTCTACATCGCAGTGTGCCACTGGGGGAGCACTCTGTATAGCAGTGTGTCACTGGGAGAGCGCTCGGTATAGCAGTGTGTCACTGGGAGAGTGCTCTGTATTGCAGTGTGTCCCTGGCAGAGCGCTCGATATGGCAGTGTGTAACAGGGAGAGTGCTCTGTATCGCAGTGTGTCACTGGGAGAGTGCTCTGTATCGCAGTGGGTCACTGGGAGAGTGCTCTGTATCACAGTGTGTCACTGGGAAAGTGCTCGGTATGGCAGTGTGTCACTGGGAAAGTGCTCTGTTTGGCAGTGTGTCACTGGGAGAGTGCTCTGTATCGCAGTGTGTCACTGGGAAAGCGCTCGGTATGGCAGTGTGTCACTGTGAGAGCAGTCGGTATCGCAGTGTGTGACTGGGAGACGGCTCTGTATCACAGTGTGTCACCTTGAGAGCGCTTGGTATGGCAGTGTGTCCCTGGGAGAGCTCTCGGTATTGCAGTGTGTCACTGGGAGATTGCTCTGTATCGCAGTGTGTCCCTGGGAGAGCACTCTGTATCGCAGTGTGTCACTGGGAGAGCGCTCTGTATCGCAGTGTGTCCCTTGGAGAGCGCTCGGTATGGCAGTGTGTCACTGGGAGAGCGCTCAGTATCGCAGTGTGTCACTGGGAGAGCGCTGGTATGGCAGTGTGTCACTGAGAGAGAACTCTGTATCGCAGTGTGTCCCTGGGAGTGAGCTCGGTACGGCAGTATATCACTGGGAGAGTGCTCTGTATCGCAGTGTGTCACTGGGAGAGTGCTCTGTATCGCATTGTGTCACTGGAAGAGCGCTCGGTATAGCAGTGTGTCACTGGGAGAGGGCTCTGTATCGCAGTGTGTCACTCGGAGAGCGCTCGGTATGGCAGTGTGTCCCTGGGAGAGCGCTCGGTATTGCAGTGTGTCACTGGCAGTGCGCTCTGTATCACAGTGTGTCACTGGGAGAGTGCTCTGTATCGCAGTGTGTCCCTGGGAGAGCACTCTGTATCGCAGTGTGTCACTGGGAGAGCGCTCTGTATCACAGTGTGTCACTGGGAGAGCGCTCTGTATCGCAGTGTGTCCCTGGGAGAGCACTCTGTATCGCAGTGTGTCCCTGGGAGAGCGCTCGGTATGGCAGTGTGTCCCTGGGAGAGCACTCTGTATCGCAGTGTATCCCTGGGAGAGCGCTCGGTATGGCAGTGTGTCACTGGGAGTGTGCTCTGTATCGCAGTGTGTCTCTGGGAGAGCGCTCGGTATGGCAGTGTGTCACTGGGAGAGCGCTCTGTATCGCAGTGTGTCTCTGCGAGAATGCTCTGTATCGCAGTGTGTCACTGGGAGAGCGCTCTGTATCGCAGTGTGTAACTGGGAGAGTGCTCTGTATCGCAGTGTGTCACTGGGAGAGCGCTCGGTATGGCAGTGTGTCACTGGGAGAGCGCTCGGTATGGCAGTGTGTCACTGGGAGAGCGCTCTGTATTGTAGTGTGTCACTGGGAGAGAGCTGGTATGGCAGTGTGTCACTGGGAGAGCGCTCAGTACCACAGTGTGTCACTGGGAGAGTGCTCTGTATCGTAGTGTGTCACTGGATGAGCGCTCTCTATCGCAGTGTGTCACTGGGAGAACGCTCGGTATGGCAGTGTGTCACTGGGAGAGCGCTCTGTATTGCAGTGTGTCACTGGGAGAGAGCTGGTATGGCAGTGTGTCACCGGGAGAGCGCTCTGTACCACAGTGTGTCACTGGGGGAGTGCTCTGTATTGCAGTGTGCCACTTGGAGGGCACTCGGTATAGCAATGTGTCACTGGGAGAGTGCTCTGTATCGCAGTGTGTCACTGGAAGAGCGCTCGGTATAGCAGTGTGTCACTGGGAGTGTGCTCTGTGTGGCAATATGTCACTGGGAGAGCACTCGGTATCGCAGTGTGTCACTGGGAGAGCGCACTGTATCACAGTGTGTCACTGGGAGAGTGCTCTTTATCGCAGTGTGTATCTGGGAGAGTGCTCTGTATCGCAGTGTGTCACTGGGAAAGCGCTCGGTATGGCAGTGTGTCACTGGGAGAGCGCTCTGTATCGCAGTGTGTCACTGGGATAGCGCTCGGTATGGCAGGGTGTCACTGGGAGAGCGCTCGGTATGGCAGTGTGTCACTGGGAGAGCGCTCTGTATCGCAGTGTGTCGCTCTATATCGCAGTGTATCACTTGGAGAGTGTTAGGTATCACACTGGCACTGGGAGAATGCACTGTTTGCAGTGTGTAACTGGGAGAGTGCTCTGTATCGCAGTGTGTAACTGGGAGAGTGCTTTGTATCACAGTATGTCACTGGGGAGTGCTGTGTATCACAGTGTGTCACTGGGCGAACGTTTGGTATCGCTATATGTCACTGGGAGAGTGCTCGGCATCGCAGTGTGTCACTGGGAGAGCGCTCTTTATCACAGTGTGTCACTGGGAGAGTGCTCTGTATCGCAGTGTGTCACTGGGAGAGCGCTCTGTATCGCAGTGTGTCACTGGGAGAATGCTCTGCATTGCAGTGTGCCACTGGGAGGGTACTCGGTATCGCAGTGTGTCACTGGGAGAGCACTCGGTATACCAGTGTGTCACTGGGAGAGTGCTCTGTATCGCAGTGTGTCACTGGGAAAGCGCATGGTATGGCAGTGTATCACTGGGAGAGCGCTCGGTATTGCAGTGTGTCACTGGGAGAGTGCTCTGTATCACTGTGTCACTGGGAGAGCGCTCGGTATGGCAGAGTGTCACTGGGAGAGCGCTCTGTATCGCAGTGTGTCACTGGGAGAGGGCTCTGTATCGCAGTGTGTCACTGGGAGAGTGCTCTGTATCACTGTGTATCACTGGGAGAGTGCTCGGTATAGCAGTGTGTCACTAGGAGAGTGCTCTGCATTGCAGTGTGCCACTGTGAGAGCACTCGGTATAGCAGTGTGTCACTGGGAGAGTGCTCTGTATAGTTATGTGTCACTGGGAAAGCGCTCGGTATGGCAGTGTATCACTGGGAGAGTGCTCTGTTTGGCAGTGTGTCACTGGGAGAGTGCTCTGTATCGCAGTGTGTCACTGGGAAAGCGCTCGGTATGGCAGTGTATCACTGGGAGAGTGCTCGGTAAAGCAGTGTGTCACTGGGAGAGTCCTCTACATCGCAGTGTGCCACTGGGGGAGCACTCTGTATAGCAGTGTGTCACTGGGAGAGCGCTCGGTATAGCAGTGTGTCACTGGGAGAGTGCTCTGTATTGCAGTGTGTCCCTGGCAGAGCGCTCGATATGGCAGTGTGTAACAGGGAGAGTGCTCTGTATCGCAGTGTGTCACTGGGAGAGTGCTCTGTATCGCAGTGGGTCACTGGGAGAGTGCTCTGTATCACAGTGTGTCACTGGGAAAGTGCTCGGTATGGCAGTGTGTCACTGGGAAAGTGCTCTGTTTGGCAGTGTGTCACTGGGAGAGTGCTCTGTATCGCAGTGTGTCACTGGGAAAGCGCTCGGTATGGCAGTGTGTCACTGTGAGAGCAGTCGGTATCGCAGTGTGTGACTGGGAGAGGGCTCTGTATCACAGTGTGTCACCTTGAGAGCGCTTGGTATGGCAGTGTGTCCCTGGGAGAGCGCTCGGTATTGCAGTGTGTCACTGGGAGATTGCTCTGTATCGCAGTGTGTCCCTGGGAGAGCACTCTGTATCGCAGTGTGTCACTGGGAGAGCGCTCTGTATCGCAGTGTGTCCCTTGGAGAGCGCTCGGTATGGCAGTGTGTCACTGGGAGAGCGCTCTGTATCGCAGTGTGTCACTGGGAGAGCGCTGGTATGGCAGTGTGTCACTGGGAGAGAACTCTGTACCACAGTGTGTCACTGGGAGAGTGCTCTGTATCGCAGTGTGTCCCTGGGAGTGAGCTCGGTACGGCAGTATATCACTGGGAGAGTGCTCTGTATCGCAGTGTGTCACTGGGAGAGTGCTCTGTATCGCATTGTGTCACTGGAAGAGCGCTCGGTATAGCAGTGTGTCACTGGGAGAGGGCTCTGTATCGCAGTGTGTCACTCGGAGAGCGCTCGGTATGGCAGTGTGTCCCTGGGAGAGCGCTCGGTATTGCAGTGTGTCACTGGCAGTGCGCTCTGTATCACAGTGTGTCACTGGGAGAGTGCTCTGTATCGCAGTGTGTCCCTGGGAGAGCACTCTGTATCGCAGTGTGTCACTGGGAGAGCGCTCTGTATCACAGTGTGTCACTGGGAGAGCGCTCTATATCGCAGTGTGTCCCTGGGAGAGCACTCTGTATCGCAGTGTGTCCCTGGGAGAGCGCTCGGTATGGCAGTGTGTCCCTGGGAGAGCACTCTGTATCGCAGTGTATCCCTGGGAGAGCGCTCGGTATGGCAGTGTGTCACTGGGAGTGTGCTCTGTATCGCAGTGTGTCTCTGGGAGAGCGCCCGGTATGGCAGTGTGTCACTGGGAGAGCGCTCTGTATCGCAGTGTGTCTCTGGGAGAATGCTCTGTATCGCAGTGTGTCACTGGGAGAGCGCTCTGTATCGCAGTGTGTAACTGGGAGAGTGCTCTGTATCGCAGTGTGTCACTGGGAGAGCGCTCGGTATGGCAGTGTGTCACTGGGAGAGCGCTCGGTATGGCAGTGTGTCACTGGGAGAGCGCTCTGTATTGTAGTGTGTCACTGGGAGAGAGCTGCTATGGCAGTGTGTCACTGGGAGAGCGCTCAGTACCACAGTGTGTCACTGGGAGAGTGCTCTGTATCGCAGTGTGTCACTGGATGAGCGCTATCTATCGCAGTGTGTCACTGGGAGAACGCTCGGTATGGCAGTGTGTCACTGGGAGAGCGCTCTGTAGTGCAGTGTGTCACTGGGAGAGAGCTGGTATGGCAGTGTGTCACCGGGAGAGCGCTCTGTACCACAGTGTGTCACTGGGAGAGTGCTCTGTATTGCAGTGTGCCACTTGGAGGGCACTCGGTATAGCAATGTGTCACTGGGAGAGTGCTCTGTATTGCAGTGTGTCACTGGAAGAGCGCTCGGTATAGCAGTGTGTCACTGGGAGTGTGCTCTGTGTGGCAATGTGTCACTGGGAGAGCACTCGGTATCGCAGTGTGTCACTGGGAGAGCGCACTGTATCACAGTGTGTCACTGGGAGAGTGCTCTTTATCGCAGTGTGTATCTGGGAGAGTGCTCTGTATCGCAGTGTGTCACTGGGAAAGCGCTCGGTATGGCAGTGTGTCACTGGGAGAGCGCTCTGTATCGCAGTGTGTCACTGGGATAGCGCTCGGTATGGCAGGGTGTCACTGGGAGAGCGCTCGGTATGGCAGTGTGTCACTGGGAGAGCGCTCTGTATCGCAGTGTGTCGCTCTATATCGCAGTGTATCACTTGGAGAGTGTTAGGTATCACACTGTCACTGGGAGAATGCACTGTTTGCAGTGTGTCACTGGGAGAGTGCTCTGTATCACACCACTGATAAGTACTCTTGTGTCACTGGTAGATTGCTGTGCATTGCAGTCTGCCAGTGGGAGGGTGCTCTGTATGGCAGTGTGCCAGTGGGAGAGTGCTCTGTATCGCAGTGCGTCACTGGGAGAGTGCACTATATCACAGTGCTCCACTGGGAGAGTGATCTGTATTGCAGTGCACCACTTGGAGAGCGCTCTGTATCGCAGTGTGTCACTGGGATAGTGCTCTGTATCGCAGTGCGACACTGGGAGTGTGCTCCGTATCAAAGAACAAATAAATGTACAGCACAGGAACAGGCCCTTCGGCCCTCCAATCCCGTGCCAACCATGCTGCCCGACTAAACTACTATCTTCTACACTTCCAGGGTCCGTATCCCTCTATTCCCATCCTATTCACGTATTTGTCAAGGTGCCCCTTAAATGTGACTATCGTCCCTGCTTCCACCACCTCCTCCGGTAGCGAGTTCCAGGCACCCACTACCCTCTGCGTAAAAAACTTGCCTCGTACATCTACTCTAAACCTTGCCCCTCTCACCTTAAACCTATGCCCCATAGTAATTGACCCCTCTACCCTGGGGAAAAGCCTCTGACTATCCACTCTGTCTATGCCCCTCATAATTTTGTAGACCTCTATCAGGTCTCCCCTCAACCTCCTTCGTTCCAGTGAGAACAAACCGAGTTTATTCAACCGCTCCTCATAGCTAATGCCCCCCATACCAGGCAACATTCTGGTAAATCTCTTCTGCACCCTCTCTAAAGCCTCCACATCCTTCTGGTAGTGTGGCGACCAGAATTGAACACTATACTCCAAGTGTGGCCTAACTAAGATTCCATACAGCTGCAACATGACTTGCCAATTCTTAAACTCAATGCCCCGGCCAATGAAGAGCCCCGGTATCGCAGTGTGTCACTGGGAGAGTGCTCTGTATCGCAGTGTGTCACTGGGAAAGCGCTCGGTATGGCAGTGTGTCACTGGGAGAGCACTCTGTATCGCAGTGTGTCCCTGGGAGAGCACTCTGTATCGCAGTGTGTCCCTGGGAGAGCGCTCGGCATGGCAGTGTGTCACTGGGAGAGCGCTCTGTATCGCAGTGTGTCACTGGGAGAGCGCTGGTATGGCAGTGTGTCACTGGGAGACAACTCTGTACCACAGTGTGTCACTGGGAGAGTGCTCTGTATCGCAGTGTGTCACTGGGAGTGCGCTCTGTATCACAGTGTGTCACTGGGAGAGTGCTCTGTATCGCAGTGTGTCCTTGGGAGAGCACACTGTATCGCAGTGTGTCACTGGGAGAGCACACTGTATCGCAGTGTGTCACTGGGAGAGCGCTCTGTATCACAGTGTGTCACTGGGAGAGCGCTCTGTATCGCAGTGTGTCCCTGGGAGAGCGCTCGGTATGGCAGTGTGTCACTGGGAGAGTGCTCTGTATCGCAGTGTGTCACTGGGAGAGCGCTGGTATGGCAGTGTGTCACTGGGAGAGAACTCTGTACCACAGTGTGTCACTGGGAGAGTGCTCTGTATCGCAGTGTGTCCCTGGGAGAGCGCTCGGTACGGCAGTGTATCACTGGGAGAATGTTCTGCATTGAAGTGTGCCATTGGGAGGGCACTCGGTATAGCAGTGTGTCACTGGGAGAGTGCTCTGTATCGCAGTGTGTCACTGGGAGAGCGCTCGGTATAGCAGTGTGTCACTGGGAGTGTGCTCTGTGTGGCAGTGTGTCACTGGGAAAGCGCTCGGTATGGCAGTGTGTCACTGGGAGAGCGCTCTGTATCGCAGTGTGTCCCTGGGAGAGCACTCTGTATCGCAGTGTGTCCCTGGGAGAGCGCTCGGTATGGCAGTGTGTCACTGGGAGCGCTCTGTATCGCAGTGTGTCACTGGGAGAGCGCTGGTATGGCAGTGTGTCACTGGGAGAGAACTCTGTACCACAGTGTGTCACTGGGAGAGTGCTTTGTAGCGCAGTGTGTCCCTGGGAGAGCACTCTGTATCGCAGTGTGTCAATGGGAGAGCGCTCTGTATCGCAGTGTGTCCCTGGGAGAGCATTCTGTATCGCAGTGTGTCCCTGGGAGAGCGCTTGGTATGGCAGTGTGTCACTGGGAGAGGGCTCTGTATCGCAGTGTGTCACTGGGAGAGGGCTCTGTATCGCAGTGTGTCACCGGGAGAGGGCTCTGTATCGCAGTGTGTCACTGGGAGAGCGCTCTGTATCGCAGTGTGTCACTGGGAGAGCGCTCGGTATCGCAGTGTGTCACTGGGAGAGCGCTCTGTATCGCAGTGTGTCACTGGGAAAGCGCTCGGTATGGCAGTGTGTCACTGGGAGAGCGCTCGGTATCGCAGTGTCACTGGGAGAGCGCCCTGCATCGCAGTGTGTCACTGGGAGAGCGCTCGGTATGGCAGTGTGTCACTGGGAGAGCGCTTGGTATCGCAGTGTGTCACTGGGAAAGCACTCGGTATGGCAGTGTGTCACTGGGAGAGCGCTCGGTATGGCAGTGTGTCACTGGGAGAGCGCTCTGTATCGCAGTGTGTCACTGGGAGAGCACTCGTTATCGCAGTGTGTCCCTGGGAGAGCGCTCGGTATCGCAGTGTGTAACTGGGAGAATGCTCTGCATCGCAGTGTGTCACTGGGAGAGCGCTCGGTATGGCAGTGTGTCACTGGGAAAGCGCTCGGTATGGCAGTGTGTCACTGGGAGAGCGCTCGGTATGGCAGTGTGTCACTGGGAGAGTGCTCTGTGTCGCAGTGTGTCCCTGGCAGAGCGCTCGGTATGGCAGTGTGTCACTGGGAGTGTGCTCTGTATCGCAGTGTGTCACTGGGAGAGCGCTCGGTATCGCAGTGTGTCACTGGGAGAATGCTCTGCATCGCAGTGTGTCACTGGGAGAGCTCTCGATATGGCAGTGTGTCACTGGGAGAGCGCTCTGTATCGCAGTGTGTCACTTGCAGAGTGCTCTGTATCACAATGTGTCACTGGGAGAGCGCTCGGTATGGCAGTGTGTCACTGGGAGAGCGCTCGGCATGGCAGTGTGTCACTGGGAGGGCGCTCTCTATCGCATTGTGTCACTGGGAGAATGCTCAGCATTGCAGTGTGCCACTGGGAGAGCGCTCTGTATCACAGTGTGTCACTGGGAGAGTGCTCTGCATCGCAGTGTGTCACTGGGAGAGCGCTTGGTATGGCACTGTGTCACTGGGAGAGCGCTCGGTATCGCAATGTGTAACTGGGAGAATGCTCTGTATCGCAGTGTGTCACTGTGAGAGGGCTCTGCATCGCAGTGTGTCACTGGGAGAGCGCTTGGTACGGCACTGTGTCACTGGCAGAGCGCTCTCTATCGCATTGTGCCACTGGGAGAATGCTCAGCATTGCAGTGTGCCACTGGGAGAGCGCTCTGTATCACAGTGTGTCACTGGGAGAGTGCTCTGCATCGCAGTGTGTCACTGGGAGAGCGCTTGGTATGGCAGTGTGTCACTGGGAGAGCGCTCTGTATCGCAGTGTGTCAATGGGAGAGCGCTCTGTATCGCAGTGTGTCCCTCGGAGAGCATTCTGTATCGCAGTGTGTCCCTGGGAGAGCGCTTGGTATGGCAGTGTGTCACTGGGAGAGCGCTTGGTATGGCAGTGTGTCACTGGGAGAGGGCTCTGTATCGCAGTGTGTCACTGGGAGAGGGCTCTGTATCGCAGTGTGTCACCGGGAGAGGGCTCTGTATCGCAGTGTGTCACTGGGAGAGCGCTCTGTATCGCAGTGTGTCACTGGGAGAGCGCTCGGTATGGCAGTGTGTCACTGGGAGAATGCTCTACATCGCAGTGTGTCACTGGGAGAGCGCTCGGTATGGCAGTGTGTCACTGGGAGAGCGCTCTGTATCGCAGTGTGTCACTGGGAGAGCGCTCTGTATGGCAGTGTGTCACTGTGAGAGCGCTCGGTATCGCAGTGTGTCACTGGGAAAGCCCTCGGTATGGCAGTGTGTCACTGGGAGAGTGCTCTGTATCGCAGTGTGTCACTGGGAAAGCGCTCGGTATGGCAGTGTGTCACTGGGAGAGCGCTCTGTATCGCAGTGTGTCACTGGGAAAGCGCTCGGTATGGCAGTGTGTCACTGGGAGAGCGCTCGGTATCGCAGTGTCACTGGGAGAGCGCCCTGCATCGCAGTGTGTCACTGGGAGAGCGCTCGGTATGGCAGTGTGTCACTGGGAGAGCGCTTGGTATCGCAGTGTGTCACTGGGAAAGCACTCGGTATGGCAGTGTGTCACTGGGAGAGCGCTCGGTATGGCAGTGTGTCACTGGGAGAGCGCTCTGTATCGCAGTGTGTCACTGGGAGAGCACTCGTTATCGCAGTGTGTCCCTGGGAGAGCGCTCGGTATCGCAGTGTGTAACTGGGAGAATGCTCTGCATCGCAGTGTGTCACTGGGAGAGCGCTCGGTATGGCAGTGTGTCACTGGGAGTGTGCCCTGTATCGCAGTGTGTCACTGGGAGAGCGCTCGGTATCGCAGTGTGTCACTGGGAGAATGCTCTGCATCGCAGTGTGTCACTGGGAGAGCTCTCGATATGGCAGTGTGTCACTGGGAGAGTGCTCTGTGTCGCAGTGTGTCACTGGCAGAGTGCTCTGTGTCGCAGTGTGTCACTGGGAGAGCGCTCGGTATCGCAGTGTGTCACTGGGAGTGTGCTCTGTGTCGCAGTGTGTCCCTGGCAGAGCGCTCGGTATCGCAGTGTGTAACTGGGAGTGTGCTCTGTATCACAGTGTGTCACTGGGAGAGCGCTCGGTATGGCAGTGTGTCACTGGGAGAGCGCTCGGTATCGCAATGTGTAACTGGGAGAATGCTCTGTATCGCAGTGTGTCACTGTGAGAGGGCTCTGCATCGCAGTGTGTCACTGGGAGAGCGCTTGGTATGGCAGTGTGTCGCTGGCAGAGCTCTCTCTATCGCATTGTGTCACTGGGAGAATGCTCAGCATTGCAGTGTGCCACTGGAAGAGCGCTCTGTATCACAGTGTGTCACTGGGAGAGTGCTCTGCATCGCAGTGTGTCACTGGGAGAGCGCTTGGTATGGCAATGTGTCACTGGGAGAGCGCTCGGTATCGCAATGTGTAACTGGGAGAATGCTCTGTATCGCAGTGTGTCACTGTGAGAGGGCTCTGCATCGCAGTGTGTCACTGGGAGAGCGCTTGGTATGGCAGTGTGTCACTGGCAGAGCGCTCTCTATCGCATTGTGTCACTGGGAGAATGCTCAGCATTGCAGTGTGCCACTGGGAGAGCGCTCTGTATCACAGTGTGTCACTGGGAGAGTGCTCTGCATCGCAGTGTGTCACTGGGAGAGCGCTTGGTATGGCAGTGTGTCACTGGGAGAGCGCTCGGCATGGCAGTGTGTCACTGGCAGAGTGCTCTCTATCGCATTGTGTCACTGGGAGAATGCTCAGCATTGCAGTGTGCCACTGGGAGAGAGCTCTGTATCACAGTGTGTCACTGGGAGAGTGCTCTGTATCGCAGTGTGTCACTGGGAGAGTGCTCTGCATCGCAGTGTGTCACTGGGAGAGCGCTTGGTATGGCAGTGTGTCACTGGGAGAGCGCTCTGTATCGCAGTGTGTCAATGGGAGAGCGCTCTGTATCGCAGTGTGTCCCTCGGAGAGCATTCTGTATCACAGTGTGTCCCTGGGAGAGCGCTTGGTATGGCAGTGTGTCACTGGGAGAGGGCTCTGTATCGCAGTGTGTCACTGGGAGACGGCTCTGTATCGCAGTGTGTCACCGGGAGAGGGCTCTGTATCGCAGTGTGTCACTGGGAGAGCGCTCTGTATCGCAGTGTGTCACTGGGAGAGCGCTCGGTATGGCAGTGTGTCACTGGGAGAATGCTCTACATCGCAGTGTGTCACTGGGAGAGCGCTTGGTATGGCAATGTGTCACTGGGAGAGCGCTCGGTATCGCAATGTGTAACTGGGAGAATGCTCTGTATCGTAGTGTGTCACTGTGAGAGGGCTCTGCATCGCAGTGTGTCACTGGGAGAGCGCTTGGTATGGCAGTGTGTCACTGGCAGAGCGCTCTCTATCGCATTGTGTCACTGGGAGAATGCTCAGCATTGCAGTGTGCCACTGGGAGAGCGCTCTGTATCACAGTGTGTCACTGGGAGAGTGCTCTGCATCGCAGTGTGTCACTGGGAGAGCGCTTGGTATGGCAGTGTGTCACTGGGAGAGCGCTCGGCATGGCAGTGTGTCACTGGCAGAGTGCTCTCTATCGCATTGTGTCACTGGGAGAATGCTCAGCATTGCAGTGTGCCACT
Source organism: Scyliorhinus torazame (assembly GCF_047496885.1). Classification (NCBI taxonomy): domain Eukaryota; kingdom Metazoa; phylum Chordata; class Chondrichthyes; order Carcharhiniformes; family Scyliorhinidae; genus Scyliorhinus; species Scyliorhinus torazame. Next base: position 137,991,428 of record NC_092718.1, read on the forward strand.
GGGAGAGAGCTCTGTATCACAGTGTGTCACTGGGAGAGTGCTCTGTATCGCAGTGTGTAACTGGGAGAGTGCTCGGTATCGCAGTGTGTCACTGGGAAAGCGCTCGGTATGGCAGTGTGTCACTGGGAGAGCACTCGGTATGGCAGTGTGTCACTGGGAGAGCGCTCTGTATCACAGTGTGTCACTGGGAGAACGCTCGGTATAGCAGTGTGTCACTGGGAGAGCACTCGGTATGGCAGTGTGTCACTGGGAGAGGGTTCTGCATCGCAATGTGTAACTGGGAGAATGCTCTGCATCGCAGTGTGTCACTGGGAGAGCGCTCGGTATGGCAGTGTGTCACTGGGAGAGTGCTCTGTATCGCAGTGTGTCACTGGCAGAGCGCTCCCTATCGCATTGTGTCACTGGTAGAATGCTCTGCATTGCAGTGTGCCACTGGGAGAGCGCTCTGTATCACAGTGTGTCACTGGGAGAGTGCTCTGTATCGCAGTGTGTAACTGGGAGAGTGCTCTGTATCGCAGTGTGTCACTGGGAAAGCGCTCGGTATGGCAGTGTGTCACTGGGAGAGCGCTCTGTATCGCAGTGTGTCCCTGGGAGAGCACTCTGTATCGCAGTGTGTCCCTGGGAGAGCGCTCGGTATGGCAGTGTGTCACTGGGAGCGCTCTGTATCGCAGTGTGTCACTGGGAGAGCGCTGGTATGGCAGTGTGTCACTGGGAGAGCGCTCGGTATCACAATGTGTAACTGGGAGAATGCTCTGCATCGCAGTGTGTCACTGGGAGAGCGCTCGGTATCGCAGTGTGTCACTGGGAGAGCGCTCTGTATCACAGTGTGTCACTGGGAGAGCGCTCTGTATCGCAGTGTGTCCCTGGGAGAGCGCTCGGTATGGCAGTGTGTCACTGGGAGAGTGCTCTGTATCGCAGTGTGTCACTGGGAGAGCGCTGGTATGGCAGTGTGTCACTGGGAGAGAACTCTGTACCACAGTGTGTCACTGGGAGAGTGCTCTGTATCGCAGTGTGTCCCTGGGAGAGCACTCGGTACGGCAGTGTATCACTGGGAGAATGTTCTGCATTGAAGTGTGCCATTGGGAGGGCACTCGGTATAGCAGTGTGTCACTGGGAGAGTGCTCTGTATCGCAGTGTGTCACTGGGAGAGCGCTCGGTATAGCAGTGTGTCACTGGGAGTGTGCTCTGTGTGGCAGTGTGTCACTGGGAAAGCGCTCGGTATGGCAGTGTGTCACTGGGAGAGCGCTCTGTATCGCAGTGTGTCCCTGGGAGAGCACTCTGTATCGCAGTGTGTCCCTGGGAGAGCGCTCGGTATGGCAGTGTGTCACTGGGAGCGCTCTGTATCGCAGTGTGTCACTGGGAGAGCGCTGGTATGGCAGTGTGTCACTGGGAGAGAACTCTGTACCACAGTGTGTCACTGGGAGAGTGCTTTGTAGCGCAGTGTGTCCCTGGGAGAGCACTCTGTATCGCAGTGTGTCAATGGGAGAGCGCTCTGTATCGCAGTGTGTCCCTGGGAGAGCATTCTGTATCGCAGTGTGTCCCTGGGAGAGCGCTTGGTATGGCAGTGTGTCACTGGGAGAGGGCTCTGTATCGCAGTGTGTCACTGGGAGAGGGCTCTGTATCGCAGTGTGTCACCGGGAGAGGGCTCTGTATCGCAGTGTGTCACTGGGAGAGCGCACTGTATCGCAGTGTGTCACTGGGAGAGCGCTCGGTATCGCAGTGTGTCACTGGGAGAGCGCTCTGTATCGCAGTGTGTCACTGGGAAAGCGCTCGGTATGGCAGTGTGTCACTGGGAGAGCGCTCGGTATCGCAGTGTCACTGGGAGAGCGCCCTGCATCGCAGTGTGTCACTGGGAGAGCGCTCGGTATGGCAGTGTGTCACTGGGAGAGCGCTTGGTATCGCAGTGTGTCACTGGGAAAGCACTCGGTATGGCAGTGTGTCACTGGGAGAGCGCTCGGTATGGCAGTGTGTCACTGGGAGAGCGCTCTGTATCGCAGTGTGTCACTGGGAGAGCACTCGTTATCGCAGTGTGTCCCTGGGAGAGCGCTCGGTATCGCAGTGTGTAACTGGGAGAATGCTCTGCATCGCAGTGTGTCACTGGGAGAGCGCTCGGTATGGCAGTGTGTCACTGGGAAAGCGCTCGGTATGGCAGTGTGTCACTGGGAGAGCGCTCGGTATGGCAGTGTGTCACTGGGAGAGTGCTCTGTGTCGCAGTGTGTCCCTGGCAGAGCGCTCGGTATGGCAGTGTGTCACTGGGAGTGTGCTCTGTATCGCAGTGTGTCACTGGGAGAGCGCTCGGTATCGCAGTGTGTCACTGGGAGAATGCTCTGCATCGCAGTGTGTCACTGGGAGAGCTCTCGATATGGCAGTGTGTCACTGGGAGAGCGCTCTGTATCGCAGTGTGTCACTTGCAGAGTGCTCTGTGTCGCAGTGTGTCACTGGGAGAGCGCTCGGTATCGCAGTGTGTCACTGGGAGTGTGCTCTGTGTCGCAGTGTGTCCCTGGCAGAGCGCTCGGTATCGCAGTGTGTAACTGGGAGTGTGCTCTGTATCACAATGTGTCACTGGGAGAGCGCTCGGTATGGCAGTGTGTCACTGGGAGAGCGCTCGGCATGGCAGTGTGTCACTGGGAGGGCGCTCTCTATCGCATTGTGTCACTGGGAGAATGCTCAGCATTGCAGTGTGCCACTGGGAGAGCGCTCTGTATCACAGTGTGTCACTGGGAGAGTGCTCTGCATCGCAGTGTGTCACTGGGAGAGCGCTTGGTATCGCAATGTGTAACTGGGAGAATGCTCTGTATCGCAGTGTGTCACTGTGAGAGGGCTCTGCATCGCAGTGTGTCACTGGGAGAGCGCTTGGTACGGCACTGTGTCACTGGCAGAGCGCTCTCTATCGCATTGTGCCACTGGGAGAATGCTCAGCATTGCAGTGTGCCACTGGGAGAGCGCTCTGTATCACAGTGTGTCACTGGGAGAGTGCTCTGCATCGCAGTGTGTCACTGAGAGAGCGCTTGGTATGGCAGTGTGTCACTGGGAGAGCGCTCTGTATCGCAGTGTGTCAATGGGAGAGCGCTCTGTATCGCAGTGTGTCCCTCGGAGAGCATTCTGTATCGCAGTGTGTCCCTGGGAGAGCGCTTGGTATGGCAGTGTGTCACTGGGAGAGCGCTTGGTATGGCAGTGTGTCACTGGGAGAGGGCTCTGTATCGCAGTGTGTCACTGGGAGAGGGCTCTGTATCGCAGTGTGTCACCGGGAGAGGGCTCTGTATCGCAGTGTGTCACTGGGAGAGCGCTCTGTATCGCAGTGTGTCACTGGGAGAGCGCTCGGTATGGCAGTGTGTCACTGGGAGAATGCTCTACATCGCAGTGTGTCACTGGGAGAGCGCTCGGTATGGCAGTGTGTCACTGGGAGAGCGCTCTGTATCGCAGTGTGTCACTGGGAGAGCGCTCTGTATGGCAGTGTGTCACTGTGAGAGCGCTCGGTATCGCAGTGTGTCACTGGGAAAGCCCTCGGTATGGCAGTGTGTCACTGGGAGAGTGCTCTGTATCGCAGTGTGTCACTGGGAAAGCGCTCGGTATGGCAGTGTGTCACTGGGAGAGCGCTCTGTATCGCAGTGTGTCACTGGGAAAGCGCTCGGTATGGCAGTGTGTCACTGGGAGAGCGCTCGGTATCGCAGTGTCACTGGGAGAGCGCCCTGCATCGCAGTGTGTCACTGGGAGAGCGCTCGGTATGGCAGTGTGTCACTGGGAGAGCGCTTGGTATCGCAGTGTGTCACTGGGAAAGCACTCGGTATGGCAGTGTGTCACTGGGAGAGCGCTCGGTATGGCAGTGTGTCACTGGGAGAGCGCTCTGTATCGCAGTGTGTCACTGGGAGAGCACTCGTTATCGCAGTGTGTCCCTGGGAGAGCGCTCGGTATCGCAGTGTGTAACTGGGAGAATGCTCTGCATCGCAGTGTGTCACTGGGAGAGCGCTCGGTATGGCAGTGTGTCACTGGGAGTGTGCCCTGTATCGCAGTGTGTCACTGGGAGAGCGCTCGGTATCGCAGTGTGTCACTGGGAGAATGCTCTGCATCGCAGTGTGTCACTGGGAGAGCTCTCGATATGGCAGTGTGTCACTGGGAGAGCGCTCTGTATCGCAGTGTGTCACTGGCAGAGTGCTCTGTGTCGCAGTGTGTCACTGGGAGAGCGCTCGGTATCGCAGTGTGTCACTGGGAGTGTGCTCTGTGTCGCAGTGTGTCCCTGGCAGAGCGCTCGGTATCGCAGTGTGTAACTGGGAGTGTGCTCTGTATCACAGTGTGTCACTGGGAGAGCGCTCGGTATGGCAGTGTGTCACTGGGAGAGCGCTCGGTATCGCAATGTGTAACTGGGAGAATGCTCTGTATCGCAGTGTGTCACTGTGAGAGGGCTCTGCATCGCAGTGTGTCACTGGGAGAGCGCTTGGTATGGCAGTGTGTCGCTGGCAGAGCTCTCTCTATCGCATTGTGTCACTGGGAGAATGCTCAGCATTGCAGTGTGCCACTGGAAGAGCGCTCTGTATCACAGTGTGTCACTGGGAGAGTGCTCTGCATCGCAGTGTGTCACTGGGAGAGCGCTTGGTATGGCAATGTGTCACTGGGAGAGCGCTCGGTATCGCAATGTGTAACTGGGAGAATGCTCTGTATCGCAGTGTGTCACTGTGAGAGGGCTCTGCATCGCAGTGTGTCACTGGGAGAGCGCTTGGTATGGCAGTGTGTCACTGGCAGAGCGCTCTCTATCGCATTGTGTCACTGGGAGAATGCTCAGCATTGCAGTGTGCCACTGGGAGAGCGCTCTGTATCACAGTGTGTCACTGGGAGAGTGCTCTGCATCGCAGTGTGTCACTGGGAGAGCGCTTGGTATGGCAGTGTGTCACTGGGAGAGCGCTCGGCATGGCAGTGTGTCACTGGCAGAGTGCTCTCTATCGCATTGTGTCACTGGGAGAATGCTCAGCATTGCAGTGTGCCACTGGGAGAGAGCTCTGTATCACAGTGTGTCACTGGGAGAGTGCTCTGTATCGCAGTGTGTCACTGGGAGAGTGCTCTGCATCGCAGTGTGTCACTGGGAGAGCGCTTGGTATGGCAGTGTGTCACTGCGAGAGCGCTCTGTATCGCAGTGTGTCAATGGGAGAGCGCTCTGTATCGCAGTGTGTCCCTCGGAGAGCATTCTGTATCACAGTGTGTCCCTGGGAGAGCGCTTGGTATGGCAGTGTGTCACTGGGAGAGGGCTCTGTATCGCAGTGTGTCACTGGGAGAGGGCTCTGTATCGCAGTGTGTCACCGGGAGAGGGCTCTGTATCGCAGTGTGTCACTGGGAGAGCGCTCTGTATCGCAGTGTGTCACTGGGAGAGCGCTCGGTATGGCAGTGTGTCACTGGGAGAATGCTCTACATCGCAGTGTGTCACTGGGAGAGCGCTTGGTATGGCAATGTGTCACTGGGAGAGCGCTCGGTATCGCAATGTGTAACTGGGAGAATGCTCTGTATCGTAGTGTGTCACTGTGAGAGGGCTCTGCATCGCAGTGTGTCACTGGGAGAGCGCTTGGTATGGCAGTGTGTCACTGGCAGAGCGCTCTCTATCGCATTGTGTCACTGGGAGAATGCTCAGCATTGCAGTGTGCCACTGGGAGAGCGCTCTGTATCACAGTGTGTCACTGGGAGAGTGCTCTGCATCGCAGTGTGTCACTGGGAGAGCGCTTGGTATGGCAGTGTGTCACTGGGAGAGCGCTCGGCATGGCAGTGTGTCACTGGCAGAGTGCTCTCTATTGCATTGTGTCACTGGGAGAATGCTCAGCATTGCAGTGTGCCACTGGGAGAGAGCTCTGTATCACAGTGTGTCACTGGGAGAGTGCTCTGTATCGCAGTGTGTAACTGGGAGAGTGCTCGGTATCGCAGTGTGTCACTGGGAAAGCGCTCGGTATGGCAGTGTGTCACTGGGAGAGCACTCGGTATGGCAGTGTGTCACTGGGAGAGCGCTCTGTATCACAGTGTGTCACTGGGAGAACGCTCGGTATAGCAGTGTGTCACTGGGAGAGCACTCGGTATGGCAGTGTGTCACTGGGAGAGGGTTCTGCATCGCAATGTGTAACTGGGAGAATGCTCTGCATCGCAGTGTGTCACTGGGAGAGCGCTCGGTATGGCAGTGTGTCACTGGGAGAGCGCTTGGTATCGCAGTGTGTAACTGGGAGAGTGCTCTGTATCGCAGTGTGTCACTGGCAGAGCGCTCCCTATCGCATTGTGTCACTGGTAGAATGCTCTGCATTGCAGTGTGCCACTGGGAGAGCGCTCTGTATCACAGTGTGTCACTGGGAGAGTGCTCTGTATCGCAGTGTGTAACTGGGAGAGTGCTCTGTATCGCAGTGTGTCACTGGGAAAGCGCTCGGTATGGCAGTGTGTCACTGGGAGAGCGCTCTGTATCGCAGTGTGTCCCTGGGAGAGCACTCTGTATCGCAGTGTGTCCCTGGGAGAGCGCTCGGTATGGCAGTGTGTCACTGGGAGCGCTCTGTATCGCAGTGTGTCACTGGGAGAGCGCTGGTATGGCAGTGTGTCACTGGGAGAGCGCTCGGTATCACAATGTGTAACTGGGAGAATGCTCTGCATCGCAGTGTGTCACTGGGAGAGCGCTCGGTATGGCAGTGTGTCACTGGGAGAGCGCTTGGTATCGCAGTGTGTAACTGGGAGAGTGCTCTGTATCGCAGTGTGTCACTGGCAGAGCGCTCCCTATCGCAGTGTGTAACTGGGAGAGTGCTCTGTATCGCAGTGTGTCACTGGCAGAGCGCTCCCTATCGCATTGTGTCACTGGGAGAATGCTCTGCATTGCAGTGTGCCACTGGGAGAGCGCTCTGTATCACAGTGTGTCACTGGGAGAGTGCTCTGTATCGCAGTGTGTAACTGGGAGAGTGCTCTGTATCGCAGTGTGCCACTGGGAAAGCGCTCGGTATGGCAGTGTGTCACTGGGAGAGCGCCCTGTATCGCAGTGTGTCCCTGGGAGAGCACTCTGTATCGCAGTGTGTCCCTGGCAGAGCGCTCGATATGGCAGTGTGTAACAGGGAGAGTGCTCTGTATCGCAGTGGGTCACTGGGAGAGTGCTCTGTATCACAGTGTGCCACTGGGAAAGTGCTCTGTTTGGCAGTGTGTCACTGGGAGAGTGCTCTGTTTGGCAGTGTGTCACTGGGAAAGTGCTCTGTTTGGCAGTGTGTCACTGGGAGAGTGCTCTGTATCGCAGTGTGTCACTGGGAAAGCGCTCGGTATGGCAGTGTGTCACTGGGAGGGCACTCGGTATAGCAGTGTGTCACTGGGAAAGTGCTCGGTATGGCAGTGTGTCACTGGTAGAGTGCTCTGTCTCGCAGTGTGTCACTGGGAAAGCGCTCGGTATGGCAGTGTGTCACTGGGAAGCGCATGGTATGGCAGTGTGTAACTGGGAGAATGCTCTGCATCGCAGTGTGTCACTGGGACAACGCTCAGTACGGCAGTGTGTAACTGGCAGAGTGCTCTGTATCGCAGTGTGTCCCTGGGAGAGCGCTCGGTATGGCAGTGTGTCACTGGGAGCGCTCTGTATCGCAGTGTGTCACTGGGAGAGCGCTGGTATGGCAGTGTGTCACTGGGAGAGAACTCTGTACCACAGTGTGTCACTGGGAGAGTGCTGTGTATCGCAGTGTGTCGCTGGGAGAGCGCTCGGTACGGCAGTGTATCACTGGGAGAATGTTCTGCATTGCAGTGTGCCACTGGGAGGGCACTCGGTATAGCAGTGTGTCACTGGGAGAGTGCTCTGTATCGCAGTGTGTCACTGGGAGTGTGCTCTGTGTGGCAGTGTGTCACTGGGAGAGCACTCGTTATCGCAGTGTGTCACTGGGAGAGGGCTCTGTATCGCAGTGTGTCACTCGGAGAGCGCTCGGTATAGCAGTGTGTCCCTGGGAGAGCGCTCTGTATCGCAGTGTGTCACTGGGAGAGCGCTGGTATGGCAGTGTGTCACTAGGAGAGAACTCTGTACCACAGTGTGTCACTGGGAGAGTGCTCTGTATCGCAGTGTCACTCGGAGAGCGCTCGGTATGGCAGTGTGTCACTGGGAGAGCGCTCGGTATCACAATGTGTAACTGGGAGAATGCTCTGCATCGCAGTGTGTCACTGGGAGAGCGCTCGGTATGGCAGTGTGTCACTGGGAGAGCGCTTGGTATCGCAGTGTGTAACTGGGAGAGTGCTCTGTATCGCAGTGTGTCACTGGCAGAGCGCTCCCTATCGCAGTGTGTAACTGGGAGAGTGCTCTGTATCGCAGTGTGTCACTGGCAGAGCGCTCCCTATCGCATTGTGTCACTGGGAGAATGCTCTGCATTGCAGTGTGCCACTGGGAGAGCGCTCTGTATCACAGTGTGTAACTGGGAGAGTGCTCTGTGTCGCAGTGTGTAACTGGGAGAGTGCTCTGTATCGCAGTGTGCCACTGGGAAAGCGCTCGGTATGGCAGTGTGTCACTGGGAGAGCGCCCTGTATCGCAGTGTGTCCCTGTGAGAGCACTCTGTATCGCAGTGTGTCCCTGGCAGAGCGCTCGATATGGCAGTGTGTAACAGGGAGAGTGCTCTGTATCGCAGTGGGTCACTGGGAGAGTGCTCTGTATCACAGTGTGCCACTGGGAAAGTGCTCTGTTTGGCAGTGTGTCACTGGGAGAGTGCTCTGTTTGGCAGTGTGTCACTGGGAAAGTGCTCTGTTTGGCAGTGTGTCACTGGGAGAGTGCTCCGTATCGCAGTGTGTCACTGGGAAAGCGCTCGGTATGGCAGTGTGTCACTGGGAGGGCACTCGGTATAGCAGTGTGTCACTGGGAAAGTGCTCGGTATGGCAGTGTGTCACTGGTAGAGTGCTCTGTATCGCAGTGTGTCACTGGGAAAGCGCTCGGTATGGCAGTGTGTCACTGGGAAGCGCATGGTATGGCAGTGTGTAACTGGGAGAATGCTCTGCATCGCAGTGTGTCACTGGGACAACGCTCAGTACGGCAGTGTGTAACTGGCAGAGTGCTCTGTATCGCAGTGTGTCACTGGGAGAGCGCTCGGTATGGCAGTGTGTCACTGGGAGAGCGCTCTGTATTGTAGTGTGTCACTGGGAGAGAGCTGGTATGGCAGTGTGTCACTGGGAGAACGCTCTGTACCACAGTGTGTCACTGGGAGAGTGCTCTGTATCGCAGTGTGTCACTGGATGAGCGCTCTCTATCGCAGTGTGTCCCTGGGAGAGCGCTCGGTATGGCAGTGTGTCACTGGGAGCGCTCTGTATCGCAGTGTGTCACTGGGAGAGCGCTGGTATGGCAGTGTGTCACTGGGAGAGAACTCTGTACCACAGTGTGTCACTGGGAGAGTGCTGTGTATCGCAGTGTGTCGCTGGGAGAGCGCTCGGTACGGCAGTGTATCACTGGGAGAATGTTCTGCATTGCGGTGTGCCACTGGGAGGGCACTCGGTATAGCAGTGTGTCAGTGGGAGAGTGCTCTGTATCGCAGTGTGTCACTGGGAGTGTGCTCTGTGTGGCAGTGTGTCACTGGGAGAGCACTCGTTATCGCAGTGTGTCACTGGGAGAGGGCTCTGTATCGCAGTGTGTCACTCGGAGACCGCTCGGTATGGCAGTGTGTCCCTGGGAGAGCGCTCTGTATCGCAGTGTGTCACTGGGAGAGCGCTGGTATGGCAGTGTGTCACTGGGAGAGAACTCTGTACCACAGTGTGTCACTGGGAGAGTGCTCTGTATCGCAGTGTCACTCGGAGAGCGCTCGGTATGGCAGTGTGTCACTGGGAGAGCGCTCGGTATCACAATGTGTAACTGGGAGAATGCTCTGCATCGCAGTGTGTCACTGGGAGAGCGCTCGGTATGGCAGTGTGTCACTGGGAGAGCGCTTGGTATCGCAGTGTGTAACTGGGAGAGTGCTCTGTATCGCAGTGTGTCACTGGCAGAGCGCTCCCTATCGCAGTGTGTAACTGGGAGAGTGCTCTGTATCGCAGTGTGTCACTGGCAGAGCGCTCCCTATCGCATTGTGTCACTGGGAGAATGCTCTGCATTGCAGTGTGCCACTGGGAGAGCGCTCTGTATCACAGTGTGTCACTGGGAGAGTGCTCTGTATCGCAGTGTGTAACTGGGAGAGTGCTCTGTATCGCAGTGTGCCACTGGGAAAGCGCTCGGTATGGCAGTGTGTCACTGGGAGAGCGCCCTGTATCGCAGTGTGTCCCTGGGAGAGCACTCTGTATCGCAGTGTGTCCCTGGCAGAGCGCTCGATATGGCAGTGTGTAACAGGGAGAGTGCTCTGTATCGCAGTGGGTCACTGGGAGAGTGCTCTGTATCACAGTGTGCCACTGGAAAACTGCTCTGTTTGGCAGTGTGTCACTGGGAGAGTGCTCTGTTTGGCAGTGTGTCACTGGGAAAGTGCTCTGTTTGGCAGTGTGTCACTGGGAGAGTGCTCTGTATCGCAGTGTGTCACTGGGAAAGCGCTCGGTATGGCAGTGTGTCACTGGGAGGGCACTCGGTATAGCAGTGTGTCACTGGGAAAGTGCTCGGTATGGCAGTGTGTCACTGGTAGAGTGCTCTGTATCGCAGTGTGTCACTGGGAAAGCGCTCGGTATGGCAGTGTGTCATTGGGAAGCGCATGGTATGGCAGTGTGTAACTGGGAGCATGCTCTGCATCGCAGTGTGTCACTGGGACAACGCTCAGTACGGCAGTGTGTAACTGGCAGAGTGCTCTGTATCGCAGTGTGTCACTGGGAGAGCGCTCGGTATGGCAGTGTGTCACTGGGAGAGCGCTCTGTATTGTAGTGTGTCACTGGGAGAGAGCTGGTATGGCAGTGTGTCACTGGGAGAACGCTCTGTACCACAGTGTGTCACTGGGAGAGTGCTCTGTATCGCAGTGTGTCACTGGATGAGCGCTCTCTATCGCAGTGTGTCACTGGGAGAACGCTCGGTATGGCAGTGTGTCACTGGGAGAGCGCTCTGTATTGCAGTGTGTCACTGGGAGAGAGCTAGTATGGCAGTGTGTCACCGGGAGAGTGCTCTGTACCACAGTGTGTCACTGGGAGAGTGCTCTGTATTGCAGTGTGCCACTGGGAGGGCTCTCGGTATAGCAGTGTGTCACTGGGAGTGTGCTCTGTGTGGCAATGTGTCACTGGGAGAGCACTCGGTATCGCAGTGTGTCACTGGGAGAGCGCACTGTATCACAGTGTGTCACTGGGAGAGTGCTCTGCATCGCAGTGTGTATCTGGGAGAGTGCTCTGTATCGCAGTGTGTCACTGGGAAAGCGCTCGGTATGGCAGTGTGTCACTGGGAGAGCGCTCTGTATCGCAGTGTGTCCCTGGGAGAGCACTCGGTATGGCAGTGTGTCACTGGGAGAGCGCTCGGTATGGCAGTGTGTAACTGGGAGAGTGCTCTGTATCGCAGTGTGTCACTGGGATAGCGCTCGGTATGGCAGAGTGTCACTGGGAGAGCGCTCGGTATGGCAGTGTGTCACTGGGAGAGCGCTCTGTATCGCAGTGTGTCGCTCTATATCGCAGTGTATCACTGGGAGAGTGTTAGGTATCACACTGTCACTGGGAGAATGCACTGTTTGCAGTGTGTCACTGGGAGAGTGCTCTGTATCACACCACTGATAAGTACTCTTGTGTCACTGGTAGATTGCTGTGCATTGCAGTCTGCCAGTGGGAGGGTGCTCTGTATGGCAGTGTGCCAGTGGGAGAGTGCTCTGTATCGCAGTGCGTCACTGGGATAGTGCTCTGTATCGCAGTGCGACACTGGGAGTGTGCTCCGTATCAAAGAACAAATAAATGTACAGCACAGGAACAGGCCCTTCGGCCCTCCAATCCCGTGCCAACCATGCTGCCCGACTAAACTACTATCTTCTACACTTCCAGGGTCCGTATCCCTCTATTCCCATCCTATTCACGTATTTGTCAAGATGCCCCTTAAATGTCACTATCGTCCCTGCTTCCACCACCTCCTCCGGTAGCGAGTTCCAGGCACCCAGTACCCTCTGCGTAAAAAAACTTGCCTCGTACATCTACTCTAAACCTTGCCCCTCTCACCTTAAACCTATGCCCCCTAGTAATTGACCCCTCTACCCTGGGGAAAAGCCTCTGACTATCCACTCTGTCGATGCCCCTCATAATTTTGTAGACCTCTATCAGGTCTCCCCTCAACCTCCTTCGTTCCAGTGAGAACAAACCGAGTTTATTCAACCGCTCCTCATAGCTAATGCCCCCCATACCAGGCAACATTCTGGTAAATCTCTTCTGCACCCTCTCTAAAGCCTCCACATCCTTCTGGTAGTGTGGCGACCAGAATTGAACACTATACTCCAAGTGTGGCCTAACTAAGATTCTATACAGCTGCAACATGACTTGCCAATTCTTAAACTCAATGCCCCGGCCAATGAAGAGCCCCGGTATCGCAGTGTGTCACTGGGAGAGTGCTCTGTATCACAGTGTGTAACTGGGAGAGTGCTCTGTATCGCAGTGTGTCACTGGGAAAGCGCTCGGTATGGCAGTGTGTCACTGGGAGAGCACTCTGTATCGCAGTGTGTCCCTGGGAGAGCACTCTGTATCGCAGTGTGTCCCTGGGAGAGCGCTCGGCACGGCAGTGTGTCACTGGGAGAGCGCTCTGTATCGCAGTGTGTCACTGGGAGAGCGCTGGTATGGCAGTGTGTCACTGGGAGCGAGCTGGTATGGCAGTGTGTCACTGGGAGAACGCTCTGTACCACAGTGTGTCACTGGGAGAGTGCTCTGTATCGCAGTGTGTCACTGGATGAGCGCTCTCTATCGCAGTGTGTCACTGGGAGAACGCTCGGTATGGCAGTGTGTCACTTGGAGAGCGCTCTGTATTGCAGTGTGTCACTGGGAGAGAGCTAGTATGGCAGTGTGTCACCGGGAGAGCGCTCTGTACCACAGTGTGTCACTGGGAGAGTGCTCTGTATTGCAGTGTGCCACTGGGAGGGCTCTCGGTATAGCAGTGTGTCACTGGGAGTGTGCTCTGTGTGGCAATGTGTCACTGGGAGAGCACTCGGTATCGCAGTGTGTCACTGGGAGAGCGCACTGTATCACAGTGTGTCACTGGGAGAGTGCTCTGTATCGCAGTGTGTATCTGGGAGAGTGCTCTGTATCGCAGTGTGTCACTGGGAAAGCGCTCGGTATGGCAGTGTGTCACTGGGAGAGCGCTCTGTATCGCAGTGTGTCCCTGGGAGAGCACTCTGTATCGCAGTGTGTCCCTGGGAGAGCGCTCGGCACGGCAGTGTGTCACTGGGAGAGCGCTCTGTATCGCAGTGTGTCACTGGGAGAGCGCTGGTATGGCAGTGTGTCACTGGGAGCGAGCTGGTATGGCAGTGTGTCACTGGGAGAACGCTCTGTACCACAGTGTGTCACTGGGAGAGTGCTCTGTATCGCAGTGTGTCACTGGATGAGCGCTCTCTATCGCAGTGTGTCACTGGGAGAACGCTCGGTATGGCAGTGTGTCACTTGGAGAGCGCTCTGTATTGCAGTGTGTCACTGGGAGAGAGCTAGTATGGCAGTGTGTCACCGGGAGAGCGCTCTGTACCACAGTGTGTCACTGGGAGAGTGCTCTGTATTGCAGTGTGCCACTGGGAGGGCTCTCGGTATAGCAGTGTGTCACTGGGAGTGTGCTCTGTGTGGCAATGTGTCACTGGGAGAGCACTCGGTATCGCAGTGTGTCACTGGGAGAGCGCACTGTATCGCAGTGTGTATCTGGGAGAGTGCTCTGTATCGCAGTGTGTCACTGGGAAAGCGCTCGGTATGGCAGTGTGTCACTGGGAGAGCGCTCTGTATCGCAGTGTGTCCCTGGGAGAGCACTCGGTATGGCAGTGTGTCACTGGGAGAGCGCTCGGTATGGCATTGTGTAACTGGGAGAGTGCTCTGTATCGCAGTGTGTCACTGGGATAGCGCTCGGTATGGCAGAGTGTCACTGGGAGAGCGCTCGGTATGGCAGTGTGTCACTGGGAGAGCACTCTGTATCGCAGTGTGTCGCTCTATATCGCAGTGTATCACTGGGAGAGTGTTAGGTATCACACTGTCACTGGGAGAATGCACTGTTTGCAGTGTGTCGCTGGGAGAGTGCTCTGTATCACACCACTGATAAGTACTCTTGTGTCACTGGTAGATTGCTGTGCATTGCAGTCTGCCAGTGGGAGGGTGCTCTGTATGGCAGTGTGCCAGTGGGAGAGTGCTCTGTATCGCAGTGCGTCACTGGGAGAGTGCACTATATCACAGTGCTCCACTGGGAGAGTGATCTGTATTGCAGTGCACCACTTGGAGAGCGCTCTGTATCGCAGTGTGTCACTGGGATAGTGCTCTGTATCGCAGTGCGACACTGGGAGTGTGCTCCGTATCAAAGAACAAATAAATGTACAGCACAGGAACAGGCCCTTCGGCCCTCCAATCCCGTGCCAACCATGCTGCCCGACTAAACTACTATCTTCTACACTTCCAGGGTCCGTATCCCTCTATTCCCATCCTATTCACGTATTTGTCAAGGTGCCCCTTAAATGTGACTATCGTCCCTGCTTCCACCACCTCCTCCGGTAGCGAGTTCCAGGCACCCACTACCCTCTGCGTAAAAAACTTGCCTCGTACATCTACTCTAAACCTTGCCCCTCTCACCTTAAACCTATGCCCCATAGTAATTGACCCCTCTACCCTGGGGAAAAGCCTCTGACTATCCACTCTGTCTATGCCCCTCATAATTTTGTAGACCTCTATCAGGTCTCCCCTCAACCTCCTTCGTTCCAGTGAGAACAAACCGAGTTTATTCAACCGCTCCTCATAGCTAATGCCCCCCATACCAGGCAACATTCTGGTAAATCTCTTCTGCACCCTCTCTAAAGCCTCCACATCCTTCTGGTAGTGTGGCGACCAGAATTGAACACTATACTCCAAGTGTGGCCTAACTAAGATTCCATACAGCTGCAACATGACTTGCCAATTCTTAAACTCAATGCCCCGGCCAATGAAGAGCCCCGGTATCGCAGTGTGTCACTGGGAGAGTGCTCTGTATCGCAGTGTGTCACTGGGAAAGCGCTCGGTATGGCAGTGTGTCACTGGGAGAGCACTCTGTATCGCAGTGTGTCCCTGGGAGAGCACTCTGTATCGCAGTGTGTCCCTGGGAGAGCGCTCGGCATGGCAGTGTGTCACTGGGAGAGCGCTCTGTATCGCAGTGTGTCACTGGGAGAGCGCTGGTATGGCAGTGTGTCACTGGGAGACAACTCTGTACCACAGTGTGTCACTGGGAGAGTGCTCTGTATCGCAGTGTGTCACTGGGAGTGCGCTCTGTATCACAGTGTGTCACTGGGAGAGTGCTCTGTATCGCAGTGTGTCCCTGGGAGAGTGCTCTGTATCGCAGTGTGTCACTGGGAGTGCGCTCTCTATCACAGTGTGTCACTGGGAGAGTGCTCTGTATCGCAGTGTGTCCCTGGGAGAGCACACTGTATCGCAGTGTGTCACTGGGAGAGCACACTGTATCGCAGTGTGTCACTGGGAGAGCGCTCTGTATCACAGTGTGTCACTGGGAGAGCGCTCTGTATCGCAGTGTGTCCCTGGGAGAGCGCTCGGTATGGCAGTGTGTCACTGGGAGAGTGCTCTGTATCGCAGTGTGTCACTGGGAGAGCGCTGGTATGGCAGTGTGTCACTGGGAGAGAACTCTGTACCACAGTGTGTCACTGGGAGAGTGCTCTGTATCGCAGTGTGTCCCTGGGAGAGCGCTCGGTACGGCAGTGTATCACTGGGAGAATGTTCTGCATTGAAGTGTGCCATTGGGAGGGCACTCGGTATAGCAGTGTGTCACTGGGAGAGTGCTCTGTATCGCAGTGTGTCACTGGGAGAGCGCTCGGTATAGCAGTGTGTCACTGGGAGTGTGCTCTGTGTGGCAGTGTGTCACTGGGAAAGCGCTCGGTATGGCAGTGTGTCACTGGGAGAGCGCTCTGTATCGCAGTGTGTCCCTGGGAGAGCACTCTGTATCGCAGTGTGTCCCTGGGAGAGCGCTCGGTATGGCAGTGTGTCACTGGGAGCGCTCTGTATCGCAGTGTGTCACTGGGAGAGCGCTGGTATGGCAGTGTGTCACTGGGAGAGAACTCTGTACCACAGTGTGTCACTGGGAGAGTGCTTTGTAGCGCAGTGTGTCCCTGGGAGAGCACTCTGTATCGCAGTGTGTCAATGGGAGAGCGCTCTGTATCGCAGTGTGTCCCTGGGAGAGCATTCTGTATCGCAGTGTGTCCCTGGGAGAGCGCTTGGTATGGCAGTGTGTCACTGGGAGAGGGCTCTGTATCGCAGTGTGTCACTGGGAGAGGGCTCTGTATCGCAGTGTGTCACCGGGAGAGGGCTCTGTATCGCAGTGTGTCACTGGGAGAGCGCTCTGTATCGCAGTGTGTCACTGGGAGAGCGCTCGGTATCGCAGTGTGTCACTGGGAGAGCGCTCTGTATCGCAGTGTGTCACTGGGAAAGCGCTCGGTATGGCAGTGTGTCACTGGGAGAGCGCTCGGTATCGCAGTGTCACTGGGAGAGCGCCCTGCATCGCAGTGTGTCACTGGGAGAGCGCTCGGTATGGCAGTGTGTCACTGGGAGAGCGCTTGGTATCGCAGTGTGTCACTGGGAAAGCACTCGGTATGGCAGTGTGTCACTGGGAGAGCGCTCGGTATGGCAGTGTGTCACTGGGAGAGCGCTCTGTATCGCAGTGTGTCACTGGGAGAGCACTCGTTATCGCAGTGTCTCCCTGGGAGAGCGCTCGGTATCGCAGTGTGTAACTGGGAGAATGCTCTGCATCGCAGTGTGTCACTGGGAGAGCGCTCGGTATGGCAGTGTGTCACTGGGAAAGCGCTCGGTATGGCAGTGTGTCACTGGGAGAGCGCTCGGTATGGCAGTGTGTCACTGGGAGAGTGCTCTGTGTCGCAGTGTGTCCCTGGCAGAGCGCTCAGTATGGCAGTGTGTCACTGGGAGTGTGCTCTGTATCGCAGTGTGTCACTGGGAGAGCGCTCGGTATCGCAGTGTGTCACTGGGAGAATGCTCTGCATCGCAGTGTGTCACTGGGAGAGCTCTCGATATGGCAGTGTGTCACTGGGAGAGCGCTCTGTATCGCAGTGTGTCACTTGCAGAGTGCTCTGTGTCGCAGTGTGTCACTGGGAGAGCGCTCGGTATCGCAGTGTGTCACTGGGAGTGTGCTCTGTGTCGCAGTGTGTCCCTGGCAGAGCGCTCGGTATCGCAGTGTGTAACTGGGAGTGTGCTCTGTATCACAGTGTGTCACTGGGAGAGCGCTCGGTATGGCAGTGTGTCACTGGGAGAGCGCTCGGCATGGCAGTGTGTCACTGGGAGGGCGCTCTCTATCGCATTGTGTCACTGGGAGAATGCTCAGCATTGCAGTGTGCCACTGGGAGAGCGCTCTGTATCACAGTGTGTCACTGGGAGAGTGCTCTGCATCGCAGTGTGTCACTGGGAGAGCGCTTGGTATGGCACTGTGTCACTGGGAGAGCGCTCGGTATCGCAATGTGTAACTGGGAGAATGCTCGGTATCGCAGTGTGTCACTGTGAGAGGGCTCTGCATCGCAGTGTGTCACTGGGAGAGCGCTTGGTATGGCACTGTGTCACTGGCAGAGCGCTCTCTATCGCATTGTGCCACTGGGAGAATGCTCAGCATTGCAGTGTGCCACTGGGAGAGCGCTCTGTATCACAGTGTGTCACTGGGAGAGTGCTCTGCATCGCAGTGTGTCACTGGGAGAGCGCTTGGTATGGCAGTGTGTCACTGGGAGAGCGCTCTGTATCGCAGTGTGTCAATGGGAGAGCGCTCTGTATCGCAGTGTGTCCCTCGGAGTGCATTCTGTATCGCAGTGTGTCCCTGGGAGAGCGCTTGGTATGGCAGTGTGTCACTGGGAGAGCGCTTGGTATGGCAGTGTGTCACTGGGAGAGGGCTCTGTATCGCAGTGTGTCACTGGGAGAGGGCTCTGTATCGCAGTGTGTCACCGGGAGAGGGCTCTGTATCGCAGTGTGTCACTGGGAGAGCGCTCTGTATCGCAGTGTGTCACTGGGAGAGCGCTCGGTATGGCAGTGTGTCACTGGGAGAATGCTCTACATCGCAGTGTGTCACTGGGAGAGCGCTCGGTATGGCAGTGTGTCACTGGGAGAGCGCTCTGTATCGCAGTGTGTCACTGGGAGAGCGCTCTGTATGGCAGTGTGTCACTGTGAGAGCGCTCGGTATCGCAGTGTGTCACTGGGAAAGCCCTCGGTATGGCAGTGTGTCACTGGGAGAGTGCTCTGTATCGCAGTGTGTCACTGGGAAAGCGCTCGGTATGGCAGTGTGTCACTGGGAGAGCGCTCTGTATTGCAGTGTGTCACTGGGAAAGCGCTCGGTATGGCAGTGTGTCACTGGGAGAGCGCTCGGTATCGCAGTGTCACTGGGAGAGCGCCCTGCATCGCAGTGTGTCACTGGGAGAGCGCTCGGTATGGCAGTGTGTCACTGGGAGAGCGCTTGGTATCGCAGTGTGTCACTGGGAAAGCACTCGGTATGGCAGTGTGTCACTGGGAGAGCGCTCGGTATGGCAGTGTGTCACTGG
Organism: Scyliorhinus torazame; assembly: GCF_047496885.1. Lineage (NCBI taxonomy): Eukaryota > Metazoa > Chordata > Chondrichthyes > Carcharhiniformes > Scyliorhinidae > Scyliorhinus > Scyliorhinus torazame. Next base: position 138,009,985 of record NC_092718.1, read on the forward strand.
GAGAGCGCTCTGTATCGCAGTGTGTCACTGGGAGAGCACTCGTTATCGCAGTGTGTCCCTGGGAGAGCGCTCGGTATCGCAGTGTGTAACTGGGAGAATGCTCTGCATCGCAGTGTGTCACTGGGAGAGCGCTCGGTATGGCAGTGTGTCACTGGGAGTGTGCCCTGTATCGCAGTGTGTCACTGGGAGAGCGCTCGGTATCGCAGTGTGTCACTGGGAGAATGCTCTGCATCGCAGTGTGTCACTGGGAGAGCTCTCGATATGGCAGTGTGTCACTGGGAGAGCGCTCTGTATTGCAGTGTGTCACTGGCAGAGTGCTCTGTGTCGCAGTGTGTCCCTGGCAGAGCGCTCGGTATCGCAGTGTGTAACTGGGAGTGTGCTCTGTATCACAGTGTGTCACTGGGAGAGCGCTCGGTATGGCAGTGTGTCACTGGGAGAGCGCTCGGTATCGCAATGTGTAACTGGGAGAATGCTCTGTATCGCAGTGTGTCACTGTGAGAGGGCTCTGCATCGCAGTGTGTCACTGGGAGAGCGCTTGGTATGGCAGTGTGTCGCTGGCAGAGCTCTCTCTATCGCATTGTGTCACTGGGAGAATGCTCAGCATTGCAGTGTGCCACTGGAAGAGCGCTCTGTATCACAGTGTGTCACTGGGAGAGTGCTCTGCATCGCAGTGTGTCACTGGGAGAGCGCTTGGTATGGCAATGTGTCACTGGGAGAGCGCTCGGTATCGCAATGTGTAACTGGGAGAATGCTCTGTATCGCAGTGTGTCACTGTGAGAGGGCTCTGCATCGCAGTGTGTCACTGGGAGAGCGCTTGGTATGGCAGTGTGTCACTGGCAGAGCGCTCTCTATCGCATTGTGTCACTGGGAGAATGCTCACCATTGCAGTGTGCCACTGGGAGAGCGCTCTGTATCACAGTGTGTCACTGGGAGAGTGCTCTGCATCGCAGTGTGTCACTGGGAGAGCGCTTGGTATGGCAGTGTGTCACTGGGAGAGCGCTCGGCATGGCAGTGTGTCACTGGCAGAGTGCTCTCTATCGCATTGTGTCACTGGGAGAATGCTCAGCATTGCAGTGTGCCACTGGGAGAGAGCTCTGTATCACAGTGTGTCACTGGGAGAGTGCTCTGTATCGCAGTGTGTCACTGGGAGAGTGCTCTGCATCGCAGTGTGTCACTGGGAGAGCGCTTGGTATGGCAGTGTGTCACTGGGAGAGCGCTCTGTATCGCAGTGTGTCAATGGGAGAGCGCTCTGTATCGCAGTGTGTCACCGGGAGAGGGCTCTGTATCGCAGTGTGTCACTGGGAGAGCGCTCTGTATCGCAGTGTGTCACTGGGAGAGCGCTCGGTATGGCAGTGTGTCACTGGGAGAATGCTCTACATCGCAGTGTGTTACTGGGAGAGCGCTCGGTATGGCAGTGTGTCACTGGGAGAGCGCTCTGTATCGCAGTGTGTCACTGGGAGAGCGCTCTGTATGGCAGTGTGTCACTGTGAGAGCGCTCGGTATCGCAGTGTGTCACTGGGAAAGCCCTCGGTATGGCAGTGTGTCACTGGGAGAGTGCTCTGTATCGCAGTGTGTCACTGGGAAAGCGCTCGGTATGGCAGTGTGTCACTGGGAGAGCGCTCTGTATCGCAGTGTGTCACTGGGAAAGCGCTCGGTATGGCAGTGTGTCACTGGGAGAGCGCTCGGTATCGCAGTGTCACTGGGAGAGCGCTCGGTATGGCAGTGTGTCACTGGGAGAGCGCTTGGTATCGCAGTGTGTCACTGGGAAAGCACTCGGTATGGCAGTGTGTCACTGGGAGAGCGCTTGGTATGGCAGTGTGTCACTGGGAGAGCGCTCGGTATGGCAGTGTGTCACTGGGAGAGCGCTCTGTATCGCAGTGTGTCACTGGGAAAGCACTCGGTATGGCAGTGTGTCACTGGGAGAGCGCTCGGTATGGCAGTGTGTCACTGGGAGAGCGCTCTGTATCGCAGTGTGTCACAGGGAGAGCACTCGTTATCGCAGTGTGTCCCTGGGAGAGCGCTCGGTATCGCAGTGTGTAACTGGGAGAATGCTCTGCATCCCAGTGTGTCACTGGGAGAGCGCTCGGTATGGCAGTGTGTCACTGGGAGTGTGCTCTGTATCGCAGTGTGTCACTGGGAGAGCGCTCGGTATCGCAGTGTGTCACTGGGAGAATGCTCTGCATCGCAGTGTGTCACTGGGAGAGCTCTCGATATGGCAGTGTGTCACTGGGAGAGCGCTCTGTATCGCAGTGTGTCACTGGCAGAGTGCTCTGTGTCGCAGTGTGTCACTGGGAGAGCGCTCGGTATCGCAGTGTGTCACTGGGAGTGTGCTCTGTGTCGCAGTGTGTCCCTGGCAGAGCGCTCGGTATCGCAGTGTGTAACTGGGAGCGTGCTCTGTATCACAGTGTGTCACTGGGAGAGCGCTCGGTATGGCAGTGTGTCACTGGGAGAGCGCTCGGTATCGCAATGTGTAACTGGGAGAATGCTCTGTATCGCAGTGTGTCACTGTGAGAGGGCTCTGCATCGCAGTGTGTCACTGGGAGAGCGCTTGGTATGGCAGTGTGTCACTGGCAGAGCTCTCTCTATCGCATTGTGTCACTGGGAGAATGCTCAGCATTGCAGTGTGCCACTGGGAGAGCGCTCTGTATCACAGTGTGTCACTGGGAGAGTGCTCTGCATCGCAGTGTGTCACTGGGAGAGCGCTTGGTATGGCAATGTGTCACTGGGAGAGCGCTCGGTATCGCAATGTGTAACTGGGAGAATGCTCTGTATCGTAGTGTGTCACTGTGAGAGGGGTCTGCATCGCAGTGTGTCACTGGGAGAGCGCTTGGTATGGCAGTGTGTCACTGGCAGAGCGCTCTCTATCGCATTGTGTCACTGGGAGAATGCTCAGCATTGCAGTGTGCCACTGGGAGAGCGCTCTGTATCACAGTGTGTCACTGGGAGAGTGCTCTGCATCGCAGTGTGTCACTGGGAGAGCGCTTGGTATGGCAGTGTGTCACTGGGAGAGCGCTCGGCATGGCAGTGTGTCACTGGCAGAGTGCTCTCTATCGCATTGTGTCACTGGGAGAATGCTCAGCATTGCAGTGTGCCACTGGGAGAGAGCTCTGTATCACAGTGTGTCACTGGGAGAGTGCTCTGTATCGCAGTGTGTAACTGGGAGAGTGCTCGGTATCGCAGTGTGTCACTGGGAAAGCGCTCGGTATGGCAGTGTGTCACTGGGAGAGCACTCGGTATGGCAGTGTGTCACTGGGAGAGCGCTCTGTATCACAGTGTGTCACTGGGAGAACGCTCGGTATAGCAGTGTGTCACTGGGAGAGCACTCGGTATGGCAGTGTGTCACTGGGAGAGGGTTCTGCATCGCAATGTGTAACTGGGAGAATGCTCTGCATCGCAGTGTGTCACTGGGAGAGCGCTCGGTATGGCAGTGTGTCACTGGGAGAGCGCTTGGTATCGCAGTGTGTAACTGGGAGAGTGCTCTGTATCGCAGTGTGTCACTGGCAGAGCGCTCCCTATCGCATTGTGTCACTGGTAGAATGCTCTGCATTGCAGTGTGCCACTGGGAGAGCGCTCTGTATCACAGTGTGTCACTGGGAGAGTGCTCTGTATCGCAGTGTGTAACTGGGAGAGTGCTCTGTATCGCAGTGTGTCACTGGGAAAGCGCTCGGTATGGCAGTGTGTCACTGGGAGAGCGCTCTGTATCGCAGTGTGTCCCTGGGAGAGCACTCTGTATCGCAGTGTGTCCCTGGGAGAGCGCTCGGTATGGCAGTGTGTCACTGGGAGCGCTCTGTATCGCAGTGTGTCACTGGGAGAGCGCTGGTATGGCAGTGTGTCACTGGGAGAGCGCTCGGTATCACAATGTGTAACTGGGAGAATGCTCTGCATCGCAGTGTGTCACTGGGAGAGCGCTCGGTATGGCAGTGTGTCCCTGGGAGAGCGCTCTGTATCGCAGTGTGTCACTGGGAGAGCGCTGGTATGGCAGTGTGTCACTGGGAGAGAACTCTGTACCACAGTGTGTCACTGGGAGAGTGCTCTGTATCGCAGTGTCACTCGGAGAGCGCTCGGTATGGCAGTGTGTCACTGGGAGAGCGCTCGGTATCACAATGTGTAACTGGGAGAATGCTCTGCATCGCAGTGTGTCACTGGGAGAGCGCTCGGTATGGCAGTGTGTCACTGGGAGAGCGCTTGGTATCGCAGTGTGTAACTGGGAGAGTGCTCTGTATCGCAGTGTGTCACTGGCAGAGCGCTCCCTATCGCAGTGTGTAACTGGGAGAGTGCTCTGTATCGCAGTGTGTCACTGGCAGAGCGCTCCCTGTCGCATTGTGTCACTGGGAGAATGCTCTGCATTGCAGTGTGCCACTGGGAGAGCGCTCTGTATCACAGTGTGTCACTGGGAGAGTGCTCTGTATCGCAGTGTGTAACTGGGAGAGTGCTCTGTATCGCAGTGTGCCACTGGGAAAGCGCTCGGTATGGCAGTGTGTCACTGGGAGAGCGCCCTGTATCGCAGTGTGTCCCTGGGAGAGCACTCTGTATCGCAGTGTGTCCCTGGCAGAGCGCTCGATATGGCAGTGTGTAACAGGGAGAGTGCTCTGTATCGCAGTGGGTCACTGGGAGAGTGCTCTGTATCACAGTGTGCCACTGGAAAAGTGCTCTGTTTGGCAGTGTGTCACTGGGAGAGTGCTCTGTTTGGCAGTGTGTCACTGGGAAAGTGCTCTGTTTGGCAGTGTGTCACTGGGAGAGTGCTCTGTATCGCAGTGTGTCACTGGGAAAGCGCTCGGTATGGCAGTGTGTCACTGGGAGGGCACTCGGTATAGCAGTGTGTCACTGGGAAAGTGCTCGGTATGGCAGTGTGTCACTGGTAGAGTGCTCTGTATCGCAGTGTGTCACTGGGAAAGCGCTCGGTATGGCAGTGTGTCATTGGGAAGCGCATGGTATGGCAGTGTGTAACTGGGAGCATGCTCTGCATCGCAGTGTGTCACTGGGAGAGCGCTCGGTATGGCAGTGTGTCACTGGGAGAGCGCTCTGTATTGTAGTGTGTCACTGGGAGAGAGCTGGTATGGCAGTGTGTCACTGGGAGAACGCTCTGTACCACAGTGTGTCACTGGGAGAGTGCTCTGTATCGCAGTGTGTCACTGGATGAGCGCTCTCTATCGCAGTGTGTCACTGGGAGAACGCTCGGTATGGCAGTGTGTCACTGGGAGAGCGCTCTGTATTGCAGTGTGTCACTGGGAGAGAGCTAGTATGGCAGTGTGTCACCGGGAGAGTGCTCTGTACCACAGTGTGTCACTGGGAGAGTGCTCTGTATTGCAGTGTGCCACTGGGAGGGCTCTCGGTATAGCAGTGTGTCACTGGGAGTGTGCTCTGTGTGGCAATGTGTCACTGGGAGAGCACTCGGTATCGCAGTGTGTCACTGGGAGAGCGCACTGTATCACAGTGTGTCACTGGGAGAGTGCTCTGCATCGCAGTGTGTATCTGGGAGAGTGCTCTGTATCGCAGTGTGTCACTGGGAAAGCGCTCGGTATGGCAGTGTGTCACTGGGAGAGCGCTCTGTATCGCAGTGTGTCCCTGGGAGAGCACTCGGTATGGCAGTGTGTCACTGGGAGAGCGCTCGGTATGGCAGTGTGTAACTGGGAGAGTGCTCTGTATCGCAGTGTGTCACTGGGATAGCGCTCGGTATGGCAGAGTGTCACTGGGAGAGCGCTCGGTATGGCAGTGTGTCACTGGGAGAGCGCTCTGTATCGCAGTGTGTCGCTCTATATCGCAGTGTATCACTGGGAGAGTGTTAGGTATCACACTGTCACTGGGAGAATGCACTGTTTGCAGTGTGTCACTGGGAGAGTGCTCTGTATCACACCACTGATAAGTACTCTTGTGTCACTGGTAGATTGCTGTGCATTGCAGTCTGCCAGTGGGAGGGTGCTCTGTATGGCAGTGTGCCAGTGGGAGAGTGCTCTGTATCGCAGTGCGTCACTGGGATAGTGCTCTGTATCGCAGTGCGACACTGGGAGTGTGCTCCGTATCAAAGAACAAATAAATGTACAGCACAGGAACAGGCCCTTCGGCCCTCCAATCCCGTGCCAACCATGCTGCCCGACTAAACTACTATCTTCTACACTTCCAGGGTCCGTATCCCTCTATTCCCATCCTATTCACGTATTTGTCAAGATGCCCCTTAAATGTCACTATCGTCCCTGCTTCCACCACCTCCTCCGGTAGCGAGTTCCAGGCACCCAGTACCCTCTGCGTAAAAAAACTTGCCTCGTACATCTACTCTAAACCTTGCCCCTCTCACCTTAAACCTATGCCCCCTAGTAATTGACCCCTCTACCCTGGGGAAAAGCCTCTGACTATCCACTCAGTCGATGCCCCTCATAATTTTGTAGACCTCTATCAGGTCTCCCCTCAACCTCCTTCGTTCCAGTGAGAACAAACCGAGTTTATTCAACCGCTCCTCATAGCTAATGCCCCCCATACCAGGCAACATTCTGGTAAATCTCTTCTGCACCCTCTCTAAAGCCTCCACATCCTTCTGGTAGTGTGGCGACCAGAATTGAACACTATACTCCAAGTGTGGCCTAACTAAGATTCTATACAGCTGCAACATGACTTGCCAATTCTTAAACTCAATGCCCCGGCCAATGAAGAGCCCCGGTATCGCAGTGTCTCACTGGGAGAGTGCTCTGTATCACAGTGTGTAACTGGGAGAGTGCTCTGTATCGCAGTGTGTCACTGGGAAAGCGCTCGGTATGGCAGTGTGTCACTGGGAGAGCACTCTGTATCGCAGTGTGTCCCTGGGAGAGCACTCTGTATCGCAGTGTGTCCCTGGGAGAGCGCTCGGCACGGCAGTGTGTCACTGGGAGAGCGCTCTGTATCGCAGTGTGTCACTGGGAGAGCGCTGGTATGGCAGTGTGTCACTGGGAGCGAGCTGGTATGGCAGTGTGTCACTGGGAGAACGCTCTGTACCACAGTGTGTCACTGGGAGAGTGCTCTGTATCGCAGTGTGTCACTGGATGAGCGCTCTCTATCGCAGTGTGTCACTGGGAGAACGCTCGGTATGGCAGCGTGTCACTGGGAGAGCGCTCTGTATTGCAGTGTGTCACTGGGAGAGAGCTAGTATGGCAGTGTGTCACCGGGAGAGCGCTCTGTACCACAGTGTGTCACTGGGAGAGTGCTCTGTATTGCAGTGTGCCACTGGGAGGGCTCTCGGTATAGCAGTGTGTCACTGGGAGTGTGCTCTGTGTGGCAATGTGTCACTGGGAGAGCACTCGGTATCGCAGTGTGTCACTGGGAGAGCGCACTGTATCACAGTGTGTCACTGGGAGAGTGCTCTGTATCGCAGTGTGTATCTGGGAGAGTGCTCTGTATCGCAGTGTGTCACTGGGAAAGCGCTCGGTATGGCAGTGTGTCACTGGGAGAGCGCTCTGTATCGCAGTGTGTCCCTGGGAGAGCACTCGGTATGGCAGTGTGTCACTGGGAGAGCGCTCGGTATGGCATTGTGTAACTGGGAGAGTGCTCTGTATCGCAGTGTGTCACTGGGATAGCGCTCGGTATGGCAGAGTGTCACTGGGAGAGCGCTCGGTATGGCAGTGTGTCACTGGGAGAGCACTCTGTATCGCAGTGTGTCGCTCTATATCGCAGTGTATCACTGGGAGAGTGTTAGGTATCACACTGTCACTGGGAGAATGCACTGTTTGCAGTGTGTCACTGGGAGAGTGCTCTGTATCACACCACTGATAAGTACTCTTGTGTCACTGGTAGATTGCTGTGCATTGCAGTCTGCCAGTGGGAGGGTGCTCTGTATGGCAGTGTGCCAGTGGGAGAGTGCTCTGTATCGCAGTGCGTCACTGGGATAGTGCTCTGTATCGCAGTGCGACACTGGGAGTGTGCTCCGTATCAAAGAACAAATAAATGTACAGCACAGGAACAGGCCCTTCGGCCCTCCAATCCCGTGCCAACCATGCTGCCCGACTAAACTACTATCTTCTACACTTCCAGGGTCCGTATCCCTCTATTCCCATCCTATTCACGTATTTGTCAAGATGCCCCTTAAATGTCACTATCGTCCCTGCTTCCACCACCTCCTCCGGTAGCGAGTTCCAGGCACCCACTACCCTCTGCGTAAAAAACTTGCCTCGTACATCTACTCTAAACCTTGCCCCTCTCACCTTAAACCTATGCCCCCTAGTAATTGACCCCTCTACCCTGGGGAAAAGCCTCTGACTATCCACTCTGTCGATGCCCCTCATAATTTTGTAGACCTCTATCAGGTCTCCCCTCAACCTCCTTCGTTCCAGTGAGAACAAACCGAGTTTATTCAACCGCTCCTCATAGCTAATGCCCCCCATACCAGGCAACATTCTGGTAAATCTCTTCTGCACCCTCTCTAAAGCCTCCACATCCTTCTGGTAGTGTGGCGACCAGAATTGAACACTATACTCCAAGTGTGGCCTAACTAAGATTCTATACAGCTGCAACATGACTTGCCAATTCTTAAACTCAATGCCCCGGCCAATGAAGAGCCCCGGTATCGCAGTGTGTCACTGGGAGAGTGCTCTGTATCACAGTGTGTAACTGGGAGAGTGCTCTGTATCGCAGTGTGTCACTGGGAAAGCGCTCGGTATGGCAGTGTGTCACTGGGAGAGCACTCTGTATCGCAGTGTGTCCCTGGGAGAGCACTCTGTATCGCAGTGTGTCCCTGGGAGAGCGCTCGGCATGGCAGTGTGTCACTGGGAGAGCGCTCTGTATCGCAGTGTGTCACTGGGAGAGCGCTGGTATGGCAGTGTGTCACTGGGAGAGAACTCTGTACCACAGTGTGTCACTGGGAGAGTGCTCTGTATCGCAGTGTGTCACTGGGAGTGCGCTCTGTATCACAGTGTGTCACTGGGAGAGTGCTCTGTATCGCAGTGTGTCCCTGGGAGAGCACACTGTATCGCAGTGTGTCACTGGGAGAGCGCTCTGTATCACAGTGTGTCACTGGGAGAGCGCACTGTATCGCAGTGTGTCCCTGGGAGAGCACTCTGTATCGCAGTGTGTCCCTGGGAGAGCACTCGGTATGGCAGTGTGTCACTGGGAGAGCGCTCTGTATCGCAGTGTGTCACTGGGAGAGCGCTGGTATGGCAGTGTGTCACTGGGAGAGAACTCTGTACCACAGTGTGTCACTGGGAGAGTGCTCTGTATCGCAGTGTGTCCCTGGGAGAGCGCTCGGTACGGCAGTGTATCACTGGGAGAATGTTCTGCATTGAAGTGTGCCATTGGGAGGGCACTCGGTATAGCAGTGTGTCACTGGGAGAGTGCTCTGTTTCGCAGTGTGTCACTGGGAGAGCGCTCGGTATAGCAGTGTGTCACTGGGAGTGTGCTCTGTGTGGCAGTGTGTCACTGGGAGAGCACTCGTTATCGCAGTGTGTCACTGGGAGAGGGCTCTGTATCGCAGTGTGTCACTGGGAGAGTGCTCTGTCTGGCAGTGTGTCACTCGGAGAGCGCTCGGTATTGCAGTGTGTCAATGGGAGAGCGCTCTGTATCGCAGTGTGTCCCTGGGAGAGCATTCTGTATCGCAGTGTGTCCCTGGGAGAGCGCTTGGTATGGCAGTGTGTCACTGGGAGAGGGCTCTGTATCGCAGTGTGTCACTGGGAGAGGGCTCTGTATCGCAGTGTGTCACCGGGAGAGGGCTCTGTATCGCAGTGTGTCACTGGGAGAGCGCTCTGTATCGCAGTGTGTCACTGGGAGAGCGCTCGGTATGGCAGTGTGTCACTGGGAGAATGCTCTACATCGCAGTGTGTCACTGGGAGAGCGCTCGGTATGGCAGTGTGTCACTGGGAGAGCGCTCTGTATCGCAGTGTGTCACTGGGAGAGCGCTCTGTATGGCAGTGTGTCACTGTGAGAGCGCTCGGTATCGCAGTGTGTCACTGGGAAAGCGCTCGGTATGGCAGTGTGTCACTGGGAGAGTGCTCTGTATCGCAGTGTGTCACTGGGAAAGCGCTCGGTATGGCAGTGTGTCACTGGGAGAGCGCTCTGTATCGCAGTGTGTCACTGGGAAAGCGCTCGGTATGGCAGTGTGTCACTGGGAGAGCGCTCGGTATCGCAGTGTCACTGGGAGAGCGCCCTGCATCGCAGTGTGTCACTGGGAGAGCGCTCGGTATGGCAGTGTGTCACTGGGAGAGCGCTTGGTATCGCAGTGTGTCACTGGGAAAGCACTCGGTATGGCAGTGTGTCACTGGGAGAGCGCTCGGTATGGCAGTGTGTCACTGGGAGAGCGCTCGGTATGGCAGTGTGTCACTGGGAGAGCGCTCTGTATCGCACTGTGTCACTGGGAGAGCACTCGTTATCGCAGTGTGTCCCTGGGAGAGCGCTCGGTATCGCAGTGTGTAACTGGGAGAATGCTCTGCATCGCAGTGTGTCACTGGGAGAGCGCTCGGTATGGCAGTGTGTCACTGGGAAAGCGCTCGGTATGGCAGTGTGTCACTGGGAGAGCGCTCGGTATGGCAGTGTGTCACTGGGAGAGTGCTCTGTGTCGCAGTGTGTCCCTGGCAGAGCGCTCGGTATGGCAGTGTGTCACTGGGAGTGTGCTCTGTATCGCAGTGTGTCACTGGGAGAGCGCTCGGTATCGCAGTGTGTCACTGGGAGAATGCTCTGCATCGCAGTGTGTCACTGGGAGAGCTCTCGATATGGCAGTGTGTCACTGGGAGAGCGCTCTGTATCGCAGTGTGTCCCTGGGAGAGCACTCTGTATCGCAGTGTGTCCCTGGCAGAGCGCTCGATATGGCAGTGTGTAACAGGGAGAGTGCTCTGTATCGCAGTGGGTCACTGGGAGAGTGCTCTGTATCACAGTGTGCCACTGGAAAAGTGCTCTGTTTGGCAGTGTGTCACTGGGAGAGTGCTCTGTTTGGCAGTGTGTCACTGGGAAAGTGCTCTGTTTGGCAGTGTGTCACTGGGAGAGTGCTCTGTATCGCAGTGTGTCACTGGGAAAGCGCTCGGTATGGCAGTGTGTCACTGGGAGGGCACTCGGTATAGCAGTGTGTCACTGGGAAAGTGCTCGGTATGGCAGTGTGTCACTGGTAGAGTGCTCTGTATCGCAGTGTGTCACTGGGAAAGCGCTCGGTATGGCAGTGTGTCACTGGGAAGCGCATGGTATGGCAGTGTGTAACTGGGAGAATGCTCTGCATCGCAGTGTGTCACTGGGACAACGCTCAGTACGGCAGTGTGTAACTGGCAGAGTGCTCTGTATCGCAGTGTGTCACTGGGAGAGCGCTTGGTATGGCAGTGTGTCACTGGGAGAGCGCTCTGTATTGTAGTGTGTCACTGGGAGAGAGCTGGTATGGCAGTGTGTCACTGGGAGAACGCTCTGTACCACAGTGTGTCACTGGGACAGTGCTCTGTATCGCAGTGTGTCACTGGATGAGCGCTCTCTATCGCAGTGTGTCACTGGGAGAACGCTCGGTATGGCAGTGTGTCACTGGGAGAGCGCTCTGTATTGCAGTGTGTCACTGGGAGAGAGCTAGTATGGCAGTGTGTCACCGGGAGAGCGCTCTGTACCACAGTGTGTCACTGGGAGAGTGCTCTGTATCGCAGTGTGTCACTCGGAGAGCGCTCGGTATTGCAGTGTGTCAATGGGAGAGCGCTCTGTATCGCAGTGTGACCCTGGGAGAGCATTCTGTATCGCAGTGTGTCCCTGGGAGAGCGCTTGGTATGGCAGTGTGTCACTGGGAGAGGGCTCTGTATCGCAGTGTGTCACTGGGAGAGGGCTCTGTATCGCAGTGTGTCACCGGGAGAGGGCTCTGTATCGCAGTGTGTCACTGGGAGAGCGCTCGGTATGGCAGTGTGTCACTGGGAGAATGCTCTACATCGCAGTGTGTCACTGGGAGAGCGCTCGGTATGGCAGTGTGTCACTGGGAGAGCGCTCTGTATCGCAGTGTGTCACTGGGAGAGCGCTCTGTATGGCAGTGTGTCACTGTGAGAGCGCTCGGTATCGCAGTGTGTCACTGGGAAAGCGCTCGGTATGGCAGTGTGTCACTGGGAGAGTGCTCTGTATCGCAGTGTGTCACTGGGAAAGCGCTCGGTATGGCAGTGTGTCACTGGGAGAGCGCTCTGTATCGCAGTGTGTCACTGGGAAAGCGCTCGGTATGGCAGTGTGTCACTGGGAGAGCGCTCGGTATCGCAGTGTCACTGGGAGAGCGCCCTGCATCGCAGTGTGTCACTGGGAGAGCGCTCGGTATGGCAGTGTGTCACTGGGAGAGCGCTTGGTATCGCAGTGTGTCACGTGGAAAGCACTCGGTATGGCAGTGTGTCACTGGGAGAGCGCTCGGTATGGCAGTGTGTCACTGGGAGAGCGCTCGGTATGGCAGTGTGTCACTGGGAGAGCGCTCGGTATGGCAGTGTGTCACTGGGAGAGCGCTCTGTATCGCAGTGTGTCGCTCTATATCGCAGTGTATCACTGGGAGAGTGTTAGGTATCACACTGTCACTGGGAGAATGCACTGTTTGCAGTGTGTCACTGGGAGAGTGCTCTGTATCACACCACTGATAAGTACTCTTGTGTCACTGGTAGATTGCTGTGCATTGCAGTCTGCCAGTGGGAGGGTGCTCTGTATGGCAGTGTGCCAGTGGGAGAGTGCTCTGTATCGCAGTGCGTCACTGGGATAGTGCTCTGTATCGCAGTGCGACACTGGGAGTGTGCTCCGTATCAAAGAACAAATAAATGTACAGCACAGGAACAGGCCCTTCGGCCCTCCAATCCCGTGCTAACCATGCTGCCCGACTAAACTACTATCTTCTACACTTCCAGGGTCCGTATCCCTCTATTCCCATCCTATTCACGTATTTGTCAAGATGCCCCTTAAATGTCACTATCGTCCCTGCTTCCACCACCTCCTCCGGTAGCGAGTTCCAGGCACCCAGTACCCTCTGCGTAAAAAAACTTGCCTCGTACATCTACTCTAAACCTTGCCCCTCTCACCTTAAACCTATGCCCCCTAGTAATTGACCCCTCTACCCTGGGGAAAAGCCTCTGACTATCCACTCTGTCGATGCCCCTCATAATTTTGTAGACCTCTATCAGGTCTCCCCTCAACCTCCTTCGTTCCAGTGAGAACAAACCGAGTTTATTCAACCGCTCCTCATAGCTAATGCCCCCCATACCAGGCAACATTCTGGTAAATCTCTTCTGCACCCTCTCTAAAGCCTCCACATCCTTCTGGTAATGTGGCGACCAGAATTGAACACTATACTCCAAGTGTGGCCTAACTAAGATTCTATACAGCTGCAACATGACTTGCCAATTCTTAAACTCAATGCCCCGGCCAATGAAGAGCCCCGGTATCGCAGTGTGTCACTGGGAGAGTGCTCTGTATCACAGTGTGTAACTGGGAGAGTGCTCTGTATCGCAGTGTGTCACTGGGAAAGCGCTCGGTATGGCAGTGTGTCACTGGGAGAGCACTCTGTATCGCAGTGTGTCCCTGGGAGAGCACACTGTATCGCAGTGTGTCCCTGGGAGAGCGCTCGGCACGGCAGTGTGTCACTGGGAGAGCGCTCTGTATCGCAGTGTGTCACTGGGAGAGCGCTGGTATGGCAGTGTGTCACTGGGAGCGAGCTGGTATGGCAGTGTGTCACTGGGAGAACGCTCTGTACCACAGTGTGTCACTGGGAGAGTGCTCTGTATCGCAGTGTGTCACTGGATGAGCGCTCTCTATCGCAGTGTGTCACTGGGAGAACGCTCGGTATGGCAGTGTGTCACTGGGAGAGCACTCTGTATCGCAGTGTGTCACTGGGAGAGAGCTAGTATGGCAGTGTGTCACCGGGAGAGCGCTCTGTATCGCAGTGTGTCACTGGGAGAGCGCTGGTATGGCAGTGTGTCACTGGGAGAGAACTCTGTACCACAGTGTGTCACTGGGAGAGTGCTCTGTATCGCAGTGTGTCACTGGGAGTGCGCTCTGTATCACAGTGTGTCACTGGGAGAGTGCTCTGTATCGCAGTGTGTCCCTGGGAGAGCACACTGTATCGCAGTGTGTCACTGGGAGAGCGCTCTGTATCACAGTGTGTCACTGGGAGATCGCACTGTATCGCAGTGTGTCCCTGGGAGAGCACTCTGTATCGCAGTGTGTCACTGGGAAAGCGCTCGGTATGGCAGTGTGTCACTGGGAGAGCGCTCTGTATCGCAGTGTGTCACTGGGAAAGCGCTCGGTATGGCAGTGTGTCACTGGGAGAGCGCTCGGTATCGCAGTGTCACTGGGAGAGCGCTCGGTATGGCAGTGTGTCACTGGGAGAGCGCTTGGTATCGCAGTGTGTCACTGGGAAAGCACTCGGTATGGCAGTGTGTCACTGGGAGAGCGCTTGGTATGGCAGTGTGTCACTGGGAGAGCGCTCGGTATGGCAGTGTGTCACTGGGAGAGCGCTCTGTATCGCAGTGTGTCACTGGGAAAGCACTCGGTATGGCAGTGTGTCACTGGGAGAGCGCTCGGTATGGCAGTGTGTCACTGGGAGAGCGCTCTGTATCGCAGTGTGTCACAGGGAGAGCACTCGTTATCGCAGTGTGTCCCTGGGAGAGCGCTCGGTATCGCAGTGTGTAACTGGGAGAATGCTCTGCATCCCAGTGTGTCACTGGGAGAGCGCTCGGTATGGCAGTGTGTCACTGGGAGTGTGCTCTGTATCGCAGTGTGTCACTGGGAGAGCGCTCGGTATCGCAGTGTGTCACTGGGAGAATGCTCTGCATCGCAGTGTGTCACTGGGAGAGCTCTCGATATGGCAGTGTGTCACTGGGAGAGCGCTCTGTATCGCAGTGTGTCACTGGCAGAGTGCTCTGTGTCGCAGTGTGTCACTGGGAGAGCGCTCGGTATCGCAGTGTGTCACTGGGAGTGTGCTCTGTGTCGCAGTGTGTCCCTGGCAGAGCGCTCGGTATCGCAGTGTGTAACTGGGAGCGTGCTCTGTATCACAGTGTGTCACTGGGAGAGCGCTCGGTATGGCAGTGTGTCACTGGGAGAGCGCTCGGTATCGCAATGTGTAACTGGGAGAATGCTCTGTATCGCAGTGTGTCACTGTGAGAGGGCTCTGCATCGCAGTGTGTCACTGGGAGAGCGCTTGGTATGGCAGTGTGTCACTGGCAGAGCTCTCTCTATCGCATTGTGTCACTGGGAGAATGCTCAGCATTGCAGTGTGCCACTGGGAGAGCGCTCTGTATCACAGTGTGTCACTGGGAGAGTGCTCTGCATCGCAGTGTGTCACTGGGAGAGCGCTTGGTATGGCAATGTGTCACTGGGAGAGCGCTCGGTATCGCAATGTGTAACTGGGAGAATGCTCTGTATCGTAGTGTGTCACTGTGAGAGGGGTCTGCATCGCAGTGTGTCACTGGGAGAGCGCTTGGTATGGCAGTGTGTCACTGGCAGAGCGCTCTCTATCGCATTGTGTCACTGGGAGAATGCTCAGCATTGCAGTGTGCCACTGGGAGAGCGCTCTGTATCACAGTGTGTCACTGGGAGAGTGCTCTGCATCGCAGTGTGTCACTGGGAGAGCGCTTGGTATGGCAGTGTGTCACTGGGAGAGCGCTCGGCATGGCAGTGTGTCACTGGCAGAGTGCTCTCTATCGCATTGTGTCACTGGGAGAATGCTCAGCATTGCAGTGTGCCACTGGGAGAGAGCTCTGTATCACAGTGTGTCACTGGGAGAGTGCTCTGTATCGCAGTGTGTAACTGGGAGAGTGCTCGGTATCGCAGTGTGTCACTGGGAAAGCGCTCGGTATGGCAGTGTGTCACTGGGAGAGCACTCGGTATGGCAGTGTGTCACTGGGAGAGCGCTCTGTATCACAGTGTGTCACTGGGAGAACGCTCGGTATAGCAGTGTGTCACTGGGAGAGCACTCGGTATGGCAGTGTGTCACTGGGAGAGGGTTCTGCATCGCAATGTGTAACTGGGAGAATGCTCTGCATCGCAGTGTGTCACTGGGAGAGCGCTCGGTATGGCAGTGTGTCACTGGGAGAGCGCTTGGTATCGCAGTGTGTAACTGGGAGAGTGCTCTGTATCGCAGTGTGTCACTGGCAGAGCGCTCCCTATCGCATTGTGTCACTGGTAGAATGCTCTGCATTGCAGTGTGCCACTGGGAGAGCGCTCTGTATCACAGTGTGTCACTGGGAGAGTGCTCTGTATCGCAGTGTGTAACTGGGAGAGTGCTCTGTATCGCAGTGTGTCACTGGGAAAGCGCTCGGTATGGCAGTGTGTCACTGGGAGAGCGCTCTGTATCGCAGTGTGTCCCTGGGAGAGCACTCTGTATCGCAGTGTGTCCCTGGGAGAGCGCTCGGTATGGCAGTGTGTCACTGGGAGCGCTCTGTATCGCAGTGTGTCACTGGGAGAGCGCTGGTATGGCAGTGTGTCACTGGGAGAGCGCTCGGTATCACAATGTGTAACTGGGAGAATGCTCTGCATCGCAGTGTGTCACTGGGAGAGCGCTCGGTATGGCAGTGTGTCCCTGGGAGAGCGCTCTGTATCGCAGTGTGTCACTGGGAGAGCGCTGGTATGGCAGTGTGTCACTGGGAGAGAACTCTGTACCACAGTGTGTCACTGGGAGAGTGCTCTGTATCGCAGTGTCACTCGGAGAGCGCTCGGTATGGCAGTGTGTCACTGGGAGAGCGCTCGGTATCACAATGTGTAACTGGGAGAATGCTCTGCATCGCAGTGTGTCACTGGGAGAGCGCTCGGTATGGCAGTGTGTCACTGGGAGAGCGCTTGGTATCGCAGTGTGTAACTGGGAGAGTGCTCTGTATCGCAGTGTGTCACTGGCAGAGCGCTCCCTATCGCAGTGTGTAACTGGGAGAGTGCTCTGTATCGCAGTGTGTCACTGGCAGAGCGCTCCCTGTCGCATTGTGTCACTGGGAGAATGCTCTGCATTGCAGTGTGCCACTGGGAGAGCGCTCTGTATCACAGTGTGTCACTGGGAGAGTGCTCTGTATCGCAGTGTGTAACTGGGAGAGTGCTCTGTATCGCAGTGTGCCACTGGGAAAGCGCTCGGTATGGCAGTGTGTCACTGGGAGAGCGCCCTGTATCGCAGTGTGTCCCTGGGAGAGCACTCTGTATCGCAGTGTGTCCCTGGCAGAGCGCTCGATATGGCAGTGTGTAACAGGGAGAGTGCTCTGTATCGCAGTGGGTCACTGGGAGAGTGCTCTGTATCACAGTGTGCCACTGGAAAAGTGCTCTGTTTGGCAGTGTGTCACTGGGAGAGTGCTCTGTTTGGCAGTGTGTCACTGGGAAAGTGCTCTGTTTGGCAGTGTGTCACTGGGAGAGTGCTCTGTATCGCAGTGTGTCACTGGGAAAGCGCTCGGTATGGCAGTGTGTCACTGGGAGGGCACTCGGTATAGCAGTGTGTCACTGGGAAAGTGCTCGGTATGGCAGTGTGTCACTGGTAGAGTGCTCTGTATCGCAGTGTGTCACTGGGAAAGCGCTCGGTATGGCAGTGTGTCATTGGGAAGCGCATGGTATGGCAGTGTGTAACTGGGAGCATGCTCTGCATCGCAGTGTGTCACTGGGACAACGCTCAGTACGGCAGTGTGTAACTGGCAGAGTGCTCTGTATCGCAGTGTGTCACTGGGAGAGCGCTCGGTATGGCAGTGTGTCACTGGGAGAGCGCTCTGTATTGTAGTGTGTCACTGGGAGAGAGCTGGTATGGCAGTGTGTCACTGGGAGAACGCTCTGTACCACAGTGTGTCACTGGGAGAGTGCTCTGTATCGCAGTGTGTCACTGGATGAGCGCTCTCTATCGCAGTGTGTCACTGGGAGAACGCTCGGTATGGCAGTGTGTCACTGGGAGAGCGCTCTGTATTGCAGTGTGTCACTGGGAGAGAGCTAGTATGGCAGTGTGTCACCGGGAGAGTGCTCTGTACCACAGTGTGTCACTGGGAGAGTGCTCTGTATTGCAGTGTGCCACTGGGAGGGCTCTCGGTATAGCAGTGTGTCACTGGGAGTGTGCTCTGTGTGGCAATGTGTCACTGGGAGAGCACTCGGTATCGCAGTGTGTCACTGGGAGAGCGCACTGTATCACAGTGTGTCACTGGGAGAGTGCTCTGCATCGCAGTGTGTATCTGGGAGAGTGCTCTGTATCGCAGTGTGTCACTGGGAAAGCGCTCGGTATGGCAGTGTGTCACTGGGAGAGCGCTCTGTATCGCAGTGTGTCCCTGGGAGAGCACTCGGTATGGCAGTGTGTCACTGGGAGAGCGCTCGGTATGGCAGTGTGTAACTGGGAGAGTGCTCTGTATCGCAGTGTGTCACTGGGATAGCGCTCGGTATGGCAGAGTGTCACTGGGAGAGCGCTCGGTATGGCAGTGTGTCACTGGGAGAGCGCTCTGTATCGCAGTGTGTCGCTCTATATCGCAGTGTATCACTGGGAGAGTGTTAGGTATCACACTGTCACTGGGAGAATGCACTGTTTGCAGTGTGTCACTGGGAGAGTGCTCTGTATCACACCACTGATAAGTACTCTTGTGTCACTGGTAGATTGCTGTGCATTGCAGTCTGCCAGTGGGAGGGTGCTCTGTATGGCAGTGTGCCAGTGGGAGAGTGCTCTGTATCGCAGTGCGTCACTGGGATAGTGCTCTGTATCGCAGTGCGACACTGGGAGTGTGCTCCGTATCAAAGAACAAATAAATGTACAGCACAGGAACAGGCCCTTCGGCCCTCCAATCCCGTGCCAACCATGCTGCCCGACTAAACTACTATCTTCTACACTTCCAGGGTCCGTATCCCTCTATTCCCATCCTATTCACGTATTTGTCAAGATGCCCCTTAAATGTCACTATCGTCCCTGCTTCCACCACCTCCTCCGGTAGCGAGTTCCAGGCACCCAGTACCCTCTGCGTAAAAAAACTTGCCTCGTACATCTACTCTAAACCTTGCCCCTCTCACCTTAAACCTATGCCCCCTAGTAATTGACCCCTCTACCCTGGGGAAAAGCCTCTGACTATCCACTCAGTCGATGCCCCTCATAATTTTGTAGACCTCTATCAGGTCTCCCCTCAACCTCCTTCGTTCCAGTGAGAACAAACCGAGTTTATTCAACCGCTCCTCATAGCTAATGCCCCCCATACCAGGCAACATTCTGGTAAATCTCTTCTGCACCCTCTCTAAAGCCTCCACATCCTTCTGGTAGTGTGGCGACCAGAATTGAACACTATACTCCAAGTGTGGCCTAACTAAGATTCTATACAGCTGCAACATGACTTGCCAATTCTTAAACTCAATGCCCCGGCCAATGAAGAGCCCCGGTATCGCAGTGTCTCACTGGGAGAGTGCTCTGTATCACAGTGTGTAACTGGGAGAGTGCTCTGTATCGCAGTGTGTCACTGGGAAAGCGCTCGGTATGGCAGTGTGTCACTGGGAGAGCACTCTGTATCGCAGTGTGTCCCTGGGAGAGCACTCTGTATCGCAGTGTGTCCCTGGGAGAGCGCTCGGCACGGCAGTGTGTCACTGGGAGAGCGCTCTGTATCGCAGTGTGTCACTGGGAGAGCGCTGGTATGGCAGTGTGTCACTGGGAGCGAGCTGGTATGGCAGTGTGTCACTGGGAGAACGCTCTGTACCACAGTGTGTCACTGGGAGAGTGCTCTGTATCGCAGTGTGTCACTGGATGAGCGCTCTCTATCGCAGTGTGTCACTGGGAGAACGCTCGGTATGGCAGCGTGTCACTGGGAGAGCGCTCTGTATTGCAGTGTGTCACTGGGAGAGAGCTAGTATGGCAGTGTGTCACCGGGAGAGCGCTCTGTACCACAGTGTGTCACTGGGAGAGTGCTCTGTATTGCAGTGTGCCACTGGGAGGGCTCTCGGTATAGCAGTGTGTCACTGGGAGTGTGCTCTGTGTGGCAATGTGTCACTGGGAGAGCACTCGGTATCGCAGTGTGTCACTGGGAGAGCGCACTGTATCACAGTGTGTCACTGGGAGAGTGCTCTGTATCGCAGTGTGTATCTGGGAGAGTGCTCTGTATCGCAGTGTGTCACTGGGAAAGCGCTCGGTATGGCAGTGTGTCACTGGGAGAGCGCTCTGTATCGCAGTGTGTCCCTGGGAGAGCACTCGGTATGGCAGTGTGTCACTGGGAGAGCGCTCGGTATGGCATTGTGTAACTGGGAGAGTGCTCTGTATCGCAGTGTGTCACTGGGATAGCGCTCGGTATGGCAGAGTGTCACTGGGAGAGCGCTCGGTATGGCAGTGTGTCACTGGGAGAGCACTCTGTATCGCAGTGTGTCGCTCTATATCGCAGTGTATCACTGGGAGAGTGTTAGGTATCACACTGTCACTGGGAGAATGCACTGTTTGCAGTGTGTCACTGGGAGAGTGCTCTGTATCACACCACTGATAAGTACTCTTGTGTCACTGGTAGATTGCTGTGCATTGCAGTCTGCCAGTGGGAGGGTGCTCTGTATGGCAGTGTGCCAGTGGGAGAGTGCTCTGTATCGCAGTGCGTCACTGGGATAGTGCTCTGTATCGCAGTGCGACACTGGGAGTGTGCTCCGTATCAAAGAACAAATAAATGTACAGCACAGGAACAGGCCCTTCGGCCCTCCAATCCCGTGCCAACCATGCTGCCCGACTAAACTACTATCTTCTACACTTCCAGGGTCCGTATCCCTCTATTCCCATCCTATTCACGTATTTGTCAAGATGCCCCTTAAATGTCACTATCGTCCCTGCTTCCACCACCTCCTCCGGTAGCGAGTTCCAGGCACCCACTACCCTCTGCGTAAAAAACTTGCCTCGTACATCTACTCTAAACCTTGCCCCTCTCACCTTAAACCTATGCCCCCTAGTAATTGACCCCTCTACCCTGGGGAAAAGCCTCTGACTATCCACTCTGTCGATGCCCCTCATAATTTTGTAGACCTCTATCAGGTCTCCCCTCAACCTCCTTCGTTCCAGTGAGAACAAACCGAGTTTATTCAACCGCTCCTCATAGCTAATGCCCCCCATACCAGGCAACATTCTGGTAAATCTCTTCTGCACCCTCTCTAAAGCCTCCACATCCTTCTGGTAGTGTGGCGACCAGAATTGAACACTATACTCCAAGTGTGGCCTAACTAAGATTCTATACAGCTGCAACATGACTTGCCAATTCTTAAACTCAATGCCCCGGCCAATGAAGAGCCCCGGTATCGCAGTGTGTCACTGGGAGAGTGCTCTGTATCACAGTGTGTAACTGGGAGAGTGCTCTGTATCGCAGTGTGTCACTGGGAAAGCGCTCGGTATGGCAGTGTGTCACTGGGAGAGCACTCTGTATCGCAGTGTGTCCCTGGGAGAGCACTCTGTATCGCAGTGTGTCCCTGGGAGAGCGCTCGGCATGGCAGTGTGTCACTGGGAGAGCGCTCTGTATCGCAGTGTGTCACTGGGAGAGCGCTGGTATGGCAGTGTGTCACTGGGAGAGAACTCTGTACCACAGTGTGTCACTGGGAGAGTGCTCTGTATCGCAGTGTGTCACTGGGAGTGCGCTCTGTATCACAGTGTGTCACTGGGAGAGTGCTCTGTATCGCAGTGTGTCCCTGGGAGAGCACACTGTATCGCAGTGTGTCACTGGGAGAGCGCTCTGTATCACAGTGTGTCACTGGGAGAGCGCACTGTATCGCAGTGTGTCCCTGGGAGAGCACTCTGTATCGCAGTGTGTCCCTGGGAGAGCACTCGGTATGGCAGTGTGTCACTGGGAGAGCGCTCTGTATCGCAGTGTGTCACTGGGAGAGCGCTGGTATGGCAGTGTGTCACTGGGAGAGAACTCTGTACCACAGTGTGTCACTGGGAGAGTGCTCTGTATCGCAGTGTGTCCCTGGGAGAGCGCTCGGTACGGCAGTGTATCACTGGGAGAATGTTCTGCATTGAAGTGTGCCATTGGGAGGGCACTCGGTATAGCAGTGTGTCACTGGGAGAGTGCTCTGTTTCGCAGTGTGTCACTGGGAGAGCGCTCGGTATAGCAGTGTGTCACTGGGAGTGTGCTCTGTGTGGCAGTGTGTCACTGGGAGAGCACTCGTTATCGCAGTGTGTCACTGGGAGAGGGCTCTGTATCGCAGTGTGTCACTGGGAGAGTGCTCTGTCTGGCAGTGTGTCACTCGGAGAGCGCTCGGTATTGCAGTGTGTCAATGGGAGAGCGCTCTGTATCGCAGTGTGTCCCTGGGAGAGCATTCTGTATCGCAGTGTGTCCCTGGGAGAGCGCTTGGTATGGCAGTGTGTCACTGGGAGAGGGCTCTGTATCGCAGTGTGTCACTGGGAGAGGGCTCTGTATCGCAGTGTGTCACCGGGAGAGGGCTCTGTATCGCAGTGTGTCACTGGGAGAGCGCTCTGTATCGCAGTGTGTCACTGGGAGAGCGCTCGGTATGGCAGTGTGTCACTGGGAGAATGCTCTACATCGCAGTGTGTCACTGGGAGAGCGCTCGGTATGGCAGTGTGTCACTGGGAGAGCGCTCTGTATCGCAGTGTGTCACTGGGAGAGCGCTCTGTATGGCAGTGTGTCACTGTGAGAGCGCTCGGTATCGCAGTGTGTCACTGGGAAAGCGCTCGGTATGGCAGTGTGTCACTGGGAGAGTGCTCTGTATCGCAGTGTGTCACTGGGAAAGCGCTCGGTATGGCAGTGTGTCACTGGGAGAGCGCTCTGTATCGCAGTGTGTCACTGGGAAAGCGCTCGGTATGGCAGTGTGTCACTGGGAGAGCGCTCGGTATCGCAGTGTCACTGGGAGAGCGCCCTGCATCGCAGTGTGTCACTGGGAGAGCGCTCGGTATGGCAGTGTGTCACTGGGAGAGCGCTTGGTATCGCAGTGTGTCACTGGGAAAGCACTCGGTATGGCAGTGTGTCACTGGGAGAGCGCTCGGTATCGCAGTGTGTCACTGGGAAAGCACTCGGTATGGCAGTGTGTCACTGGGAGAGCGCTCGGTATGGCAGTGTGTCACTGGGAGAGCGCTCGGTATGGCAGTGTGTCACTGGGAGAGCGCTCTGTATCGCACTGTGTCACTGGGAGAGCACTCGTTATCGCAGTGTGTCCCTGGGAGAGCGCTCGGTATCGCAGTGTGTAACTGGGAGAATGCTCTGCATCGCAGTGTGTCACTGGGAGAGCGCTCGGTATGGCAGTGTGTCACTGGGAAAGCGCTCGGTATGGCAGTGTGTCACTGGGAGAGCTCTCGATATGGCAGTGTGTCACTGGGAGAGCGCTCTGTATCGCAGTGTGTCCCTGGGAGAGCACTCTGTATCGCAGTGTGTCCCTGGCAGAGCGCTCGATATGGCAGTGTGTAACAGGGAGAGTGCTCTGTATCGCAGTGGGTCACTGGGAGAGTGCTCTGTATCACAGTGTGCCACTGGAAAAGTGCTCTGTTTGGCAGTGTGTCACTGGGAGAGTGCTCTGTTTGGCAGTGTGTCACTGGGAAAGTGCTCTGTTTGGCAGTGTGTCACTGGGAGAGTGCTCTGTATCGCAGTGTGTCACTGGGAAAGCGCTCGGTATGGCAGTGTGTCACTGGGAGGGCACTCGGTATAGCAGTGTGTCACTGGGAAAGTGCTCGGTATGGCAGTGTGTCACTGGTAGAGTGCTCTGTATCGCAGTGTGTCACTGGGAAAGCGCTCGGTATGGCAGTGTGTCACTGGGAAGCGCATGGTATGGCAGTGTGTAACTGGGAGAATGCTCTGCATCGCAGTGTGTCACTGGGACAACGCTCAGTACGGCAGTGTGTAACTGGCAGAGTGCTCTGTATCGCAGTGTGTCACTGGGAGAGCGCTTGGTATGGCAGTGTGTCACTGGGAGAGCGCTCTGTATTGTAGTGTGTCACTGGGAGAGAGCTGGTATGGCAGTGTGTCACTGGGAGAACGCTCTGTACCACAGTGTGTCACTGGGACAGTGCTCTGTATCGCAGTGTGTCACTGGATGAGCGCTCTCTATCGCAGTGTGTCACTGGGAGAACGCTCGGTATGGCAGTGTGTCACTGGGAGAGCGCTCTGTATTGCAGTGTGTCACTGGGAGAGAGCTAGTATGGCAGTGTGTCACCGGGAGAGCGCTCTGTACCACAGTGTGTCACTGGGAGAGTGCTCTGTATTGCAGTGTGCCACTGGGAGGGCTCTCGGTATAGCAGTGTGTCACTGGGAGTGTGCTCTGTGTGGCAATGTGTCACTGGGAGAGCACTCGGTATCGCAGTGTGTCACTGGGAGAGCGCACTGTATCACAGTGTGTCACTGGGAGAGTGCTCTGCATCGCAGTGTGTATCTGGGAGAGTGCTCTGTATCGCAGTGTGTCACTGGGAAAGCGCTCGGTATGGCAGTGTGTCACTGGGAGAGCGCTCTGTATCGCAGTGTGTCCCTGGGAGAGCACTCGGTATGGCAGTGTGTCACTGGGAGAGCGCTCGGTATGGCAGTGTGTAACTGGGAGAGTGCTCTGTATCGCAGTGTGTCACTGGGATAGCGCTCGGTATGGCAGTGTGTCACTGGGAGAGCGCTCTGTATCGCAGTGTGTCGCTCTATATCGCAGTGTATCACTGGGAGAGTGTTAGGTATCACACTGTCACTGGGAGAATGCACTGTTTGCAGTGTGTCACTGGGAGAGTGCTCTGTATCACACCACTGATAAGTACTCTTGTGTCACTGGTAGATTGCTGTGCATTGCAGTCTGCCAGTGGGAGGGTGCTCTGTATGGCAGTGTGCCAGTGGGAGAGTGCTCTGTATCGCAGTGCGTCACTGGGATAGTGCTCTGTATCGCAGTGCGACACTGGGAGTGTGCTCCGTATCAAAGAACAAATAAATGTACAGCACAGGAACAGGCCCTTCGGCCCTCCAATCCCGTGCCAACCATGCTGCCCGACTAAACTACTATCTTCTACACTTCCAGGGTCCGTATCCCTCTATTCCCATCCTATTCACGTATTTGTCAAGATGCCCCTTAAATGTCACTATCGTCCCTGCTTCCACCACCTCCTCCGGTAGCGAGTTCCAGGCACCCAGTACCCTCTGCGTAAAAAAACTTGCCTCGTACATCTACTCTAAACCTTGCCCCTCTCACCTTAAACCTATGCCCCCTAGTAATTGACCCCTCTACCCTGGGGAAAAGCCTCTGACGATCCACTCTGTCGATGCCCCTCATAATTTTGTAGACCTCTATCAGGTCTCCCCTCAACCTCCTTCGTTCCAGTGAGAACAAACCGAGTTTATTCAACCGCTCCTCATAGCTAATGCCCCCCATACCAGGCAACATTCTGGTAAATCTCTTCTGCACCCTCTCTAAAGCCTCCACATCCTTCTGGTAATGTGGCGACCAGAATTGAACACTATACTCCAAGTGTGGCCTAACTAAGATTCTATACAGCTGCAACATGACTTGCCAATTCTTAAACTCAATGCCCCGGCCAATGAAGAGCCCCGGTATCGCAGTGTGTCACTGGGAGAGTGCTCTGTATCACAGTGTGTAACTGGGAGAGTGCTCTGTATCGCAGTGTGTCACTGGGAAAGCGCTCGGTATGGCAGTGTGTCACTGGGAGAGCACTCTGTATCGCAGTGCGTCCCTGGGAGAGCACTCTGTATCGCAGTGTGTCCCTGGGAGAGCGCTCGGCACGGCAGTGTGTCACTGGGAGAGCGCTCTGTATCGCAGTGTGTCACTGGGAGAGCGCTGGTATGGCAGTGTGTCACTGGGAGCGAGCTGGTATGGCAGTGTGTCACTGGGAGAACGCTCTGTACCACAGTGTGTCACTGGGAGAGTGCTCTGTATCGCAGTGTGTCACTGGATGAGCGCTCTCTATCGCAGTGTGTCACTGGGAGAACGCTCGGTATGGCAGTGTGTCACTGGGAGAGCGCTCTGTATTGCAGTGTGTCACTGGGAGAGAGCTAGTATGGCAGTGTGTCACCGGGAGAGCGCTCTGTACCACAGTGTGTCACTGGGAGAGTGCTCTGTATTGCAGTGTGCCACTGGGAGGGCTCTCGGTATAGCAGTGTGTCACTGGGAGTGTGCTCTGTGTGGCAATGTGTCACTGGGAGAGCACTCGGTATCGCAGTGTGTCACTGGGAGAGCGCACTGTATCGCAGTGTGTATCTGGGAGAGTGCTCTGTATCGCAGTGTGTCACTGGGAAAGCGCTCGGTATGGCAGTGTGTCACTGGGAGAGCGCTCTGTATCGCAGTGTGTCCCTGGGAGAGCACTCGGTATGGCAGTGTGTCACTGGGAGAGCGCTCGGTATGGCATTGTGTAACTGGGAGAGTGCTCTGTATCGCAGTGTGTCACTGGGATAGCGCTCGGTATGGCAGAGTGTCACTGGGAGAGCGCTCGGTATGGCAGTGTGTCACTGGGAGAGCACTCTGTATCGCAGTGTGTCGCTCTATATCGCAGTGTATCACTGGGAGAGTGTTAGGTATCACACTGTCACTGGGAGAATGCACTGTTTGCAGTGTGTCACTGGGAGAGTGCTCTGTATCACACCACTGATAAGTACTCTTGTGTCACTGGTAGATTGCTGTGCATTGCAGTCTGCCAGTGGGAGGGTGCTCTGTATGGCAGTGTGCCAGTGGGAGAGTGCTCTGTATCGCAGTGCGTCACTGGGATAGTGCTCTGTATCGCAGTGCGACACTGGGAGTGTGCTCCGTATCAAAGAACAAATAAATGTACAGCACAGGAACAGGCCCTTCGGCCCTCCAATCCCGTGCCAACCATGCTGCCCGACTAAACTACTATCTTCTACACTTCCAGGGTCCGTATCCCTCTATTCCCATCCTATTCACGTATTTGTCAAGATGCCCCTTAAATGTCACTATCGTCCCTGCTTCCACCACCTCCTCCGGTAGCGAGTTCCAGGCACCCACTACCCTCTGCGTAAAAAAACTTGCCTCGTACATCTACTCTAAACCTTGCCCCTCTCACCTTAAACCTATGCCCCCTAGTAATTGACCCCTCTACCCTGGGGAAAAGCCTCTGACTATCCACTCTGTCGATGCCCCTCATAATTTTGTAGACCTCTATCAGGTCTCCCCTCAACCTCCTTCGTTCCAGTGAGAACAAACCGAGTTTATTCAACCGCTCCTCATAGCTAATGCCCCCCATACCAGGCAACATTCTGGTAAATCTCTTCTGCACCCTCTCTAAAGCCTCCACATCCTTCTGGTAGTGTGGCGACCAGAATTGAACACTATACTCCAAGTGTGGCCTAACTAAGATTCTATACAGCTGCAACATGACTTGCCAATTCTTAAACTCAATGCCCCGGCCAATGAAGAGCCCCGGTATCGCAGTGTGTCACTGGGAGAGTGCTCTGTATCACAGTGTGTAACTGGGAGAGTGCTCTGTATCGCAGTGTGTCACTGGGAAAGCGCTCGGTATGGCAGTGTGTCACTGGGAGAGCACTCTGTATCGCAGTGTGTCCCTGGGAGAGCACTCTGTATCGCAGTGTGTCCCTGGGAGAGCGCTCGGCATGGCAGTGTGTCACTGGGAGAGCGCTCTGTATCGCAGTGTGTCACTGGGAGAGCGCTGGTATGGCAGTGTGTCACTGGGAGAGAACTCTGTACCACAGTGTGTCACTGGGAGAGTGCTCTGTATCGCAGTGTGTCCCTGGGAGAGCGCTCGGTACGGCAGTGTATCACTGGGAGAATGTTCTGCATTGAAGTGTGCCATTGGGAGAGCGCTCGGTATAGCAGTGTGTCACTGGGAGTGTGCTCTGTGTGGCAGTGTGTCACTGGGAGAGCACTCGTTATCGCAGTGTGTCACTGGGAAAGCGCTCGGTATGGCAGTGTGTCACTGGGAGAGCACTCTGTATCGCAGTGTGTCCCTGGGAGAGCACACTGTATCGCAGTGTGTCGCTCTATATCGCAGTGTATCACTGGGAGAGTGTTAGGTATCACACTGTCACTGGGAGAATGCACTGTTTGCAGTGTGTCACTGGGAGAGTGCTCTGTATCACACCACTGATAAGTACTCTTGTGTCACTGGTAGATTGCTGTGCATTGCAGTCTGCCAGTGGGAGGGTGCTCTGTATGGCAGTGTGCCAGTGGGAGAGTGCTCTGTATCGCAGTGCGTCACTGGGATAGTGCTCTGTATCGCAGTGCGACACTGGGAGTGTGCTCCGTATCAAAGAACAAATAAATGTACAGCACAGGAACAGGCCCTTCGGCCCTCCAATCCCGTGCCAACCATGCTGCCCGACTAAACTACTATCTTCTACACTTCCAGGGTCCGTATCCCTCTATTCCCATCCTATTCACGTATTTGTCAAGATGCCCCTTAAATGTCACTATCGTCCCTGCTTCCACCACCTCCTCCGGTAGCGAGTTCCAGGCACCCAGTACCCTCTGCGTAAAAAAACTTGCCTCGTACATCTACTCTAAACCTTGCCCCTCTCACCTTAAACCTATGCCCCCTAGTAATTGACCCCTCTACCCTGGGGAAAAGCCTCTGACTATCCACTCTGTCGATGCCCCTCATAATTTTGTAGACCTCTATCAGGTCTCCCCTCAACCTCCTTCGTTCCAGTGAGAACAAACCGAGTTTATTCAACCGCTCCTCATAGCTAATGCCCCCCATACCAGGCAACATTCTGGTAAATCTCTTCTGCACCCTCTCTAAAGCCTCCACATCCTTCTGGTAATGTGGCGACCAGAATTGAACACTATACTCCAAGTGTGGCCTAACTAAGATTCTATACAGCTGCAACATGACTTGCCAATTCTTAAACTCAATGCCCCGGCCAATGAAGAGCCCCGGTATCGCAGTGTGTCACTGGGAGAGTGCTCTGTATCACAGTGTGTAACTGGGAGAGTGCTCTGTATCGCAGTGTGTCACTGGGAAAGCGCTCGGTATGGCAGTGTGTCACTGGGAGAGCACTCTGTATCGCAGTGTGTCCCTGGGAGAGCACACTGTATCGCAGTGTGTCCCTGGGAGAGCGCTCGGCACGGCAGTGTGTCACTGGGAGAGCGCTCTGTATCGCAGTGTGTCACTGGGAGAGCGCTGGTATGGCAGTGTGTCACTGGGAGCGAGCTGGTATGGCAGTGTGTCACTGGGAGAACGCTCTGTACCACAGTGTGTCACTGGGAGAGTGCTCTGTATCGCAGTGTGTCACTGGATGAGCGCTCTCTATCGCAGTGTGTCACTGGGAGAACGCTCGGTATGGCAGTGTGTCACTGGGAGAGCAGTCTGTATCGCAGTGTGTCCCTGGGAGAGCGCTCGGCATGGCAGTGTGTCACTGGGAGAGCGCTCTGTATCGCAGTGTGTCACTGGGAGAGCGCTGGTATGGCAGTGTGTCACTGGGAGAGAACTCTGTACCACAGTGTGTCACTGGGAGAGTGCTCTGTATCGCAGTGTGTCACTGGGAGTGCGCTCTGTATCACAGTGTGTCACTGGGAGAGTGCTCTGTATCGCAGTGTGTCCCTGGGAGAGCACACTGTATCGCAGTGTGTCACTGGGAGAGCGCTCTGTATCACAGTGTGTCACTGGGAGATCGCACTGTATCGCAGTGTGTCCCTGGGAGAGCACTCTGTATCGCAGTGTGTCCCTGGGAGAGCGCTCGGTATGGCAGTGTGTCACTGGGAGAGCGCTCTGTATCGCAGTGTGTCACTGGGAGAGCGCTGGTATGGCAGTGTGTCACTGGGAGAGAACTCTGTACCACAGTGTGTCACTGGGAGAGTGCTCTGTATCGCAGTGTGTCCCTGGGAGAGCGCTCGGTACGGCAGTGTATCACTGGGAGAATGTTCTGCATTGAAGTGTGCCATTGGGAGGGCACTCGGTATAGCAGTGTGTCACTGGGAGAGTGCTCTGTATCGCAGTGTGTCACTGGGAGAGCGCTCGGTATAGCAGTGTGTCACTGGGAGTGTGCTCTGTGTGGCAGTGTGTCACTGGGAGAGCACTCGTTATCGCAGTGTGTCACTGGGAGAGGGCTCTGTATCGCAGTGTGTCACTGGGAGAGTGCTCTGTCTGGCAGTGTGTCACTCGGAGAGAGCTCGGTATTGCAGTGTGTCAATGGGAGAGCGCTCTGTATCGCAGTGTGTCCCTGGGAGAGCATTCTGTATCGCAGTGTGTCCCTGGGAGAGCGCTTGGTATGGCAGTGTGTCACTGGGAGAGGGCTCTGTATCGCAGTGTGTCACTGGGAGAGGGCTCTGTATCGCAGTGTGTCACCGGGAGAGGGCTCTGTATCGCAGTGTGTCACTGGGAGAGCGCTCTGTATCGCAGTGTGTCACTGGGAGAGCGCTCGGTATGGCAGTGTGTCACTGGGAGAATGCTCTACATCGCAGTGTGTCACTGGGAGAGCGCTCGGTATGGCAGTGTGTCACTGGGAGAGCGCTCTGTATCGCAGTGTGTCACTGGGAGAGCGCTCTGTATGGCAGTGTGTCACTGTGAGAGCGCTCGGTATCGCAGTGTGTCACTGGGAAAGCGCTCGGTATGGCAGTGTGTCACTGGGAGAGTGCTCTGTATCGCAGTGTGTCACTGGGAAAGCGCTCGGTATGGCAGTGTGTCACTGGGAGAGCGCTCTGTATCGCAGTGTGTCACTGGGAAAGCGCTCGGTATGGCAGTGTGTCACTGGGAGAGCGCTCGGTATCGCAGTGTCACTGGGAGAGCGCCCTGCATCGCAGTGTGTCACTGGGAGAGCGCTCGGTATGGCAGTGTGTCACTGGGAGAGCGCTTGGTATCGCAGTGTGTCACTGGGAAAGCACTCGGTATGGCAGTGTGTCACTGGGAGAGCGCTCGGTATGGCAGTGTGTCACTGGGAGAGCGCTCGGTATGGCAGTGTGTCACTGGGAGAGCGCTCTGTATCGCACTGTGTCACTGGGAGAGCACTCGTTATCGCAGTGTGTCCCTGGGAGAGCGCTCGGTATCGCAGTGTGTAACTGGGAGAATGCTCTGCATCGCAGTGTGTCACTGGGAGAGCGCTCGGTATGGCAGTGTGTCACTGGGAAAGCGCTCGGTATGGCAGTGTGTCACTGGGAGAGCGCTCGGTATGGCAGTGTGTCACTGGGAGAGTGCTCTGTGTCGCAGTGTGTCCCTGGCAGAGCGCTCGGTATGGCAGTGTGTCACTGGGAGTGTGCTCTGTATCGCAGTGTGTCACTGGGAGAGCGCTCGGTATCGCAGTGTGTCACTGGGAGAATGCTCTGCATCGCAGTGTGTCACTGGGAGAGCTCTCGATATGGCAGTGTGTCACTGGGAGAGCGCTCTGTATCGCAGTGTGTCCCTGGGAGAGCACTCTGTATCGCAGTGTGTCCCTGGCAGAGCGCTCGATATGGCAGTGTGTAACAGGGAGAGTGCTCTGTATCGCAGTGGGTCACTGGGAGAGTGCTCTGTATCACAGTGTGCCACTGGAAAAGTGCTCTGTTTGGCAGTGTGTCACTGGGAGAGTGCTCTGTTTGGCAGTGTGTCACTGGGAAAGTGCTCTGTTTGGCAGTGTGTCACTGGGAGAGTGCTCTGTATCGCAGTGTGTCACTGGGAAAGCGCTCGGTATGGCAGTGTGTCACTGGGAGGGCACTCGGTATAGCAGTGTGTCACTGGGAAAGTGCTCGGTATGGCAGTGTGTCACTGGTAGAGTGCTCTGTATCGCAGTGTGTCACTGGGAAAGCGCTCGGTATGGCAGTGTGTCACTGGGAAGCGCATGGTATGGCAGTGTGTAACTGGGAGAATGCTCTGCATCGCAGTGTGTCACTGGGACAACGCTCAGTACGGCAGTGTGTAACTGGCAGAGTGCTCTGTATCGCAGTGTGTCACTGGGAGAGCGCTCGGTATGGCAGTGTGTCACTGGGAGAGCGCTCTGTATTGTAGTGTGTCACTGGGAGAGAGCTGGTATGGCAGTGTGTCACTGGGAGAACGCTCTGTACCACAGTGTGTCACTGGGACAGTGCTCTGTATCGCAGTGTGTCACTGGATAAGCGCTCTCTATCGCAGTGTGTCACTGGGAGAACGCTCGGTATGGCAGTGTGTCACTGGGAGAGCGCTCTGTATTGCAGTGTGTCACTGGGAGAGAGCTAGTATGGCAGTGTGTCACCGGGAGAGCGCTCTGTACCACAGTGTGTCACTGGGAGAGTGCTCTGTATTGCAGTGTGCCACTGGGAGGGCTCTCGGTATAGCAGTGTGTCACTGGGAGTGTGCTCTGTGTGGCAATGTGTCACTGGGAGAGCACTCGGTATCGCAGTGTGTCACTGGGAGAGCGCACTGTATCACAGTGTGTCACTGGGAGAGTGCTCTGCATCGCAGTGTGTATCTGGGAGAGTGCTCTGTATCGCAGTGTGTCACTGGGAAAGCGCTCGGTATGGCAGTGTGTCACTGGGAGAGCGCTCTGTATCGCAGTGTGTCCCTGGGAGAGCACTCGGTATGGCAGTGTGTCACTGGGAGAGCGCTCGGTATGGCAGTGTGTAACTGGGAGAGTGCTCTGTATCGCAGTGTGTCACTGGGATAGCGCTCGGTATGGCAGAGTGTCACTGGGAGAGCGCTCGGTATGGCAGTGTGTCACTGGGAGAGCGCTCTGTATCGCAGTGTGTCGCTCTATATCGCAGTGTATCACTGGGAGAGTGTTAGGTATCACACTGTCACTGGGAGAATGCACTGTTTGCAGTGTGTCACTGGGAGAGTGCTCTGTATCACACCACTGATAAGTACTCTTGTGTCACTGGTAGATTGCTGTGCATTGCAGTCTGCCAGTGGGAGGGTGCTCTGTATGGCAGTGTGCCAGTGGGAGAGTGCTCTGTATCGCAGTGCGTCACTGGGATAGTGCTCTGTATCGCAGTGCGACACTGGGAGTGTGCTCCGTATCAAAGAACAAATAAATGTACAGCACAGGAACAGGCCCTTCGGCCCTCCAATCCCGTGCCAACCATGCTGCCCGACTAAACTACTATCTTCTACACTTCCAGGGTCCGTATCCCTCTATTCCCATCCTATTCACGTATTTGTCAAGATGCCCCTTAAATGTCACTATCGTCCCTGCTTCCACCACCTCCTCCGGTAGCGAGTTCCAGGCACCCAGTACCCTCTGCGTAAAAAAACTTGCCTCGTACATCTACTCTAAACCTTGCCCCTCTCACCTTAAACCTATGCCCCCTAGTAATTGACCCCTCTACCCTGGGGAAAAGCCTCTGACTATCCACTCTGTCGATGCCCCTCATAATTTTGTAGACCTCTATCAGGTCTCCCCTCAACCTCCTTCGTTCCAGTGAGAACAAACCGAGTTTATTCAACCGCTCCTCATAGCTAATGCCCCCCATACCAGGCAACATTCTGGTAAATCTCTTCTGCACCCTCTCTAAAGCCTCCACATCCTTCTGGTAATGTGGCGACCAGAATTGAACACTATACTCCAAGTGTGGCCTAACTAAGATTCTATACAGCTGCAACATGACTTGCCAATTCTTAAACTCAATGCCCCGGCCAATGAAGAGCCCCGGTATCGCAGTGTGTCACTGGGAGAGTGCTCTGTATCACAGTGTGTAACTGGGAGAGTGCTCTGTATCGCAGTGTGTCACTGGGAAAGCGCTCGGTATGGCAGTGTGTCACTGGGAGAGCACTCTGTATCGCAGTGTGTCCCTGGGAGAGCACTCTGTATCGCAGTGTGTCCCTGGGAGAGCGCTCGGCACGGCAGTGTGTCACTGCGAGAGCGCTCTGTATCGCAGTGTGTCACTGGGAGAGCGCTGGTATGGCAGTGTGTCACTGGGAGCGAGCTGTGACACACTGTGATACAGAGCTCTCTCCCAGTGGCACACTGCAATGCTGAGCATTCTCCCAGTGACACAATGCGATAGAGAGCACTCTGCCAGTGACACACTGCCATACCGAGCGCTCTCCCAGTGACACACTGCCATACCGAGTGCTTTCCCAGTGACACACTGCGATACCAAGCGCTCTCCCAGTGACACACTGCCATACCGAGCGCTCTCCCAGTGACACACTGCGATGCAGGGCGCTCTCCCAGTGACACTGCGATACCGAGCGCTCTCCCAGTGACACACTGCCACACTGGGAGTGGGCTCTGTATCGCAGTGTGTCACTCGGGGAGCGCTCGTTATGGCAGTGTGTCCCTGGGAGAGCGCTCGGTATCGCAGTGTGTAACTGGGAGAGTGCTCGTTATCGCAGTGTGTCACTGGGAAAGCGCTCGGTATGGCAGTGTGTCACTGGGAGAGCACTCGGTATGGCAGTGTGTCACTGGGAGAGCGCTCTGTATCACAGTGTGTCACTGGGAGAACGCTCGGTATAGCAGTGTGTCACTGGGAGAGCACTCGGTATGGCAGTGTGTCACAGGGAGAGCACTCTGTATCGCAGTGTGTCCCTGGGAGAGCATTCTGTATCGCAGTGTGTCCCTGGGAGAGCGCTCGGCATGGCAGTGTGTCACTGGGAGAGTGCTCTGTATCGCAGTGTGTCCCTGGGAGAGCGCTCGGTACAGCAGTGTATCACTGGGAGAATGTTCTGCATTGCAGTGTGCCACTGGGAGGGCACTCGGTATAGCAGTGTGTCACTGAGAGAGTGCTCTGTATCGCAGTGTGTCACTGGGAGAGCGCTCGGTATAGCAGTGTGTCACTGGGAGTGTGCTCTGTGTGGCAGTGTGTCACTGGGAGAGCACTCGTTATCGCAGTGTATCACTGGGAGTGGGCTCTGTATCGCAGTGTGTCACTCGGGGAGCGCTCGTTATGGCAGTGTGTCCCTGGGAGAGCGCTCGGTATTGCAGTGTGTCACTGGGAGTGCGCTCTGTATCACAGTGTGTCACTGGGAGAGCGCTCTGTATCGCAGTGTGTCCCTAGGAGAGCACTCTGTATCGCAGTGTGTCACTGGGAGAGCGCTCTGTATCACAGTGTGTCACTGGGAGAGCGCTCTGTATCGCAGTGTGTCCCTGGGAGAGCACTCTGTATCGCAGTGTGTCCCTGGGAGAGCGCTCGGTACGGCAGTGTATCACTGGGAGAATGTTCTGCATTGCAGTGTGTCACTGGGAGGGCACTCGGTATCGCAGTGTGTCCCTGTGAGAGCGCTCTGTATCGCAGTGTGCCACTGGGAGAGCGCTCGGTATGGCAGTGTGTCACTGGGAGAGGGCTCTGTATCGCAGTGTGTCACTGTGAGAGCGCTCGGTATGGCAGTGTGTCACTGGGAGAACGCTCTGTATCGCAGTGTCACTGGGAGAGCGCTCTGTATCGCAGTGTGTCACTGTGAGAGGGCTCTGTATCGCAGTGTGTCACTGGGAGAGCGCTCGGTATGGCAGTGTGTCCCTGGGAGAGCGCTCGGTATTGCAGTGTGTCACTGGGAGTGCGTTCTGTATCACAGTGTATCACTGGGAGAGTGCTTTGTAGCGCAGTGTGTCCCTGGGAGAGCACTCTGTATCGCAGTGTGTCAATGGGAGAGCGCTCTGTATCACAGTGTGTCACTGGGAGAGCGCTCTGTATCGCAGTGTGTCCCTGGGAGAGCGCTTGGTATGGCAGTGTGTCACTGGGGGAGCACTCTGTATCGCAGTGTGTCACTGGGATAGGGCTCTGTATCGCAGTGTGTCACTGGGAGAGCGCTCTGTATCACAGTGTGTCCCTGGGAGAGCGCTCGGTATGGCAGTGTGTCACTGGGAGAGCGCTCGGTATGGCAGTGTGTAACTGGGAGAATGCTCTGCATCGCAGTGTGTCACTGGGAGAACGCTCGGTATGGCAGTGTGTAACTGGGAGAGTGCTCTGTATCGCAGTGTGTCACTGTGAGAGGGCTCTGTATCGCAGTGTGTCACTGGGAGAGCGCTCGGTCTGGCAGTGTGTCACTGGGAGAGCGCTCGGTATCGCAGTGTGTAACTGGGAGAGTGCTCTGTATCGCAGTGTGTCACTGGCAGAGCGCTCTCTATCGCATTGTGTCACTGGGAGAATGCTCAGCATTGCAGTGTGTCACTGGGAGAGCACTCTGTATCACAGTGTGTCACTGGGAGAGTGCTCTGTATCGCAGTGTGTAACTGGGAGAGTGCTCTGTATAGCAGTGTGTCACTGGGAGAGTGCTCTGTATCGCAGTGTGTAACTGGGAGAGTGCTCTGTATCGCAGTGTGTCACTGGGAGAGCGCTCGGTATCGCAGTGTCACTGGGAGAGCGCTCGGTATGGCAGTGTGTCACTGGGAGAGCGCTCGGTATCGCACTGTCACTGGGAGAGCGCTCGGTATGGCAGTGTGTCACTGGGAGAGCACTCGGTATCGCAGTGTCACTGGGAGAGCACTCGGTATAGCAGTGTGTCACTGGGAGAGCGCTCTGTATCGCAGTGTGTCACTGGGAGAGCACTCGGTATGGCAGTGTGTCCCTGGGAGAGCACTCGGTATCGCAGTGTCACTGGGAGAGCGCTCGGTATTGCAGTGTGTCACTGGGAGAGCGCTCGGTATCGCAGTGTCACTAGGAGAGCGCTCGGTATGGCAGTGTGTCACTGGGAGAGCACTCGGTATGGCAGTGTGTCACTGGGAGAGGGCTCTGTATCGCAGTGTCACTGGGAGAGCACTCGGTATAGCATTGTGTCACTGGGAGAGCGCTCGGTATGGCAGTGTGTCACTGGGAGAGCGCTATGTATCACAGTGTGTTACTGGGAGAGCGCTCGGTATGGCAGTGTGTCACTGGGAGAGCACTCGGTATCGCAGTGTCACTGGGAGAGCACTCTATCGCAGTGTGTCACTGGGAGAGCGCTCGG
Source organism: Scyliorhinus torazame (assembly GCF_047496885.1). Taxonomy (NCBI): domain Eukaryota; kingdom Metazoa; phylum Chordata; class Chondrichthyes; order Carcharhiniformes; family Scyliorhinidae; genus Scyliorhinus; species Scyliorhinus torazame. The sequence continues at coordinate 138,046,520 of NC_092718.1, forward strand.
TATCGCAGTGTCACTAGGAGAGCGCTCGGTATGGCAGTGTGTCACTGGGAGAGCACTCTGTATAGCAGTGTCACTGGGAGAGCGCTCGGTATGGCAGTGTGTCACTGGGAGAGCGCTCGGTATCGCAGTGTCACTGGGAGAGCGCTCGGTATGGCAGTGTGTCACTGGGAGAACACTCGGTATGGCAGTGTGTCACTGGGAGAGCGCTCGGTATGGCAGTGTGTCACTGGGAGAGCGCTCGGTATCGCAGTGTCACTGGGAGAGCGCTCGGTATGGCAGTGTGTCACTGGGAGAGCACTCGGTATGGCAGTGTGTCACTGGGAGAGCACTCGGTATGGCAGTGTGTCACTGGGAGAGCGCTCGGTATGGCAGTGTTTCACTGGGAGAGGGCTCTGTATGGCAGTGTGTCACTGGGAGAGCACTCGGTATGGCAGTGTGTCACTGGGAGAGCGCTCGGTATGGCAGTGTTTCACTGGGAGAGGGCTCTGTATGGCAGTGTGTCACTGGGAGAGCGCTCTGTATCACAGTGTGTCACTGGGAGAGCACTCTGTATCACAGTGTGTCACTGGGAGAGCGCTCTGTATCACAGTGTGTCACTGGGAGAGCACTCGGTATCGCAGTGTGTCACTGGGAGAGCGCTCTGTATCGCAGTGTGTCACTGGGAGAGCGCTCGGTATGGCAGTGTGTCACTGGGAGAGCACTCGGTATCGCAGTGTGTCACTGGGAGAGCGCTCTGTATCGCAGTGTGTCACTGGGAGAGCGCTCGGTATGGCAGTGTGTCACTGGGAGAGCACTCGGTATCGCAGTGTGTCACTGGGAGAGCGCTCGGTATGGCAGTGTGTCACTGGGAGAGGGCTCGGTATCGCAGTGTGTCACTGGGAGAGCGCTCTGTATCGCAGTGTGTCACTGGGAGAGCGCTCTGTATCGCAGTGTGTCACTGGGAGAGCGCTCTGTATCGCAGTGTGTCACTGGGAGAGCGCTCGGTATGGCAGTGTGTCACTGGGAGAGTGCTCAGTATCGCATTGTGTCACTGGGAGAGCGCTCGGTATCGCAGTGTCACTGGCAGAGCGCTCGGTATGGCATTGTGTCACTGGGAGAGCGCTCGGTATGGCAGTGTGTCACTGGGAGAGCGCTCGGTATGGCAGTGTGTCACTGGGAGAGCGCTCGGTATCGCAGTGTGTCACTGGGAGAGCGCTCTGTATCGCAGTGTGTCACTGGGAGAGCGCTCTGTAGCGCAGTGTGTCACTTGGAGAACGCTCGGTATGGCAGTGTGTCACTGGGAGAGCGCTCGGTATGGCAGTGTGTAACTGGGAGAGAGCTCTGTATCGCAGTGTGTCACTGGGCGAACGCTCGGTATGGCAGTGTCACTGGGAGAGCGCTCGGTATGGCAGTGTGTCACTGGGAGAGCGCTCAGTATGGCAGTGTGTCACTGGGAGAGCGCTCTGTATCGCAGTGTGTCACTGGCAGAGCGCTCTCTATCGCAGTGTGTCCCTGGGAGAGTGCTCTGCATCGCAGTGTGTCACTGGGAGAACGCTCGGTATGACAGTGTGTCACTGGGAGAGCGCTCAGTATGGCAGTGTGTCACTGGCAGAGCGCTCTCTATCGCATTGTGTCACTGGGAGAATGCTCAGCATTGCAGTGTGTCACTGGGAGAGCGCTCTGTATCACAGTGTGTCACTGGGAGAGTGCTCTGTATCGCAGTGTGTAACAGGGAGAGTGCTCGTTATAGCAGTGTGTCACTGGGAGAGTGCTCTGTATCGCAGTGCGTAACTGGGAGATTACTCTGTATCACAGTGTGTCACTGGGAGAGTGCTCTGAATCGCAGTGTGTCACTGGGAGAGTGCTCGGTATCGCAGTGTGTCACTGGGAGAGCGCTCTGTATCGCAGTGTGTCACTGGCAGAGCGCTCTCTATCGCATTGTGTCACTGGGAGAATGCTCAGCATCGCAGTGTGTCCCTGGGAGAGCGCTCGGTATGGCAGTGTGTCACTGGGAGAGCGCTCTGTATCGCAGTGTGTCACTGGGAGAGCGCTGGTATGGCAGTGTGTCACCGGGAGAGGGCTCTGTATCGCAGTGTGTCACTGGGAGAGCGCTCTGTATCGCAGTGTGTCACTGGGAGAGCCCTCGGTATGGCAGTGTGTCACTGGGAGAATGCTCTACATCGCAGTGTGTCACTGGGAGAGCGCTCGGTATGGCAGTGTGTCACTGGGAGAGCGCTCTGTATCGCAGTGTGTCACTGGGAGAGCGCTCTGTATGGCAGTGTGTCACTGTGAGAGCGCTCGGTATCGCAGTGTGTCACTGGGAAAGCGCTCGGTATGGCAGTGTGTCACTGGGAGAGTGCTCTGTATCGCAGTGTGTCACTGGGAAAGCGCTCGGTATGGCAGTGTGTCACTGGGAGAGCGCTCTGTATCGCAGTGTGTCACTGGGAAAGCGCTCGGTATGGCAGTGTGTCACTGGGAGAGCGCTCGGTATCGCAGTGTCACTGGGAGAGCGCCCTGCAACGCAGTGTGTCACTGGGAGAGCCCTCGGTATGGCAGTGTGTCACTGGGAGAGCGCTTGGTATCGCAGTGTGTCACTGGGAAAGCACTCGGTATGGCAGTGTGTCACTGGGAGAGCGCTCGGTATGGCAGTGTGTCACTGGGAGAGCGCTCTGTATCGCACTGTGTCACTGGGAGAGCACTCGTTATCGCAGTGTGTCCCTGGGAGAGCGCTCGGTATCGCAGTGTGTAACTGGGAGAATGCTCTGCATCGCAGTGTGTCACTGGGAGAGCGCTCGGTATGGCAGTGTGTCACTGGGAAAGCGCTCGGTATGGCAGTGTGTCACTGGGAGAGCGCTCGGTATGGCAGTGTGTCACTGGGAGAGTGCTCTGTGTCGCAGTGTGTCCCTGGCAGAGCGCTCGGTATGGCAGTGTGTCACTGGGCGTGTGCTCTGTATCGCAGTGTGTCACTGGGAGAGCGCTCGGTATCGCAGTGTGTCACTGGGAGAATGCTCTGCATCGCAGTGTGTCACTGGGAGAGCTCTCGATATGGCAGTGTGTCACTGGGAGAGCGCTCTGTATCGCAGTGTGTCACTGGCAGAGTGCTCTGTGTCGCAGTGTGTCACTGGGAGAGCGCTCGGTATCGCAGTGTGTCACTGGGAGTGTGCTCTGTGTCGCAGTGTGTCCCTGGCAGAGCGCTCGGTATCGCAGTGTGTAACTGGGAGTGTGCTCTGTATCACAGTGTGTCACTGGGAGAGCGCTCGGTATGGCAGTGTGTCACTGGGAGAGCGCTCGGTATCGCAATGTGTAACTGGGAGAATGCTCTGTATCGCAGTGTGTCACTGTGAGAGGGCTCTGCATCGCAGTGTGTCACTGGGAGAGCGCTTGGTATGGCAGTGTGTCACTGGCAGAGCGCTCTCTATCGCATTGTGTCACTGGGAGAATGCTCAGCATTGCAGTGTGCCACTGGGAGAGCGCTCTGTATCACAGTGTGTCACTGGGTGAGTGCTCTGCATCGCAGTGTGTCACTTGGAGAGCGCTTGGTATGGCAGTGTGTCACTGGGAGAGCGCTCGGCATGGCTGTGTGTCACTGGCAGAGTGCTCTCTATCGCATTGTGTCACTGGGAGAATGCTCAGCATTGCAGTGTGCCACTGGGAGAGAGCTCTGTATCACAGTGTGTCACTGGGAGAGTGCTCTGTATCGCAGTGTGTCACTGGGAAAGCGCTCGGTATGGCAGTGTGTCACTGGGAGAGCACTCTGTATCGCAGTGTGTCCCTGGGAGAGCACTCTGTATCGCAGTGTGTCCCTGGGAGAGCGCTCGGTATGGCAGTGTGTCACTGGGAGAGCACTCTGTATCGCAGTGTGTCCCTGGGAGAGCACTCTGTATCGCAGTGTGTCCCTGGGAGAGCGCTCGGCATGGCAGTGTGTCACTGGGAGAGCGCTCTGTATCGCAGTGTGTCACTGGGAGAGCGCTGGTATGGCAGTGTGTCACTGGGAGAGCACTCTGTATCGCAGTGTGTCCCTGGGAGAGCACTCTGTATCGCAGTGTGTCCCTGGGAGAGCGCTCGGCATGGCAGTGTGTCACTGGGAGAGCGCTCTGTATCGCAGTGTGTCACTGGGAGAGCGCTGGTATGGCAGTGTGTCACTGGGAGAGAACTCTGTACCACAGTGTGTCACTGGGAGAGTGCTCTGTATCGCAGTGTGTCACTGGGAGTGCGCTCTGTATCACAGTGTGTCACTGGGAGAGTGCTCTGTATCGCAGTGTGTCCCTGGGAGAGCACACTGTATCGCAGTGTGTCACTGGGAGAGCGCTCTGTATCACAGTGTGTCACTGGGAGAGCACTGTATCGCAGTGTGTCCCTGGGAGAGCACTCTGTATCGCAGTGTGTCCCTGGGAGAGCGCTCGGTATGGCAGTGTGTCACTGGGAGAGCGCTCTGTATCGCAGTGTGTCACTGGGAGAGCGCTGGTATGGCAGTGTGTCACTGGGAGAGAACTCTGTACCACAGTGTGTCACTGGGAGAGTGCTCTGTATCGCAGTGTGTCCCTGGGAGAGCGCTCGGTACGGCAGTGTATCACTGGGAGAATGTTCTGCATTGAAGTGTGCCATTGGGAGGGCACTCGGTATAGCAGTGTGTCACTGGGAGAGTGCTCTGTTTCGCAGTGTGTCACTGGGAGAGCGCTCGGTATAGCAGTGTGTCACTGGGAGTGTGCTCTGTCTGGCAGTGTGTCACTCGGAGAGCGCTCGGTATTGCAGTGTGTCACTGGGAGAGCACTCGTTATCGCAGTGTGTCACTGGGAGAGGGCTCTGTATCGCAGTGTGTCACTGGGAGAGTGCTCTGTCTGGCAGTGTGTCACTCGGAGAGCGCTCGGTATTGCAGTGTGTCAATGGGAGAGCGCTCTGTATCGCAGTGTGTCCCTGGGAGAGCATTCTGTATCGCAGTGTGTCCCTGGGAGAGCGCTTGGTATGGCAGTGTGTCACTGGGAGAGGGCTCTGTATCGCAGTGTGTCACTGGGAGAGTGCTCTGTCTGGCAGTGTGTCACTCGGAGAGCGCTCGGTATTGCAGTGTGTCAATGGGAGAGCGCTCTGTATCGCAGTGTGTCCCTGGGAGAGCGCTTGGTATGGCAGTGTGTCACTGGGAGAGGGCTCTGTATCGCAGTGTGTCCCTGGGAGAGCATTCTGTATCGCAGTGTGTCCCTGGGAGAGCGCTTGGTATGGCAGTGTGTCACTGGGAGAGGGCTCTGTATCGCAGTGTGTCACTGGGAGAGGGCTCTGTATCGCAGTGTGTCACCGGGAGAGGGCTCTGTATCGCAGTGTGTCACTGGGAGAGCGCTCTGTATCGCAGTGTGTCACTGGGAGAGCGCTCGGTATGGCAGTGTGTCACTGGGAGAATGCTCTACATCGCAGTGTGTCACTGGGAGAGCGCTCGGTATGGCAGTGTGTCACTGGGAGAGCGCTCTGTATCGCAGTGTGTCACTGGGAGAGCGCTCTGTATGGCAGTGTGTCACTGTGAGAGCGCTCGGTATCGCAGTGTGTCACTGGGAAAGCGCTCGGTATGGCAGTGTGTCACTGGGAGAGCGCTCGGTATCGCAGTGTGTCACTGGGAGAGCGCTTGGTATGGCAGTGTGTCAATGGGAGAGCGCTCTGTATCGCAGTGTGTCCCTGGGAGAGCATTCTGTATCGCAGTGTGTCCCTGGGAGAGCGCTTGGTATGGCAGTGTGTCACTGGGAGAGGGCTCTGTATCGCAGTGTGTCACTGGGAGAGGGCTCTGTATCGCAGTGTGTCACCGGGAGAGGGCTCTGTATCGCAGTGTGTCACTGGGAGAGCGCTCTGTATCGCAGTGTGTCACTGGGAGAGCGCTCGGTATGGCAGTGTGTCACTGGGAGAATGCTCTACATCGCAGTGTGTCACTGGGAGAGCGCTCGGTATGGCAGTGTGTCACTGGGAGAGCGCTCTGTATCGCAGTGTGTCACTGGGAGAGCGCTCTGTATGGCAGTGTGTCACTGTGAGAGCGCTCGGTATCGCAGTGTGTCACTGGGAAAGCGCTCGGTATGGCAGTGTGTCACTGGGAGAGTGCTCTGTATCGCAGTGTGTCACTGGGAAAGCGCTCGGTATGGCAGTGTGTCACTGGGAGAGCGCTCTGTATCGCAGTGTGTCACTGGGAAAGCGCTCGGTATGGCAGTGTGTCACTGGGAGAGCGCTCGGTATCGCAGTGTCACTGGGAGAGCGCCCTGCATCGCAGTGTGTCACTGGGAGAGCACTCGTTATCGCAGTGTGTCCCTGGGAGAGCGCTCGGTATCGCAGTGTGTAACTGGGAGAATGCTCTGCATCGCAGTGTGTCACTGGGAGAGCGCTCGGTATGGCAGTGTGTCACTGGGAAAGCGCTCGGTATGGCAGTGTGTCACTGGGAGAGCGCTCGGTATGGCAGTGTGTCACTGGGAGAGTGCTCTGTGTCGCAGTGTGTCCCTGGCAGAGCGCTCGGTATGGCAGTGTGTCACTGGGAGTGTGCTCTGTATCGCAGTGTGTCACTGGGAGAGCGCTCGGTATCGCAGTGTGTCACTGGGAGAATGCTCTGCATCGCAGTGTGTCACTGGGAGAGCTCTCGATATGGCAGTGTGTCACTGGGAGAGCGCTCTGTATCGCAGTGTGTCCCTGGGAGAGCACTCTGTATCGCAGTGTGTCCCTGGCAGAGCGCTCGATATGGCAGTGTGTAACAGGGAGAGTGCTCTGTATCGCAGTGGGTCACTGGGAGAGTGCTCTGTATCACAGTGTGCCACTGGAAAAGTGCTCTGTTTGGCAGTGTGTCACTGGGAGAGTGCTCTGTTTGGCAGTGTGTCACTGGGAAAGTGCTCTGTTTGGCAGTGTGTCACTGGGAGAGTGCTCTGTATCGCAGTGTGTCACTGGGAAAGCGCTCGGTATGGCAGTGTGTCACTGGGAGGGCACTCGGTATAGCAGTGTGTCACTGGGAAAGTGCTCGGTATGGCAGTGTGTCACTAGTAGAGTGCTCTGTATCGCAGTGTGTCACTGGGAAAGCGCTCGGTATGGCAGTGTGTCACTGGGAAGCGCATGGTATGGCAGTGTGTAACTGGGAGAATGCTCTGCATCGCAGTGTGTCACTGGGACAACGCTCAGTACGGCAGTGTGTAACTGGCAGAGTGCTCTGTATCGCAGTGTGTCACTGGGAGAGCGCTCGGTATGGCAGTGTGTCACTGGGAGAGCGCTCTGTATTGTAGTGTGTCACTGGGAGAGAGCTGGTATGGCAGTGTGTCACTGGGAGAACGCTCTGTACCACAGTGTGTCACTGGGACAGTGCTCTGTATCGCAGTGTGTCACTGGATGAGCGCTCTCTATCGCAGTGTGTCACTGGGAGAACGCTCGGTATGGCAGTGTGTCACTGGGAGAGCGCTCTGTATTGCAGTGTGTCACTGGGAGAGAGCTAGTATGGCAGTGTGTCACCGGGAGAGCGCTCTGTACCACAGTGTGTCACTGGGAGAGTGCTCTGTATTGCAGTGTGCCACTGGGAGGGCTCTCGGTATAGCAGTGTGTCACTGGGAGTGTGCTCTGTGTGGCAATGTGTCACTGGGAGAGCACTCGGTATCGCAGTGTGTCACTGGGAGAGCGCACTGTATCACAGTGTGTCACTGGGAGAGTGCTCTGCATCGCAGTGTGTATCTGGGAGAGTGCTCTGTATCGCAGTGTGTCACTGGGAAAGCGCTCGGTATGGCAGTGTGTCACTGGGAGAGCGCTCTGTATCGCAGTGTGTCCCTGGGAGAGCACTCGGTATGGCAGTGTGTCACTGGGAGAGCGCTCGGTATGGCAGTGTGTAACTGGGAGAGTGCTCTGTATCGCAGTGTGTCACTGGGATAGCGCTCGGTATGGCAGAGTGTCACTGGGAGAGCGCTCGGTATGGCAGTGTGTCACTGGGAGAGCGCTCTGTATCGCAGTGTGTCGCTCTATATCGCAGTGTATCACTGGGAGAGTGTTAGGTATCACACTGTCACTGGGAGAATGCACTGTTTGCAGTGTGTCACTGGGAGAGTGCTCTGTATCACACCACTGATAAGTACTCTTGTGTCACTGGTAGATTGCTGTGCATTGCAGTCTGCCAGTGGGAGGGTGCTCTGTATGGCAGTGTGCCAGTGGGAGAGTGCTCTGTATCGCAGTGCGTCACTGGGATAGTGCTCTGTATCGCAGTGCGACACTGGGAGTGTGCTCCGTATCAAAGAACAAATAAATGTACAGCACAGGAACAGGCCCTTCGGCCCTCCAATCCCGTGCCAACCATGCTGCCCGACTAAACTACTATCTTCTACACTTCCAGGGTCCGTATCCCTCTATTCCCATCCTATTCACGTATTTGTCAAGATGCCCCTTAAATGTCACTATCGTCCCTGCTTCCACCACCTCCTCCGGTAGCGAGTTCCAGGCACCCAGTACCCTCTGCGTAAAAAAACTTGCCTCGTACATCTACTCTAAACCTTGCCCCTCTCACCTTAAACCTATGCCCCCTAGTAATTGACCCCTCTACCCTGGGGAAAAGCCTCTGACTATCCACTCTGTCGATGCCCCTCATCATTTTGTAGACCTCTATCAGGTCTCCCCTCAACCTCCTTCGTTCCAGTGAGAACAAACCGAGTTTATTCAACCGCTCCTCATAGCTAATGCCCCCCATACCAGGCAACATTCTGGTAAATCTCTTCTGCACCCTCTCTAAAGCCTCCACATCCTTCTGGTAATGTGGCGACCAGAATTGAACACTATACTCCAAGTGTGGCCTAACTAAGATTCTATACAGCTGCAACATGACTTGCCAATTCTTAAACTCAATGCCCCGGCCAATGAAGAGCCCCGGTATCGCAGTGTGTCACTGGGAGAGTGCTCTGTATCACAGTGTGTAACTGGGAGAGTGCTCTGTATCGCAGTGTGTCACTGGGAAACCGCTCGGTATGGCAGTGTGTCACTGGGAGAGCACTCTGTATCGCAGTGTGTCCCTGGGAGAGCACACTGTATCGCAGTGTGTCCCTGGGAGAGCGCTCGGCACGGCAGTGTGTCACTGGGAGAGCGCTCTGTATCGCAGTGTGTCACTGGGAGCGAGCTGTGACACACTGTGATACAGAGCTCTCTCCCAGTGGCACACTGCAATGCTGAGCATTCTCCCAGTGACACAATGCGATAGAGAGCACTCTGCCAGTGACACACTGCCATACCGAGCGCTCTCCCAGTGACACACTGCCATACCGAGTGCTTTCCCAGTGACACACTGCGATACCAAGCGCTCTCCCAGTGACACACTGCCATACCGAGCGCTCTCCCAGTGACACACTGCGATGCAGGGCGCTCTCCCAGTGACACTGCGATACCGAGTGTCCCTGGGAGAGCACTCTGTATCGCAGTGTGTCAATGGGAGTGCGTTCTGTATCACAGTGTATCACTGGGAGAGTGCTTTGTAGCGCAGTGTGTCCCTGGGAGAGCACTCTGTATCGCAGTGTGTCAATGGGAGAGCGCTCTGTATCACAGTGTGTCACTGGGAGAGCGCTCTGTATCGCAGTGTGTCCCTGGGAGAGCGCTTGGTATGGCAGTGTGTCACTGGGGGAGCAGTCTGTATCGCAGTGTGTCACTGGGAGAGGGCTCTGTATCGCAGTGTGTCACTGGGAGAGCGCTCTGTATCACAATGTGTCCCTGGGAGAGCGCTCGGTATGGCAGTGTGTCACTGGGAGAGCGCTCGGTATGGCAGTGTGTATCTGGGAGAATGCTCTGCATCGCAGTGTGTCACTGGGAGAACGCTCGGTATGGCAGTGTGTAACTGGGAGAGTGCTCTGTATCGCAGTGTGTCACTGTGAGAGGGCTCTGTATCGCAGTGTGTCACTGGGAGAGCGCTCGGTCTGGCAGTGTGTCACTGGGAGAGCGCTCGGTATCGCAGTGTGTAACTGGGAGAGTGCTCTGTATCGCAGTGTGTCACTGGCAGAGCGCTCTCTATCGCATTGTGTCACTGGGGGAATGCTCAGCGTTGCAGTGTGTCACTGGGAGAGCACTCTGTATCACAGTGTGTCACTGGGAGAGTGCTCTGTATCGCAGTGTGGAACTGGGAGAGTGCTCTGTATAGCAGTGTGTCACTGGGAGAGTGCTCTGTATCGCAGTGTGTAACTGGGAGAGTGCTCTGTATCGCAGTGTGTCACTGGGAGAGCGCTCGGTATCGCAGTGTCACTGGGAGAGCGCTCGGTATGGCAGTGTGTCACTGGGAGAGCGCTCGGTATCGCACTGTCACTGGGAGAGCGCTCGGTATGGCAGTGTGTCACTGGGAGAGCACTCGGTATCGCAGTGTCACTGGGAGAGCACTCGGTATAGCAGTGTGTCACTGGGAGAGCGCTCTGTATCGCAGTGTGTCACTGGGAGAGTACTCGGTATGGCAGTGTGTCCCTGGGAGAGCACTCGGTATCGCAGTGTCACTGGGAGGGCGCTCGGTATTGCAGTGTGTCACTGGGAGAGCGCTCGGTATCGCAGTGTCACTAGGAGAGCGCTCGGTATGGCAGTGTGTCACTGGGAGAGCACTCGGTATGGCAGTGTGTCACTGGGAGAGGGCTCTGTATCGCAGTGTCACTGGGAGAGCACTCGGTATAGCATTGTGTCACTGGGAGAGCGCTCGGTATGGCAGTGTGTCACTGGGAGAGCACTATGTATCACAGTGTGTCACTGGGAGAGCGCTCGGTATGGCAGTGTGTCACTGGGAGAGCACTCGGTATCGCAGTGTCACTGGGAGAGCACTCTATCGCAGTGTGTCACTGGGAGAGCGCTCGGTATCGCAGTGTCACTAGGAGAGCGCTCGGTATGGCAGTGTGTCACTGGGAGAGCACTCTGTATAGCAGTGTCACTGGGATAGCGCTCGGTATGACAGTGTGTCACTGGGAGAGCGCTCGGTATCGCAGTGTCACTGGGAGAGCGCTCGGTATGGCAGTGTGTCACTGGGAGAACACTCGGTATGGCAGTGTGTCACTGGGAGAGCGCTCGGTATGGCAGTGTGTCACTGGGAGAGCGCTCGGTATCGCAGTGTCACTGGGAGAGCGCTCGGTATGGCAGTGTGTCACTGGGAGAGCACTCGGTATGGCAGTGTGTCACTGGGAGAGCACTCGGTATGGCAGTGTGTCACTGGGAGAGCGCTCGGTATGGCAGTGTTTCACTGGGAGAGGGCTCTGTATGGCAGTGTGTCACTGGGAGAGCACTCGGTATGGCAGTGTGTCACTGGGAGAGCGCTCGGTATGGCAGTGTTTCAGTGGGAGAGGGCTCTGTATGGCAGTGTGTCACTGGGAGAGCGCTCTGTATCACAGTGTGTCACTGGGAGAGCACTCTGTATCACAGTGTGTCACTGGGAGAGCGCTCTGTATCACAGTGTGTCACTGGGAGAGCACTCGGTATCGCAGTGTGTCACTGGGAGAGCGCTCTGTATCGCAGTGTGTCACTGGGAGAGCGCTCGGTATGGCAGTGTGTCACTGGGAGAGCACTCGGTATCGCAGTGTGTCACTGGGAGAGCGCTCTGTATCGCAGTGTGTCACTGGGAGAGCGCTCGGTATGGCAGTGTGTCACTGGGAGAGCACTCGGTATCGCAGTGTGTCACTGGGAGAGCGCTCGGTATGGCAGTGTGTCACTGGGAGAGGGCTCGGTATCGCAGTGTGTCACTGGGAGAGCGCTCTGTATCGCAGTGTGTCACTGGGAGAGCGCTCTGTATCGCAGTGTGTCACTGGGAGAGCGCTCTGTATCGCAGTGTGTCACTGGGAGAGCGCTCGGTATGGCAGTGTGTCACTGGGAGAGTGCTCAGTATCGCATTGTGTCACTGGGAGAGCGCTCGGTATCGCAGTGTCACTGGGAGAGCGCTCGGTATGGCAGTGTGTCACTGGGAGAGCGCTCGGTATGGCAGTGTGTCACTGGGAGAGCGCTCGGTATCGCAGTGTGTCACTGGGAGAGCGCTCTGTATCGCAGTGTGTCACTGGGAGAGCGCTCTGTAGCGCAGTGTGTCACTTGGAGAACGCTCGGTATGGCAGTGTGTCACTGGGAGAGCGCTCGGTATGGCAGTGTGTAACTGGGAGAGAGCTCTGTATCGCAGTGTGTCACTGGGCGAACGCTCGGTATGGCAGTGTCACTGGGAGAGCGCTCGGTATGGCAGTGTGTCATTGGGAGAGCGCTCAGTATGGCAGTGTGTCACTGGGAGAGCGCTCTGTATTGCAGTGTGTCACTGGCAGAGCGCTCTCTATCGCAGTGTGTCCCTGGGAGAGTGCTCTGCATCGCAGTGTGTCACTGGGAGAACGCTCGGTATGACAGTGTGTCACTGGGAGAGCGCTCAGTATGGCAGTGTGTCACTGGCAGAGCGCTCTCTATCGCATTGTGTCACTGGGAGAATGCTCAGCATTGCAGTGTGTCACTGGGAGAGCGCTCTGTATCACAGTGTGTCACTGGGAGAGTGCTCTGTATCGCAGTGTGTAACAGGGAGAGTGCTCGTTATAGCAGTGTGTCACTGGGAGAGTGCTCTGTATCGCAGTGCGTAACTGGGAGATTACTCTGTATCACAGTGTGTCACTGGGAGAGTGCTCTGAATCGCAGTGTGTCACTGGGAGAGTGCTCGGTATCGCAGTGTGTCACTGGGAGAGCGCTCTGTATCGCAGTGTGTCACTGGCAGAGCGCTCTCTATCGCATTGTGTCACTGGGAGAATGCTCAGCATCGCAGTGTGTCCCTGGGAGAGCGCTCGGTATGGCAGTGTGTCACTGGGAGAGCGCTCTGTATCGCAGTGTGTCACTGGGAGAGCGCTGGTATGGCAGTGTGTCACCGGGAGAGGGCTCTGTATCGCAGTGTGTCACTGGGAGAGCGCTCTGTATCACAGTGTGTCACTGGGAGAGCCCTCGGTATGGCAGTGTGTCACTGGGAGAATGCTCTACATCGCAGTGTGTCACTGGGAGAGCGCTCGGTATGGCAGTGTGTCACTGGGAGAGCGCTCTGTATCGCAGTGTGTCACTGGGAGAGCGCTCTGTATGGCAGTGTGTCACTGTGAGAGCGCTCGGTATCGCAGTGTGTCACTGGGAAAGCGCTCGGTATGGCAGTGTGTCACTGGGAGAGTGCTCTGTATCGCAGTGTGTCACTGGGAAAGCGCTCGGTATGGCAGTGTGTCACTGGGAGAGCGCTCTGTATCGCAGTGTGTCACTGGGAAAGCGCTCGGTATGGCAGTGTGTCACTGGGAGAGCGCTCGGTATCGCAGTGTCACTGGGAGAGCGCCCTGCATCGCAGTGTGTCACTGGGAGAGCGCTCGGTATGGCAGTGTGTCACTGGGAGAGCGCTTGGTATCGCAGTGTGTCACTGGGAAAGCACTCGGTATGGCAGTGTGTCACTGGGAGAGCGCTCGGTATGGCAGTGTGTCACTGGGAGAGCGCTCTGTATCGCACTGTGTCACTGGGAGAGCACTCGTTATCGCAGTGTGTCCCTGGGAGAGCGCTCGGTATCGCAGTGTGTAACTGGGAGAATGCTCTGCATCGCAGTGTGTCACTGGGAGAGCGCTCGGTATGGCAGTGTGTCACTGGGAAAGCGCTCGGTATGGCAGTGTGTCACTGGGAGAGCGCTCGGTATGGCAGTGTGTCACTGGGAGAGTGCTCTGTGTCGCAGTGTGTCCCTGGCAGAGCGCTCGGTATGGCAGTGTGTCACTGGGAGTGTGCTCTGTATCGCAGTGTGTCACTGGGAGAGCGCTCGGTATCGCAGTGTGTCACTGGGAGAATGCTCTGCATCGCAGTGTGTCACTGGGAGAGCTCTCGATATGGCAGTGTGTCACTGGGAGAGCGCTCTGTATCGCAGTGTGTCACTGGCAGAGTGCTCTGTGTCGCAGTGTGTCACTGGGAGAGCGCTCGGTATCGCAGTGTGTCACTGGGAGTGTGCTCTGTGTCGCAGTGTGTCCCTGGCAGAGCGCTCGGTATCGCAGTGTGTAACTGGGAGTGTGCTCTGTATCACAGTGTGTCACTGGGAGAGCGCTCGGTATGGCAGTGTGTCACTGGGAGAGCGCTCGGTATCGCAATGTGTAACTGGGAGAATGCTCTGTATCGCAGTGTGTCACTGTGAGAGGGCTCTGCATCGCAGTGTGTCACTGGGAGAGCGCTTGGTATGGCAGTGTGTCACTGGCAGAGCGCTCTCTATCGCATTGTGTCACTGGGAGAATGCTCAGCATTGCAGTGTGCCACTGGGAGAGCGCTCTGTATCACAGTGTGTCACTGGGAGAGTGCTCTGCATCGCAGTGTGTCACTGGGAGAGCGCTTGGTATAGCAATGTGTCACTGGGAGAGCGCTCGGTATCGCAATGTGTAACTGGGAGAATGCTCTGTATCGCAGTGTGTCACTGTGAGAGGGCTCTGCATCGCAGTGTGTCACTGGGAGAGCGCTTGGTATGGCAGTGTGTCACTGGCAGAGCGCTCTCTATCGCATTGTGTCACTGGGAGAATGCTCAGCATTGCAGTGTGCCACTGGGAGAGCGCTCTGTATCACAGTGTGTCACTGGGTGAGTGCTCTGCATCGCAGTGTGTCACTGGGAGAGCGCTTGGTATGGCAGTGTGTCACTGGGAGAGCGCTCGGCATGGCTGTGTGTCACTGGCAGAGTGCTCTCTATCGCATTGTGTCACTGGGAGAATGCTCAGCATTGCAGTGTGCCACTGGGAGAGAGCTCTGTATCACAGTGTGTCACTGGGAGAGTGCTCTGTATCGCAGTGTGTAACTGGGAGAGTGCTCGTTATCGCAGTGTGTCACTGGGAAAGCGCTCGGTATGGCAGTATGTCACTGGGAGAGCACTCGGTATGGCAGTGTGTCACTGGGAGAGCGCTCTGTATCACAGTGTGTCACTGGGAGAACGCTCGGTATAGCAGTGTGTCACTGGGAGAGCACTCGGTATGGCAGTGTGTCACAGGGAGAGCACTCTGTATCGCAGTGTGTCCCTGGGAGAGCATTCTGTATCGCAGTGTGTCCCTGGGAGAGCGCTCGGCATGGCAGTGTGTCACTGGGAGAGTGCTCTGTATCGCAGTGTGTCCCTGGGAGAGCGCTCGGTACGGCAGTGTATCACTGGGAGAATGTTCTGCATTGCAGTGTGCCACTGGGAGGGCACTCGGTATAGCAGTGTGTCACTGAGAGAGTGCTCTGTATCGCAGTGTGTCACTGGGAGAGCGCTCGGTATAGCAGTGTGTCACTGGGAGTGTGCTCTGTGTGGCAGTGTGTCACTGGGAGAGCACTCGTTATCGCAGTGTATCACTGGGAGTGGGCTCTGTATCGCAGTGTGTCACTCGGGGAGCGCTCGTTATGGCAGTGTGTCCCTGGGAGAGCGCTCGGTATTGCAGTGTGTCACTGGGAGTGCGCTCTGTATCACAGTGTGTCACTGGGAGAGCGCTCTGTATCGCAGTGTGTCCCTAGGAGAGCACTCTGTATCGCAGTGTGTCACTGGGAGAGCGCTCTGTATCACAGTGTGTCACTGGGAGAGCGCTCTGTATCGCAGTGTGTCCCTGGGAGAGCACTCTGTATCGCAGTGTGTCCCTGGGAGAGCGCTCGGTACGGCAGTGTATCACTGGGAGAATGTTCTGCATTGCAGTGTGTCACTGGGAGGGCACTCGGTATCGCAGTGTGTCCCTGTGAGAGCGCTCTGTATCGCAGTGTGCCACTGGGAGAGCGCTCGGTATGGCAGTGTGTCACTGGGAGAGGGCTCTGTATCGCAGTGTGTCACTGTGAGAGCGCTCGGTATGGCAGTGTGTCACTGGGAGAACGCTCTGTATCGCAGTGTCACTGGGAGAGCGCTCTGTATCGCAGTGTGTCACTGTGAGAGGGCTCTGTATCGCAGTGTGTCACTGGGAGAGCGCTCGGTATGGCAGTGTGTCCCTGGGAGAGCGCTCGGTATTGCAGTGTGTCACTGGGAGTGCGTTCTGTATCACAGTGTATCACTGGGAGAGTGCTTTGTAGCGCAGTGTGTCACTGGGAGAGTGCTCTGCATCGCAGTGTGTCACTGGGAGAGCGCTTGGTATAGCAATGTGTCACTGGGAGAGCGCTCGGTATCGCAATGTGTAACTGGGAGAATGCTCTGTATCGCAGTGTGTCACTGTGAGAGGGCTCTGCATCGCAGTGTGTCACTGGGAGAGCGCTTGGTATGGCAGTGTGTCACTGGCAGAGCGCTCTCTATCGCATTGTGTCACTGGGAGAATGCTCAGCATTGCAGTGTGCCACTGGGAGAGCGCTCTGTATCACAGTGTGTCACTGGGTGAGTGCTCTGCATCGCAGTGTGTCACTGGGAGAGCGCTTGGTATGGCAGTGTGTCACTGGGAGAGCGCTCGGCATGGCTGTGTGTCACTGGCAGAGTGCTCTCTATCGCATTGTGTCACTGGGAGAATGCTCAGCATTGCAGTGTGCCACTGGGAGAGAGCTCTGTATCACAGTGTGTCACTGGGAGAGCGCTCGGTATGGCAGTGTGTCACTGGGAGAACGCTCTGTATCGCAGTGTCACTGGGAGAGCGCTCTGTATCGCAGTGTGTCACTGTGAGAGGGCTCTGTATCGCAGTGTGTCACTGGGAGAGCGCTCGGTATGGCAGTGTGTCCCTGGGAGAGCGCTCGGTATTGCAGTGTGTCACTGGGAGTGCGTTCTGTATCACAGTGTATCACTGGGAGAGTGCTTTGTAGCGCAGTGTGTCCCTGGGAGAGCACTCTGTATCGCAGTGTGTCAATGGGAGAGCGCTCTGTATCACAGTGTGTCACTGGGAGAGCGCTCTGTATCGCAGTGTGTCCCTGGGAGAGCGCTTGGTATGGCAGTGTGTCACTGGGGGAGCACTCTGTATCGCAGTGTGTCACTGGGAGAGGGCTCTGTATCGCAGTGTGTCACTGGGAGAGCGCTCTGTATCACAGTGTGTCCCTGGGAGAGCGCTCGGTATGGCAGTGTGTCACTGGGAGAGCGCTCGGTATGGCAGTGTGTAACTGGGAGAATGCTCTGCATCGCAGTGTGTCACTGGGAGAACGCTCGGTATGGCAGTGTGTCACTGGGAGAGCACTCGGTATGGCAGTGTGTCACTGGGAGAGCGCTCGGTATGGCAGTGTGTCACTGGGAGAGCGCTCGGTATCGCAGTGTCACTGGGAGAGCGCTCGGTATGGCAGTGTGTCACTGGGAGAGCACTCGGTATGGCAGTGTGTCACTGGGAGAGCACTCGGTATGGCAGTGTGTCACTGGGAGAGCGCTCGGTATGGCAGTGTTTCACTGGGAGAGGGCTCTGTATGGCAGTGTGTCACTGGGAGAGCACTCGGTATGGCAGTGTGTCACTGGGAGAGCGCTCGGTATGGCAGTGTTTCAGTGGGAGAGGGCTCTGTATGGCAGTGTGTCACTGGGAGAGCGCTCTGTATCACAGTGTGTCACTGGGAGAGCACTCTGTATCACAGTGTGTCACTGGGAGAGCGCTCTGTATCACAGTGTGTCACTGGGAGAGCACTCGGTATCGCAGTGTGTCACTGGGAGAGCGCTCTGTATCGCAGTGTGTCACTGGGAGAGCGCTCGGTATGGCAGTGTGTCACTGGGAGAGCACTCGGTATCGCAGTGTGTCACTGGGAGAGCGCTCTGTATCGCAGTGTGTCACTGGGAGAGCGCTCGGTATGGCAGTGTGTCACTGGGAGAGCACTCGGTATCGCAGTGTGTCACTGGGAGAGCGCTCGGTATGGCAGTGTGTCACTGGGAGAGGGCTCGGTATCGCAGTGTGTCACTGGGAGAGCGCTCTGTATCGCAGTGTGTCACTGGGAGAGCGCTCTGTATCGCAGTGTGTCACTGGGAGAGCGCTCTGTATCGCAGTGTGTCACTGGGAGAGCGCTCGGTATGGCAGTGTGTCACTGGGAGAGTGCTCAGTATCGCATTGTGTCACTGGGAGAGCGCTCGGTATCGCAGTGTCACTGGGAGAGCGCTCGGTATGGCAGTGTGTCACTGGGAGAGCGCTCGGTATGGCAGTGTGTCACTGGGAGAGCGCTCGGTATCGCAGTGTGTCACTGGGAGAGCGCTCTGTATCGCAGTGTGTCACTGGGAGAGCGCTCTGTAGCGCAGTGTGTCACTTGGAGAACGCTCGGTATGGCAGTGTGTCACTGGGAGAGCGCTCGGTATGGCAGTGTGTAACTGGGAGAGAGCTCTGTATCGCAGTGTGTCACTGGGCGAACGCTCGGTATGGCAGTGTCACTGGGAGAGCGCTCGGTATGGCAGTGTGTCATTGGGAGAGCGCTCAGTATGGCAGTGTGTCACTGGGAGAGCGCTCTGTATTGCAGTGTGTCACTGGCAGAGCGCTCTCTATCGCAGTGTGTCCCTGGGAGAGTGCTCTGCATCGCAGTGTGTCACTGGGAGAACGCTCGGTATGACAGTGTGTCACTGGGAGAGCGCTCAGTATGGCAGTGTGTCACTGGCAGAGCGCTCTCTATCGCATTGTGTCACTGGGAGAATGCTCAGCATTGCAGTGTGTCACTGGGAGAGCGCTCTGTATCACAGTGTGTCACTGGGAGAGTGCTCTGTATCGCAGTGTGTAACAGGGAGAGTGCTCGTTATAGCAGTGTGTCACTGGGAGAGTGCTCTGTATCGCAGTGCGTAACTGGGAGATTACTCTGTATCACAGTGTGTCACTGGGAGAGTGCTCTGAATCGCAGTGTGTCACTGGGAGAGTGCTCGGTATCGCAGTGTGTCACTGGGAGAGCGCTCTGTATCGCAGTGTGTCACTGGCAGAGCGCTCTCTATCGCATTGTGTCACTGGGAGAATGCTCAGCATCGCAGTGTGTCCCTGGGAGAGCGCTCGGTATGGCAGTGTGTCACTGGGAGAGCGCTCTGTATCGCAGTGTGTCACTGGGAGAGCGCTGGTATGGCAGTGTGTCACCGGGAGAGGGCTCTGTATCGCAGTGTGTCACTGGGAGAGCGCTCTGTATCACAGTGTGTCACTGGGAGAGCCCTCGGTATGGCAGTGTGTCACTGGGAGAATGCTCTACATCGCAGTGTGTCACTGGGAGAGCGCTCGGTATGGCAGTGTGTCACTGGGAGAGCGCTCTGTATCGCAGTGTGTCACTGGGAGAGCGCTCTGTATGGCAGTGTGTCACTGTGAGAGCGCTCGGTATCGCAGTGTGTCACTGGGAAAGCGCTCGGTATGGCAGTGTGTCACTGGGAGAGTGCTCTGTATCGCAGTGTGTCACTGGGAAAGCGCTCGGTATGGCAGTGTGTCACTGGGAGAGCGCTCTGTATCGCAGTGTGTCACTGGGAAAGCGCTCGGTATGGCAGTGTGTCACTGGGAGAGCGCTCGGTATCGCAGTGTCACTGGGAGAGCGCCCTGCATCGCAGTGTGTCACTGGGAGAGCGCTCGGTATGGCAGTGTGTCACTGGGAGAGCGCTTGGTATCGCAGTGTGTCACTGGGAAAGCACTCGGTATGGCAGTGTGTCACTGGGAGAGCGCTCGGTATGGCAGTGTGTCACTGGGAGAGCGCTCTGTATCGCACTGTGTCACTGGGAGAGCACTCGTTATCGCAGTGTGTCCCTGGGAGAGCGCTCGGTATCGCAGTGTGTAACTGGGAGAATGCTCTGCATCGCAGTGTGTCACTGGGAGAGCGCTCGGTATGGCAGTGTGTCACTGGGAAAGCGCTCGGTATGGCAGTGTGTCACTGGGAGAGCGCTCGGTATGGCAGTGTGTCACTGGGAGAGTGCTCTGTGTCGCAGTGTGTCCCTGGCAGAGCGCTCGGTATGGCAGTGTGTCACTGGGAGTGTGCTCTGTATCGCAGTGTGTCACTGGGAGAGCGCTCGGTATCGCAGTGTGTCACTGGGAGAATGCTCTGCATCGCAGTGTGTCACTGGGAGAGCTCTCGATATGGCAGTGTGTCACTGGGAGAGCGCTCTGTATCGCAGTGTGTCACTGGCAGAGTGCTCTGTGTCGCAGTGTGTCACTGGGAGAGCGCTCGGTATCGCAGTGTGTCACTGGGAGTGTGCTCTGTGTCGCAGTGTGTCCCTGGCAGAGCGCTCGGTATCGCAGTGTGTAACTGGGAGTGTGCTCTGTATCACAGTGTGTCACTGGGAGAGCGCTCGGTATGGCAGTGTGTCACTGGGAGAGCGCTCGGTATCGCAATGTGTAACTGGGAGAATGCTCTGTATCGCAGTGTGTCACTGTGAGAGGGCTCTGCATCGCAGTGTGTCACTGGGAGAGCGCTTGGTATGGCAGTGTGTCACTGGCAGAGCGCTCTCTATCGCATTGTGTCACTGGGAGAATGCTCAGCATTGCAGTGTGCCACTGGGAGAGCGCTCTGTATCACAGTGTGTCACTGGGAGAGTGCTCTGCATCGCAGTGTGTCACTGGGAGAGCGCTTGGTATAGCAATGTGTCACTGGGAGAGCGCTCGGTATCGCAATGTGTAACTGGGAGAATGCTCTGTATCGCAGTGTGTCACTGTGAGAGGGCTCTGCATCGCAGTGTGTCACTGGGAGAGCGCTTGGTATGGCAGTGTGTCACTGGCAGAGCGCTCTCTATCGCATTGTGTCACTGGGAGAATGCTCAGCATTGCAGTGTGCCACTGGGAGAGCGCTCTGTATCACAGTGTGTCACTGGGTGAGTGCTCTGCATCGCAGTGTGTCACTGGGAGAGCGCTTGGTATGGCAGTGTGTCACTGGGAGAGCGCTCGGCATGGCTGTGTGTCACTGGCAGAGTGCTCTCTATCGCATTGTGTCACTGGGAGAATGCTCAGCATTGCAGTGTGCCACTGGGAGAGAGCTCTGTATCACAGTGTGTCACTGGGAGAGTGCTCTGTATCGCAGTGTGTAACTGGGAGAGTGCTCGTTATCGCAGTGTGTCACTGGGAAAGCGCTCGGTATGGCAGTATGTCACTGGGAGAGCACTCGGTATGGCAGTGTGTCACTGGGAGAGCGCTCTGTATCACAGTGTGTCACTGGGAGAACGCTCGGTATAGCAGTGTGTCACTGGGAGAGCACTCGGTATGGCAGTGTGTCACAGGGAGAGCACTCTGTATCGCAGTGTGTCCCTGGGAGAGCATTCTGTATCGCAGTGTGTCCCTGGGAGAGCGCTCGGCATGGCAGTGTGTCACTGGGAGAGTGCTCTGTATCGCAGTGTGTCCCTGGGAGAGCGCTCGGTACGGCAGTGTATCACTGGGAGAATGTTCTGCATTGCAGTGTGCCACTGGGAGGGCACTCGGTATAGCAGTGTGTCACTGAGAGAGTGCTCTGTATCGCAGTGTGTCACTGGGAGAGCGCTCGGTATAGCAGTGTGTCACTGGGAGTGTGCTCTGTGTGGCAGTGTGTCACTGGGAGAGCACTCGTTATCGCAGTGTATCACTGGGAGTGGGCTCTGTATCGCAGTGTGTCACTCGGGGAGCGCTCGTTATGGCAGTGTGTCCCTGGGAGAGCGCTCGGTATTGCAGTGTGTCACTGGGAGTGCGCTCTGTATCACAGTGTGTCACTGGGAGAGCGCTCTGTATCGCAGTGTGTCCCTAGGAGAGCACTCTGTATCGCAGTGTGTCACTGGGAGAGCGCTCTGTATCACAGTGTGTCACTGGGAGAGCGCTCTGTATCGCAGTGTGTCCCTGGGAGAGCACTCTGTATCGCAGTGTGTCCCTGGGAGAGCGCTCGGTACGGCAGTGTATCACTGGGAGAATGTTCTGCATTGCAGTGTGTCACTGGGAGGGCACTCGGTATCGCAGTGTGTCCCTGTGAGAGCGCTCTGTATCGCAGTGTGCCACTGGGAGAGCGCTCGGTATGGCAGTGTGTCACTGGGAGAGGGCTCTGTATCGCAGTGTGTCACTGTGAGAGCGCTCGGTATGGCAGTGTGTCACTGGGAGAACGCTCTGTATCGCAGTGTCACTGGGAGAGCGCTCTGTATCGCAGTGTGTCACTGTGAGAGGGCTCTGTATCGCAGTGTGTCACTGGGAGAGCGCTCGGTATGGCAGTGTGTCCCTGGGAGAGCGCTCGGTATTGCAGTGTGTCACTGGGAGTGCGTTCTGTATCACAGTGTATCACTGGGAGAGTGCTTTGTAGCGCAGTGTGTCACTGGGAGAGTGCTCTGCATCGCAGTGTGTCACTGGGAGAGCGCTTGGTATAGCAATGTGTCACTGGGAGAGCGCTCGGTATCGCAATGTGTAACTGGGAGAATGCTCTGTATCGCAGTGTGTCACTGTGAGAGGGCTCTGCATCGCAGTGTGTCACTGGGAGAGCGCTTGGTATGGCAGTGTGTCACTGGCAGAGCGCTCTCTATCGCATTGTGTCACTGGGAGAATGCTCAGCATTGCAGTGTGCCACTGGGAGAGCGCTCTGTATCACAGTGTGTCACTGGGTGAGTGCTCTGCATCGCAGTGTGTCACTGGGAGAGCGCTTGGTATGGCAGTGTGTCACTGGGAGAGCGCTCGGCATGGCTGTGTGTCACTGGCAGAGTGCTCTCTATCGCATTGTGTCACTGGGAGAATGCTCAGCATTGCAGTGTGCCACTGGGAGAGAGCTCTGTATCACAGTGTGTCACTGGGAGAGCGCTCGGTATGGCAGTGTGTCACTGGGAGAACGCTCTGTATCGCAGTGTCACTGGGAGAGCGCTCTGTATCGCAGTGTGTCACTGTGAGAGGGCTCTGTATCGCAGTGTGTCACTGGGAGAGCGCTCGGTATGGCAGTGTGTCCCTGGGAGAGCGCTCGGTATTGCAGTGTGTCACTGGGAGTGCGTTCTGTATCACAGTGTATCACTGGGAGAGTGCTTTGTAGCGCAGTGTGTCCCTGGGAGAGCACTCTGTATCGCAGTGTGTCAATGGGAGAGCGCTCTGTATCACAGTGTGTCACTGGGAGAGCGCTCTGTATCGCAGTGTGTCCCTGGGAGAGCGCTTGGTATGGCAGTGTGTCACTGGGGGAGCACTCTGTATCGCAGTGTGTCACTGGGAGAGGGCTCTGTATCGCAGTGTGTCACTGGGAGAGCGCTCTGTATCACAGTGTGTCCCTGGGAGAGCGCTCGGTATGGCAGTGTGTCACTGGGAGAGCGCTCGGTATGGCAGTGTGTAACTGGGAGAATGCTCTGCATCGCAGTGTGTCACTGGGAGAACGCTCGGTATGGCAGTGTGTCACTGTGAGAGGGCTCTGTATCGCAGTGTGTCACTGTGAGAGGGCACTGTATCGCAGTGTGTCACTGGGAGAGCGCTCGGTCTGGCAGTGTGTCACTGGGAGAGCGCTCGGTATCGCAGTGTGTAACTGGGAGAGTGCTCTGTATCGCAGTGTGTCACTGGCAGAGCGCTCTCTATCGCATTGTGTCACTGGGGGAATGCTCAGCATTGCAGTGTGTCACTGGGAGAGCACTCTGTATCACAGTGTGTCACTGGGAGAGTGCTCTGTATCGCAGTGTGTAACTGGGAGAGTGCTCTGTATAGCAGTGTGTCACTGGGAGAGTGCTCTGTATCGCAGTGTGTAACTGGGAGAGTGCTCTGTATCGCAGTGTGTCACTGGGAGAGCGCTCGGTATCGCAGTGTCACTGGGAGAGCGCTCGGTATGGCAGTGTGTCACTGGGAGAGCGCTCGGTATCGCACTGTCACTGGGAGAGCGCTCGGTATGGCAGTGTGTCACTGGGAGAGCACTCGGTATCGCAGTGTCACTAGGAGAGCACTCGGTATAGCAGTGTGTCACTGGGAGAGCGCTCTGTATCGCAGTGTGTCACTGGGAGAGCACTCGGTATGGCAGTGTGTCCCTGGGAGAGCACTCGGTATCGCAGTGTCACTGGGAGAGCGCTCGGTATTGCAGTGTGTCACTGGGAGAGCGCTCGGTATCGCAGTGTCACTAGGAGAGCGCTCGGTATGGCAGTGTGTCACTGGGAGAGCACTCGGTATGGCAGTGTGTCACTGGGAGAGGGCTCTGTATCGCAGTGTCACTGGGAGAGCACTCGGTATAGCATTGTGTCACTGGGAGAGCGCTCGGTATGGCAGTGTGTCACTGGGAGAGCGCTATGTATCACAGTGTGTCACTGGGAGAGCGCTCGGTATGGCAGTGTGTCACTGGGAGAGCACTCGGTATCGCAGTGTCACTGGGAGAGCACTCTATCGCAGTGTGTCACTGGGAGAGCGCTCGGTATCGCAGTGTCACTAGGAGAGCGCTCGGTATGGCAGTGTGTCACTGGGAGAGCACTCTGTATAGCAGTGTCACTGGGAGAGCGCTCGGTATGGCAGTGTGTCACTGGGAGAGCGCTCGGTATCGCAGTGTCACTGGGAGAGCGCTCGGTATGGCAGTGTGTCACTGGGAGAACACTCGGTATGGCAGTGTGTCACTGGGAGAGCGCTCGGTATGGCAGTGTGTCACTGGGAGAGCGCTCGGTATCGCAGTGTCACTGGGAGAGCGCTCGGTATGGCAGTGTGTCACTGGGAGAGCACTCGGTATGGCAGTGTGTCACTGGGAGAGCACTCGGTATGGCAGTGTGTCACTGGGAGAGCGCTCGGTATGGCAGTGTTTCACTGGGAGAGGGCTCTGTATGGCAGTGTGTCACTGGGAGAGCACTCGGTATGGCAGTGTGTCACTGGGAGAGCGCTCGGTATGGCAGTGTTTCACTGGGAGAGGGCTCTGTATGGCAGTGTGTCACTGGGAGAGCGCTCTGTATCACAGTGTGTCACTGGGAGAGCACTCTGTATCACAGTGTGTCACTGGGAGAGCGCTCTGTATCACAGTGTGTCACTGGGAGAGCACTCGGTATCGCAGTGTGTAACTGGGAGAGCGCTCTGTATCGCAGTGTGTCACTGGGAGAGCGCTCGGTATGGCAGTGTGTCACTGGGAGAGCACTCGGTATCGCAGTGTGTCACTGGGAGAGCGCTCTGTATCGCAGTGTGTCACTGGGAGAGCGCTCGGTATGGCAGTGTGTCACTGGGAGAGCACTCGGTATCGCAGTGTGTCACTGGGAGAGCGCTCGGTATGGCAGTGTGTCACTGGGAGAGGGCTCGGTATCGCAGTGTGTCACTGGGAGAGCGCTCTGTATCGCAGTGTGTCACTGGGAGAGCGCTCTGTATCGCAGTGTGTCACTGGGAGAGCGCTCTGTATCGCAGTGTGTCACTGGGAGAGCGCTCGGTATGGCAGTGTGTCACTGGGAGAGTGCTCAGTATCGCATTGTATCACTGGGAGAGCGCTCGGTATCGCAGTGTCACTGGGAGAGCGCTCGGTATGGCAGTGTGTCACTGGGAGAGCGCTCGGTATGGCAGTGTGTCACTGGGAGAGCGCTCGGTATGGCAGTGTGTCACTGGGAGAGCGCTCGGTATCGCAGTGTGTCACTGGGAGAGCGCTCTGTATCGCAGTGTGTCACTGGGAGAGCGCTCTGTAGCGCAGTGTGTCACTTGGAGAACGCTCGGTATGGCAGTGTGTCACTGGGAGAGCGCTCGGTATGGCAGTGTGTAACTGGGAGAGAGCTCTGTATCGCAGTGTGTCACTGGGCGAACGCTCGGTATGGCAGTGTCACTGGGAGAGCGCTCGGTATGGCAGTGTGTCACTGGGAGAGCGCTCAGTATGGCAGTGTGTCACTGGGAGAGCGCTCTGTATCGCAGTGTGTCACTGGCAGAGCGCTCTCTATCGCAGTGTGTCCCTGGGAGAGTGCTCTGCATCGCAGTGTGTCACTGGGAGAACGCTCGGTATGACAGTGTGTCACTGGGAGAGCGCTCAGTATGGCAGTGTGTCACTGGCAGAGCGCTCTCTATCGCATTGTGTCACTGGGAGAATGCTCAGCATTGCAGTGTGTCACTGGGAGAGCGCTCTGTATCACAGTGTGTCACTGGGAGAGTGCTCTGTATCGCAGTGTGTAACAGGGAGAGTGCTCGTTATAGCAGTGTGTCACTGGGAGAGTGCTCTGTATCGCAGTGCGTAACTGGGAGATTACTCTGTATCACAGTGTGTCACTGGGAGAGTGCTCTGAATCGCAGTGTGTCACTGGGAGAGTGCTCGGTATCGCAGTGTGTCACTGGGAGAGCGCTCTGTATCGCAGTGTGTCACTGGCAGAGCGCTCTCTATCGCATTGTGTCACTGGGAGAATGCTCAGCATTGCAGTGTGTCACTGGGAGAGCGCTCTGTATCACAGTGTGTCACTGGGAGAGCGCTCTGTATCGCAATGTGTAACTGGGAGAGCGCTCGTTATGGCAGTGTGTCACTGGCAGAGCGCTCTGTATCGCAGTGTGTCACTGGGAGAGCGCTCGGTATAGCAGTGTGTCACTGGGAGAGCGCTCTCTATCGCATTGTGTCGCTGGGAGAATGCTCAGCATTGCAGTGTGTCACTGGGAGAGCGCTCTGTATCACAGTGTGTCACTGGGAGAGCGCTCTGTATCGCAGTGTCACTGGGAGAGCGTTCGGTATGGCAGTGTGTCACTGGGAGAGCGCTTGGTATCGCAATGTGTAACTGGGAAAATGCTCTGCATCGCAGTGTGTCACTGGGAGCGCACTTGGTATCGCAATGTGTAACTGGGAGAGTGCTCTGTATCGCAGTGTGTAACTGGGAGAGTGCTCTGTATCGCAGTGTGTCATTGGCAGAGCGCTCCCTATTGCATTGTGTCACTGGGAGAATGCTCTGCATTGCAGTGTGCCACTGGGAGAGCATTCGGTATAGCAGTGTGTAACTGGGAGAGTGCTCTGTATCGCAGTGTGTCACTGGGAAAGCGCTCGGTATGGCAGTGTGTCACTGGGAGAGCGCTCTGTATCGCAGTGTGTCCCTGGGAGAGCACTCTGTATCGCAGTGTGTCCCTGGGAGAGCGCTCGGTATGGCAGTGTGTCACTGGGAGAGCGCTCTGTATCGCAGTGTGTCACTGGGAGAGCGCTGGCATGGCAGTGTGTCACTGGGAGAGAACTCTGTACCACAGTGTGTCACTGGGAGAGTGCTCTGTATCGCAGTGTGTCCCTGGGAGAGCGCTCGGTACGGCAGTGTATCACTGGGAGAATGTTCTGCATTGCAGTGTGCCACTGGGAGGGCACTCGGTATAGCGGTGTGTCACTGGGAGAGTGCTCTGTATCGCAGTGTGTCACTGGGAGAGCGCTCGGTATTGCAGTGTGTCACTGGGAGTGTGCTCTGTGTGGCAGTGTGTCACTGGGAGAGCACTCGTTATCGCAGTGTGTCACTGGGAGAGGGCTCTGTATCGCAGTGTGTCACTGGGTGAGTGCTCTGTATCGCAGTGTGTCACTCGGAGAGCGCTCGGTATGGCCGTGTGTCCCTGGGAGAGCGCTCGGTATTGCAGTGTGTCACTGGGAGTGCGCTCTGTATCACAGTGTATCACTGGGAGAGTGCTTTGTAGCGCAGTGTGTCCCTGGGAGAGCACTCTGTATCGCAGTGTGTCCCTGGGAGAGCACTCTGTATCGCAGTGTGTCACTGGGAGAGCGCTCTGTATCACAGTGTGTCACTGGGAGAGCGCTCTGTATCGCAGTGTGTCCCTGGGAGAGCATTCTGTATCGCAGTGTGTCCCTGGGAGAGCGCTTGGTATGGCAGTGTGTCACTGTGAGAGCACTCGGTATCGCACTGTGTCACTGGGAGAGGGCTCTGTATCACAGTGTGTCACCTTGAGAGCGCTCGGTGTGGCAGTGTGTCCCTGGGAGAGCGCTCGGCATGGCAGTGTGTCACTGGGCGAGCGCTCGGTATCGCAATGTGTAACTGGGAGAATGCTCTGCATCGCAGTGTGTCACTGGGACAACGCTCGGTATGGCAGTGTGTCACTGGGAGAGTGCTCTACATCGCAGTGTGTCACTGGGAGAGCGCTGGTATGGCAGTGTGTCACTGGGAGAGTGCTCTGTATCGCAGTGTGTCACTGGGAGAGGGCTCGGTATAGCAGTGTGTCACTGGGAGTGTGCTCTGTGTGGCAGTGTGTCACTGGGAAGCACTCGTTATCGCAGTGTGTCACTGGGAGAGGGCTCTGTATCGCAGTGTGTCACTCGGAGAGCGCTCGGTATGGCAGTGTGTCCCTGGGAGAGCGCTCGGTATTGCAGTGTGTCACTGGGAGTGCGCTTTGTACCACAGTGTGTCCCTGGGAGCGCACTCTGTATCGCAGTGTGTCCCTGGGAGAGCGCTCGGTACGGCAGTGTATCACTAAGAGAATGTTCTGCATTGCAGTGTGCCACTGGGAGGGCACTCGGTATTGCAGTGTGTCACTGGGAGAGTGCTCTGTATCGCAGTGTGTCACTGGGAGAGCGCTCGGTATAGCAGTGAGTCACTGGGAGTGTGCTCTGTGTGGCAGTGTGTCACTGGGAGAGCACTTGTTATCGCAGTGTGGCACTGGGAGAGGGCTCTGTATCGCAGTGTGTCACTCGGAGAGCGCTCGGTATGGCAGTGTGTCCCTGGGAGAGCGCTCGGTATTGCAGTGTGTCACTGGGAGTGCGCTCTGTATCACAGTGTATCACTGGGAGAGTGCTTTGTAGCGCAGTGTGTCCCGGGGAGAGCACTCTGTATCGCAGTGTGTCAATGGGAGAGCGCTCTGTATCACAGTGTGTCACTGGGAGAGCGCTCTGTATCGCAGTGTGTCCCTGGGAGAGCGCTTGGTATGGCAGTGTGTCACTGGGAGAGCACTCTGTATCGCAGTGTGTCACTGGGAGAGGGCTCTGTATCGCAGTGTGTCACTGGGAGAGCGCTCTGTATCGCAGTGTGTCACTGCGAGAGCGCTCGGTATGGCAGTGTGTCACTGGGAGAGCGCTCGGTATCGCAATGTGTAACTGGGAGAATGCTCTGCATTGCAGTGTCACTGGGAGAGCGCTCGGTATGGCAGTGTGTCACTGGGAGAGCGCTCGGTATCGCAATGTGTAACTGGGAGAATGCTCTGCATCGCAGTGTGTCACTGGGAGAACGCTCGGTATGGCAGTGTGTAACTGGGAGAGTGCTCTGTGTCGCAGTGTGTCACTGTGAGAGGGCTCTGTATCGCAGTGTGTCACTGGGAGAGCGCTCGGTATGGCAGTGTGTCACTGGGAGAGCGCTCGGTATCGCAGTGTGTCACGGGGAGAGAACTCTGTACCACAGTGTGTCACTGGGAGAGTGCTCTGTATCGCAGTGTGTCACTGGGAGTGCGCTCTGTATCACAGTGTGTCACTGGGAGAGTGCTCTGTATCGCAGTGTGTCACTGGGAGAGGGCTCGGTATAGCAGTGTGTCACTGGGAGTGTGCTCTGTGTGGCAGTGTGTCACTGGGAAGCACTCGTTATCGCAGTGTGTCACTGGGAGAGGGCTCTGTATCGCAGTGTGTCACTCGGAGAGCGCTCGGTATGGCAGTGTGTCCCTGGGAGAGCGCTCGGTATTGCAGTGTGTCACTGGGAGTGCGCTTTGTATCACAGTGTGTCACTGGGAGAGAACTCTGTACCACAGTGTGTCCCTGGGAGCGCACTCTGTATCGCAGTGTGTCCCTGGGAGAGCGCTCGGTACGGCAGTGTATCACTAAGAGAATGTTCTGCATTGCAGTGTGCCACTGGGAGGGCACTCGGTATTGCAGTGTGTCACTGGGAGAGTGCTCTGTATCGCAGTGTGTCACTGGGAGAGCGCTCGGTATAGCAGTGAGTCACTGGGAGTGTGCTCTGTGTGGCAGTGTGTCACTGGGAGAGCACTTGTTATCGCAGTGTGGCACTGGGAGAGGGCTCTGTATCGCAGTGTGTCACTCGGAGAGCGCTCGGTATGGCAGTGTGTCCCTGGGAGAGCGCTCGGTATTGCAGTGTGTCACTGGGAGTGCGCTCTGTATCACAGTGTATCACTGGGAGAGTGCTTTGTAGCGCAGTGTGTCCCGGGGAGAGCACTCTGTATCGCAGTGTGTCAATGGGAGAGCGCTCTGTATCACAGTGTGTCACTGGGAGAGCGCTCTGTATCGCAGTGTGTCCCTGGGAGAGCGCTTGGTATGGCAGTGTGTCACTGGGAGAGCACTCTGTATCGCAGTGTGTCACTGGGAGAGGGCTCTGTATCGCAGTGTGTCACTGGGAGAGCGCTCTGTATCGCAGTGTGTCACTGCGAGAGCGCTCGGTATGGCAGTGTGTCACTGGGAGAGCGCTCGGTATCGCAATGTGTAACTGGGAGAATGCTCTGCATTGCAGTGTCACTGGGAGAGCGCTCGGTATGGCAGTGTGTCACTGGGAGAGCGCTCGGTATCGCAATGTGTAACTGGGAGAATGCTCTGCATCGCAGTGTGTCACTGGGAGAACGCTCGGTATGGCAGTGTGTAACTGGGAGAGTGCTCTGTGTCGCAGTGTGTCACTGTGAGAGGGCTCTGTATCGCAGTGTGTCACTGGGAGAGCGCTCGGTATGGCAGTGTGTCACTGGGAGAGCGCTCGGTATCGCAGTGTGTCACGGGGAGAGAACTCTGTACCACAGTGTGTCACTGGGAGAGTGCTCTGTATCGCAGTGTGTCACTGGGAGTGCGCTCTGTATCACAGTGTGTCACTGGGAGAGTGCTCTGTATCGCAGTGTGTCCCTGGGAGAGCACACTGTATCGCAGTGTGTCACTGGGAGAGCGCTCTGTATCACAGTGTGTCACTGGGAGAGCGCTCTGTATCGCAGTGTGTCCCTGGGAGAGCACTCTGTATCGCAGTGTGTCCCTGGGAGAGCGCTCGGTATGGCAGTGTGTCACTGGGAGAGCGCTCTGTATCGCAGTGTGTCACTGGGAGAGCGCTGGTATGGCAGTGTGTCACTGGGAGAGAACTCTGTACCACAGTGTGTCACTGGGAGAGTGCTCTGTATCGCAGTGTGTCCCTGGGAGAGCGCTCGGTACGGCAGTGTGTAACTGGGAGAGTGCTCTGTATCGCAGTGTGTCACTGTGAGAGGGCTCTGTATCGCAGTGTGTCACTGGGAGAGCGCTCGGTATGGCAGTGTGTCACTGGGAGAGCGCTCGGTATCGCAATGTGTAACTGGGAGAATGCTCTGCATCGCAGTGTGTCACTGGGAGAACGCTCGGTATGGCAGTGTGTCACTGGGAGTGCGCTCTGTATCACAGTGTATCACTGGGAGAGTGCTTTGTAGCGCAGTGTGTCCCTGGGAGAGCACTCTGTATCGCAGTGTGTCCCTGGGAGAGCACTCTGTATCGCAGTGTGTCACTGGGAGAGCGCTCTGTATCACAGTGTGTCACTGGGAGAGCGCTCTGTATCGCAGTGTGTCCCTGGGAGAGCATTCTGTATCGCAGTGTGTCCCTGGGAGAGCGCTTGGTATGGCAGTGTGTCACTGTGAGAGCACTCGGTATCGCAGTGTGTCACTGGGAGAGGGCTCTGTATCGCAGTGTGTCACCTTGAGAGCGCTCGGTGTGGCAGTGTGTCCCTGGGAGAGCGCTCGGCATGGCAGTGTGTCACTGGGAGAGCGCTCGGTATCGCAATGTGTAACTGGGAGAATGCTCTGCATCGCAGTGTGTCACTGGGACAACGCTCGGTATGGCAGTGTGTCACTGGGAGAGTGCTCTACATCGCAGTGTGCCACTGGGAGAGCACTCTGTATAGTAGTGTGTCACTGGGAGAGTGCTTTGTATTGCAGTGTGTCCCTGGGAGAGCGCTCGGTATAGCAGTGTGTCACTGGGAGAGTGCTCTGTATCGCAGTGTGTCCCTGGCAGAGCGCTCGATATGGCAGTGTGTAACAGGGAGAGTGCTCTGTATCGCAGTGGGTCACTGGGAGAGTGCTCTGTATCACAGTGTGCCACTGGGAAAGTGCTCTGTTTGGCAGTGTGTCACTGGGAGAGTGCTCTGTTTGGCAGTGTGTCACTGGGAAAGTGCTCTGTTTGGCAGTGTGTCACTGGGAGAGTGCTCTGTATCGCAGTGTGTCACTGGGAAAGCGCTCGGTATGGCAGTGTGTCACTGGGAGAGCGCATGGAATGGTAGTGTGTAACTGGGAGAATGCTCTGCATCGCAGTGTGTCACTGGGACAACGCTCAGTACGGCAGTGTGTAACTGGGAGGGTGCTCTGTATCGCAGTGTGTCACTGGGAGAGCACTCGGTATGGCAGTGTGTCACTGGGAGAGCGTTCTGTATTGTAGTGTGTCACTGGGAGAGAGCTGGTATGGCAGTGTGTCACTGGGAGAGCGCTCTGTACCACAGTGTGTCACTGGGAGAGTGCTCTGTATCGCAGTGTGTCGCTGGATGAGCGCTCTCTATCGCAGTGTGTCACTGGGAGAACGCTCGGTATGGCAGTGTGTCACTGGGAGAGCGCTCTCTATCGCAGTGTGTCACTGGGAGAGAGCTAGTATGGCAGTGTGTCACCGGGAGAGCGCTCTGTACCACAGTGTGTCACTGGGAGAGTGCTCTGTATTGCAGTGTGCCACTGGGAGGGCACTCGGTATAGCAGTGTGTCACTGGGAGAGTGCTCTGTATCGCAGTGTGTCACTGGAAGAGCGCTCGGTATAGCAGTGTGTCACTGGGAGTGTGCTCTGTGTGGCAATGTGTCACTGGGAGAGCACTCGGTATCGCAGTGTGTCACTGGGAGAGCGCACTGTATCACAGTGTGTCACTGGGAGAGTGCTCTGTATCGCAGTGTGTCACTGGGAAAGCGCTCGGTATGGCATTGTGTCACTGGGAGAGCGCTCTGTATCGCAGTGTGTCCCTGGGAGAGCAATCGGTATGGCAGTGTGTCACTGGGAGAGCGCTCGGTATGGCAGTGTGTAACTGGGAGAGTGCTCTGTATCGCAGTGTGTCACTGGGAGAGCGCTCGGTATGGCAGTGTGTAACTGGGAGAGTGCTCTGTATCGCAGTGTGTCACTGGGATAGCGCTCGGTATGGCAGAGTGTCACTGGGAGAGCGCTCGGTATGGCAGTGTGTCACTGGGAGAGCGCTCTGTATCGCAGTGTGTCGCTCTATATCGCAGTGTATCACTGGGAGAGTGTTAGGTATCACACTGTCACTGGGAGAATGCACTGTTTGCAGTGTGTCACTGGGAGAACGCTCGGTATGGCAGTGTGTAACTGGGAGAGTGCTCTGTGTCGCAGTGTGTCACTGTGAGAGGGCTCTGTATCGCAGTGTGTCACTGGGAGAGCGCTCGGTATGGCAGTGTGTCACTGGGAGAGCGCTCGGTATCGCAGTGTGTCACGGGGAGAGAACTCTGTACCACAGTGTGTCACTGGGAGAGTGCTCTGTATCGCAGTGTGTCACTGGGAGTGCGCTCTGTATCACAGTGTGTCACTGGGAGAGTGCTCTGTATCGCAGTGTGTCCCTGGGAGAGCACACTGTATCGCAGTGTGTCACTGGGAGAGCGCTCTGTATCACAGTGTGTCACTGGGAGAGCGCTCTGTATCGCAGTGTGTCCCTGGGAGAGCACTCTGTATCGCAGTGTGTCCCTGGGAGAGCGCTCGGTATGGCAGTGTGTCACTGGGAGAGCGCTCTGTATCGCAGTGTGTCACTGGGAGAGCGCTGGTATGGCAGTGTGTCACTGGGAGAGAACTCTGTACCACAGTGTGTCACTGGGAGAGTGCTCTGTATCGCAGTGTGTCCCTGGGAGAGCGCTCGGTACGGCAGTGTGTAACTGGGAGAGTGCTCTGTATCGCAGTGTGTCACTGTGAGAGGGCTCTGTATCGCAGTGTGTCACTGGGAGAGCGCTCGGTATGGCAGTGTGTCACTGGGAGAGCGCTCGGTATCGCAATGTGTAACTGGGAGAATGCTCTGCATCGCAGTGTGTCACTGGGAGAACGCTCGGTATGGCAGTGTGTCACTGGGAGTGCGCTCTGTATCACAGTGTATCACTGGGAGAGTGCTTTGTAGCGCAGTGTGTCCCTGGGAGAGCACTCTGTATCGCAGTGTGTCCCTGGGAGAGCACTCTGTATCGCAGTGTGTCACTGGGAGAGCGCTCTGTATCACAGTGTGTCACTGGGAGAGCGCTCTGTATCGCAGTGTGTCCCTGGGAGAGCATTCTGTATCGCAGTGTGTCCCTGGGAGAGCGCTTGGTATGGCAGTGTGTCACTGTGAGAGCACTCGGTATCGCAGTGTGTCACTGGGAGAGGGCTCTGTATCGCAGTGTGTCACCTTGAGAGCGCTCGGTGTGGCAGTGTGTCCCTGGGAGAGCGCTCGGCATGGCAGTGTGTCACTGGGAGAGCGCTCGGTATCGCAATGTGTAACTGGGAGAATGCTCTGCATCGCAGTGTGTCACTGGGACAACGCTCGGTATGGCAGTGTGTCACTGGGAGAGTGCTCTACATCGCAGTGTGCCACTGGGAGAGCACTCTGTATAGTAGTGTGTCACTGGGAGAGTGCTTTGTATTGCAGTGTGTCCCTGGGAGAGCGCTCGGTATAGCAGTGTGTCACTGGGAGAGTGCTCTGTATCGCAGTGTGTCCCTGGCAGAGCGCTCGATATGGCAGTGTGTAACAGGGAGAGTGCTCTGTATCGCAGTGGGTC
This sequence comes from Scyliorhinus torazame, assembly GCF_047496885.1. Taxonomy (NCBI): domain Eukaryota; kingdom Metazoa; phylum Chordata; class Chondrichthyes; order Carcharhiniformes; family Scyliorhinidae; genus Scyliorhinus; species Scyliorhinus torazame. Next base: position 138,080,776 of record NC_092718.1, read on the forward strand.
ACTGGGAGAGTGCTCTGTATCACAGTGTGCCACTGGGAAAGTGCTCTGTTTGGCAGTGTGTCACTGGGAGAGTGCTCTGTTTGGCAGTGTGTCACTGGGAAAGTGCTCTGTTTGGCAGTGTGTCACTGGGAGAGTGCTCTGTATCGCAGTGTGTCACTGGGAAAGCGCTCGGTATGGCAGTGTGTCACTGGGAGAGCGCATGGAATGGTAGTGTGTAACTGGGAGAATGCTCTGCATCGCAGTGTGTCACTGGGACAACGCTCAGTACGGCAGTGTGTAACTGGGAGGGTGCTCTGTATCGCAGTGTGTCACTGGGAGAGCACTCGGTATGGCAGTGTGTCACTGGGAGAGCGTTCTGTATTGTAGTGTGTCACTGGGAGAGAGCTGGTATGGCAGTGTGTCACTGGGAGAGCGCTCTGTACCACAGTGTGTCACTGGGAGAGTGCTCTGTATCGCAGTGTGTCGCTGGATGAGCGCTCTCTATCGCAGTGTGTCACTGGGAGAACGCTCGGTATGGCAGTGTGTCACTGGGAGAGCGCTCTCTATCGCAGTGTGTCACTGGGAGAGAGCTAGTATGGCAGTGTGTCACCGGGAGAGCGCTCTGTACCACAGTGTGTCACTGGGAGAGTGCTCTGTATTGCAGTGTGCCACTGGGAGGGCACTCGGTATAGCAGTGTGTCACTGGGAGAGTGCTCTGTATCGCAGTGTGTCACTGGAAGAGCGCTCGGTATAGCAGTGTGTCACTGGGAGTGTGCTCTGTGTGGCAATGTGTCACTGGGAGAGCACTCGGTATCGCAGTGTGTCACTGGGAGAGCGCACTGTATCACAGTGTGTCACTGGGAGAGTGCTCTGTATCGCAGTGTGTCACTGGGAAAGCGCTCGGTATGGCATTGTGTCACTGGGAGAGCGCTCTGTATCGCAGTGTGTCCCTGGGAGAGCAATCGGTATGGCAGTGTGTCACTGGGAGAGCGCTCGGTATGGCAGTGTGTAACTGGGAGAGTGCTCTGTATCGCAGTGTGTCACTGGGAGAGCGCTCGGTATGGCAGTGTGTAACTGGGAGAGTGCTCTGTATCGCAGTGTGTCACTGGGATAGCGCTCGGTATGGCAGAGTGTCACTGGGAGAGCGCTCGGTATGGCAGTGTGTCACTGGGAGAGCGCTCTGTATCGCAGTGTGTCGCTCTATATCGCAGTGTATCACTGGGAGAGTGTTAGGTATCACACTGTCACTGGGAGAATGCACTGTTTGCAGTGTGTCACTGGGAGAGTGCTCTGTATCACACCACTGATAAGTACTCTTGTGTCACTGGTAGATTGCTGTGCATTGCAGTCTGCCAGTGGGAGGGTGCTCTGTATGGCAGTGTGCCAGTGGGAGAGCGCTCTGTATCGCAGTGTGTCCCTGGGAGAGCAATCGGTATGGCAGTGTGTCACTGGGAGGGTGCTCTGTATGGCAGTGTGTCACTGGGAGAGCGCTCTCTATCGCAGTGTGTCACTGGGAGAGAGCTAGTATGGCAGTGTGTCACCGGGAGAGCGCTCTGTACCACAGTGTGTCACTGGGAGAGTGCTCTGTATTGCAGTGTGCCACTGGGAGGGCACTCGGTATAGCAGTGTGTCACTGGGAGAGTGCTCTGTATCGCAGTGTGTCACTGGAAGAGCGCTCGGTATAGCAGTGTGTCACTGGGAGTGTGCTCTGTATCGCAGTGTGTCACTGGAAGAGCGCTCGGTATAGCAGTGTGTCACTGGGAGAGTGCTCTGTATCGCAGTGTGTCACTGGAAGAGCGCTCGGTATAGCAGTGTGTCACTGGGAGTGTGCTCTGTGTGGCAATGTGTCACTGGGAGAGCACTCGGTATCGCAGTGTGTCACTGGGAGAGCGCACTGTATCACAGTGTGTCACTGGGAGAGTGCTCTGTATCGCAGTGTGTATCTGGGAGAGTGCTCTGTATCGCAGTGTGTCACTGGGAAAGCGCTCGGTATGGCATTGTGTCACTGGGAGAGCGCTCTGTATCGCAGTGTGTCCCTGGGAGAGCACTCGGTATGGCAGTGTGTCACTGGGAGAGCGCTCGGTATGGCAGTGTGTAACTGGGAGAGTGCTCTGTATCGCAGTGTGTCACTGGGAGAGCGCTCGGTATGGCAGTGTGTAACTGGGAGAGTGCTCTGTATCGCAGTGTGTCACTGGGATAGCGCTCGGTATGGCAGAGTGTCACTGGGAGAGCGCTCGGTATGGCAGTGTGTCACTGGGAGAGCGCTCTGTATCGCAGTGTGTCGCTCTATATCGCAGTGTATCACTGGGAGAGTGTTAGGTATCACACTGTCACTGGGAGAATGCACTGTTTGCAGTGTGTCACTGGGAGAGTGCTCTGTATCACACCACTGATAAGTACTCTTGTGTCACTGGTAGATTGCTGTGCATTGCAGTCTGCCAGTGGGAGGGTGCTCTGTATGGCAGTGTGCCAGTGGGAGAGTGCTCTGTATCGCAGTGCGTCACTGGGAGAGTGCACTATATCACAGTGCGCCACTGGGAGAGTGATCTGTATTGCAGTGCACCACTTGGAGAGTGCTCTGTATCGCAGTGTGTCACTGGGATAGTGCTCTGTATCGCAGTGCGACACTGGGAGTGTGCTCCGTATCAAAGAACAAATAAATGTACAGCACAGGAACAGGCCCTTCGGCCCTCCAATCCCGTGCCAACCATGCTGCCCGACTAAACTACTATCTTCTACACTTCCAGGGTCCGTATCCCTCTATTCCCATCCTATTCACGTATTTGTCAAGATGCCCCTTAAATGTCACTATCGTCCCTGCTTCCACCACCACCTCCGGTAGCGAGTTCCAGGCACCCACTACCCTCTGCGTAAAAAACTTGCCTCGTACATCTACTCTAAACCTTGCCCCTCTCACCTTAAACCTATGCCCCCCTAGTAATTGACCCCACTACCCTGGGGAAAAGACTCTGACTATCCACTCTGTCTATGCCCCTCATAATTTTGTAGACCTCTATCAGGTCTCCCCTCAACCTCCTTCGTTCCAGTGAGAACAAACCGAGTTTATTCAACCGCTCCTCATAGCTAATGCCCCCCATACCAGGCAACATTCTGGTAAATCTCTTCTGCACCCTCTCTAAAGCCTCCACATCCTTCTGGTAGTGTGGCGACCAGAATTGAACACTATACTCCAAGTGTGGCCTAACTAAGATTCTATACAGCTGCAACATGACTTGCCAATTCTTATACTCAATGCCCCGGCCAATGAAGAGCCCCGGTATCGCAGTGTGTCACTGGGTGAGTGCTCTGTATCGCAGTGTGTAACTGGGAGAGTGCTCTGTATCGCAGTGTGTCACTGGGAAAGCGCTCGGTATGGCAGTGTGTCACTGGGAGAGCACTCTGTATCGCAGTGTGTCCCTGAGAGAGCACTCTGTATCGCAGTGTGTCCCTGGGAGAGAACTCTGTACCACAGTGTGTCACTGGGAGAGTGCTCTGTATCGCAGTGTGTCCCTGGGAGAGCGCTCGGTACGGCAGTGTATCACTGGGAGAATGTTCTGCATTGCAGTGTGCCACTGGGAGGGCACTCGGTATAGCAGTGTGTCACTGGGAGAGTGCTCTGTATCGCAGTGTGTCACTGGGAGAGCGCTCGGTATAGCAGTGTGTCACTGGGAGTGTGCTCTGTGTGGCAGTGTGTCACTGGGAGAGCACTCGTTATCGCAGTGTGTCACTGGGAGAGGGCTCTGTATCGCAGTGTGTCACTCGGAGAGCGCTCGGTGTGGCAGTGTGTCCCTGGGAGAGCGCTCGGTATTGCAGTGTGTCACTGGGAGTGCGCTCTGTATCACAGTGTGTCACTGGGAGAGTGCTCTGTATCGCAGTGTGTCCCTGGGAGAGCACTCTGTATCGCAGTGTGTCACTGGGAGAGGGCTCTGTATCGCAGTGTGTCACTGGGAGAGGGCTCTGTATGGCAGTGTGTCCCTGGGAGAACGCTCGGTATGGCAGTGTGTAACTCGGAGAGTGCTCGGTATGGCAGTGTGTCACTGGGAGAGGGCTCTATATCGCAGTGTGTCGCTGGGAGAGGGCTCGGTATGGCAGTGTGTCCCTGGGAGAACGCTCGGTATGGCAGTGTGTCACTGGGAGAGGGCTCTGTATCGCAGTGTGTCACTGGGAGAGGGCTCTGTATGGCAGTGTGTCCCTGGGAGAACGCTCGGTATGGCAGTGTGTCACTGGGAGAGCGCTCGGTATGGCAGTGTGTAACTGGGAGAGTGCTCTGTATCGCAGTGTGTCCCTGGGAGAACGCTCGGTATGGCAGTGTGTCACTGGGAGAGGGCTCTGTATCGCAGTGTGTCACTCGGAGAGCGCTCGGTGTGGCAGTGTGTCCCTGGGAGAGCGCTCGGTATTGCAGTGTGTCACTGGGAGTGCGCTCTGTATCACAGTGTGTCACTGGGAGAGTGCTCTGTATCGCAGTGTGTCCCTGGGAGAGCACTCTGTATCGCAGTGTGTCACTGGGAGAGGGCTCTGTATCGCAGTGTGTCACTGGGAGAGGGCTCTGTATGGCAGTGTGTCCCTGGGAGAACGCTCGGTATGGCAGTGTGTAACTCGGAGAGTGCTCGGTATGGCAGTGTGTCACTGGGAGAGGGCTCTATATCGCAGTGTGTCGCTGGGAGAGGGCTCGGTATGGCAGTGTGTCCCTGGGAGAACGCTCGGTATGGCAGTGTGTCACTGGGAGAGGGCTCTGTATCGCAGTGTGTCACTGGGAGAGGGCTCTGTATGGCAGTGTGTCCCTGGGAGAACGCTCGGTATGGCAGTGTGTCACTGGGAGAGCGCTCGGTATGGCAGTGTGTAACTGGGAGAGTGCTCTGTATCGCAGTGTGTCCCTGGGAGAACGCTCGGTATGGCAGTGTGTCACTGGGAGAGCGCTCGGTATCGCAGTGTGTAACTGGGAGAGTGCTCTGTATCGCAGTGTGTCACTGGCAGAGCGCTCTCTATCGCATTGTGTCACTGGGAGAATGCTCAGCATTGCAGTGTGCCACTGGGAGAGCGCTCTGTATCACAGTGTGTCACTGGGAGAGTGCTCTGTATCGCAGTGTGTCACTGGGAGAGGGCTCTGTATGGCAGTGTGTCCCTGGGAGAACGCTCGGTATGGCAGTGTGTCACTGGGAGAGCGCTCGGTTTGGCAGTGTGTAACTGGGAGAGTGCTCTGTATCGCAGTGTGTCCCTGGGAGAACGCTCGGTATGGCAGTGTGTCACTGGGAGAGCGCTCGGTATCGCAGTGTGCAACTGGGAGAGTGCTCTGTATCGCAGTGTGTCACTGGCAGAGCGCTCTCTATCGCATTGTGTCACTGGGAGAATGCTCAGCATTGCAGTGTGCCACTGGGAGAGCGCTCTGTATCACAGTGTGTCACTGGGAGAGTGCTCTGTATCGCAGTGTGTAACTGGGAGAGCGCTCGGTATCGCAATGTGTAATTGGGAGAATGCTCTGCATCGCATTGTGTCACTGGGAGAGCGCTTGGTATCGCAGTGTGTAACCTGGAGAGTGCTCTGTATCGCAGTGTGTCACTGGCAGAGCGCTCCCTATCGCATTGTGTCACTGGGAGAATGCTCTGCATTGCAGTGTGCCACTGGGAGAGCGCTCTGTATCACAGTGTGTCACTGGGAGAGCGCTCTGTATCGCAGTGTGTCACTGGCAGAGCGCTCCCTATCGCATTGTGTCACTGGGAGAAAGCTCTGCATTGCAGTGTGCCACTGCTAGAGCACTCGTTATCGCAGTGTGTCACTGGGAGAGGGCTCTGTATCGCAGTGTGTCCCTGGGAGAGCGCTCGGTATGGCAGTGTGTCCCTGGGAGAGCACTCTGTATCGCAGTGTGTCCCTGGGAGAGCGCTCGGTATGGCAGTGTGTCCCTGGGAGAGCGCTCTGTATCGCAGTGTGTCACTGGGAGAGCGCTGGTATGGCAGTGTGTCACTGGGAGAGAACTCTGTCCCACAGTGTGTCACTGGGAGAGTGCTCTGTATCGCAGTGTGTCCCTGGGAGAGCGCTCGGTACGGCAGTGTATCACTGGGAGAATGTTCTGCATTGCAGTGTGCCACTGGGAGGGCACTCTGTATAGCAGTGTGTCACTGGGAGAGTGCTCTGTATCGCAGTGTGTCACTGGGAGAGGGCTCGGTATAGCAGTGTGTCACTGGGAGTGTGCTCTGTGTGGCAGTGTGTCACTGGGAAGCACTCGTTATCGCAGTGTGTCACTGGGAGAGGGCTCTGTATCGCAGTGTGTCACTCGGAGAGCGCTCGGTATGGCAGTGTGTCCCTGGGAGAGCGCTCGGTATTGCAGTGTGTCACTGGGAGTGCGCTTTGTATCACAGTGTGTCACTGGGAGAGAACTCTGTACCACAGTGTGTCCCTGGGAGCGCACTCTGTATCGCAGTGTGTCCCTGGGAGAGCGCTCGGTACGGCAGTGTATCACTAAGAGAATGTTCTGCATTGCAGTGTGCCACTGGGAGGGCACTCGGTATTGCAGTGTGTCACTGGGATAGTGCTCTGTATCGCAGTGTGTCACTGGGAGAGCGCTCGGTATAGCAGTGAGTCACTGGGAGTGTGCTCTGTGTGGCAGTGTGTCACTGGGAGAGCACTTGTTATCGCAGTGTGGCACTGGGAGAGGGCTCTGTATCGCAGTGTGTCACTCGGAGAGCGCTCGGTATGGCAGTGTGTCCCTGGGAGAGCGCTCGGTATTGCAGTGTGTCACTGGGAGTGCGCTCTGTATCACAGTGTATCACTGGGAGAGTGCTTTGTAGCGCAGTGTGTCCCGGGGAGAGCACTCTGTATCGCAGTGTGTCAATGGGAGAGCGCTCTGTATCACAGTGTGTCACTGGGAGAGCGCTCTGTATCGCAGTGTGTCCCTGGGAGAGCGCTTGGTATGGCAGTGTGTCACTGGGAGAGCACTCTGTATCACAGTGTGTCACTGGGAGAGGGCTCTGTATCGCAGTGTGTCACTGGGAGAGCGCTCTGTATCGCAGTGTGTCACTGCGAGAGCGCTCGGTATGGCAGTGTGTCACTGGGAGAGCGCTCGGTATCGCAATGTGTAACTGGGAGAATGCTCTGCATTGCAGTGTCACTGGGAGAGCGCTCGGTATGGCAGTGTGTCACTGGGAGAGCGCTCGGTATCGCAATGTGTAACTGGGAGAATGCTCTGCATCGCAGTGTGTCACTGGGAGAACGCTCGGTATGGCAGTGTGTAACTGGGAGAGTGCTCTGTGTCGCAGTGTGTCACTGTGAGAGGGCTCTGTATCGCAGTGTGTCACTGGGAGAGCGCTCGGTATGGCAGTGTGTCACTGGGAGAGCGCTCGGTATCGCAGTGTGTCACGGGGAGAGAACTCTGTACCACAGTGTGTCACTGGGAGAGTGCTCTGTATCGCAGTGTGTCACTGGGAGTGCGCTCTGTATCACAGTGTGTCACTGGGAGAGTGCTCTGTATCGCAGTGTGTCCCTGGGAGAGCACACTGTATCGCAGTGTGTCACTGGGAGAGCGCTCTGTATCACAGTGTGTCACTGGGAGAGCGCTCTGTATCGCAGTGTGTCCCTGGGAGAGCACTCTGTATCGCAGTGTGTCCCTGGGAGAGCGCTCGGTATGGCAGTGTGTCACTGGGAGAGCGCTCTGTATCGCAGTGTGTCACTGGGAGAGCGCTGGTATGGCAGTGTGTCACTGGGAGAGAACTCTGTACCACAGTGTGTCACTGGGAGAGTGCTCTGTATCGCAGTGTGTCCCTGGGAGAGCGCTCGGTACGGCAGTGTGTAACTGGGAGAGTGCTCTGTATCGCAGTGTGTCACTGTGAGAGGGCTCTGTATCGCAGTGTGTCACTGGGAGAGCGCTCGGTATGGCAGTGTGTCACTGGGAGAGCGCTCGGTATCGCAATGTGTAACTGGGAGAATGCTCTGCATCGCAGTGTGTCACTGGGAGAACGCTCGGTATGGCAGTGTGTAACTGGGAGAGTGCTCTGTATCGCAGTGTGTCACTGTGAGAGGGCTCTGTATCGCAGTGTGTCACTGGGAGAGCGCTCGGTATGGCAGTGTGTCACTGGGAGAGCGCTCGGTATCGCAGTGTGTCACGGGGAGAGAACTCTGTACCACAGTGTGTCACTGGGAGAGTGCTCTGTATCGCAGTGTGTCACTGGGAGTGCGCTCTGTATCACAGTGTGTCACTGGGAGAGTGCTCTGTATCCCAGTGTGTCCCTGGGAGAGCACACTGTATCGCAGTGTGTCACTGGGAGAGCGCTCTGTATCACAGTGTGTCACTGGGAGAGCGCTCTGTATCGCAGTGTGTCCCTGGGAGAGCACTCTGTATCGCAGTGTGTCCCTGGGAGAGCGCTCGGTATGGCAGTGTGTCACGGGGAGAGCGCTCTGTATCGCAGTGTGTCACTGGGAGAGCGCTGGTATGGCAGTGTGTCACTGGGAGAGAACTCTGTACCACAGTGTGTCACTGGGAGAGTGCTCTGTATCGCAGTGTGTCCCTGGGAGAGCGCTCGGTACGGCAGTGTATCACTGGGAGAATGTTCTGCATTGCAGTGTGCCACTGGGAGGGCACTCGGTATAGCAGTGTGTCACTGGGAGAGTGCTCTGTATCGCAGTGTGTCACTGGGAGAGCGCTCGGTATAGCAGTGTGTCACTGGGAGTGTGCTCTGTGTGGCAGTGTGTCACTGGGAGAGCACTCGTTATCGCAGTGTGTCACTGGGAGAGGGCTCTGTATCGCAGTGTGTCACTGGGAGAGTGCTCTGTATCGCATGTGTCACTCGGAGAGCGCTCGGTATTGCAGTGTGTCACTGGGAGTGCGCTCTGTATCACAGTGTATCACTGGGAGAGTGCTTTGTAGCGCAGTGTGTCCCTGGGAGAGCACTCTGTATCGCAGTGTGTCAATGGGAGAGCGCTCTGTATCGCAGTGTGTCCCTGGGAAAGCATTCTGTATCGCAGTGTGTCCCTGGGAGAGCGCTTGGTATGGCAGTGTGTCACTGTGAGAGCACTCGCTATCGCAGTGTGTCACTGGGAGAGGGCTCTGTATCGCAGTGTGTCACTGGGAGAGCGCTCGGTATGGCAGTGTGTCACTGGGAGAATGCTCTACATCGCAGTGTGTAACTGGGAGAGCGCTCGGTATGGCAGTGTGTCATTGGGAGAGCGCTCGGTATCGCAGTGTCACTGGGAGAGCGCTCGGTATCACAGTGTGTCAACGGGAGAGTGCTCTGTATCGCAGTGGGTCACTGGGAGAGCGCTCTGTATGGCAGTGTGTCACTGTGAGAGCGCTCGGTATCGCAGTGTGTAACTGGGAAAGCGCTCAGTATGGCAGTGTGTCACTGGGAGAGCGCTCTGTATCGCAGTGTGTCACTGGGAGAATGCTCTGCATCGCAGTGTGTCACTGGGAGAGCGCTCGGTATGGCAGTGTGTCACTGGGAGAGCGCTCTGTATCGCAGTGTGTAACTGGGAGAATGCTCTGCATCGCAGTGTGTCACTGGGAGAGCGCTCGGTATGGCAGTGTGTCACTGGGAAAGCGCTCGGTATGGCAGTGTGTCACTGGGAGAGCGCTCTGTATCGCAGTGTGTCACTGGGAAAGCGCTCGGTATGGCAGTGTGTCACTGGGAGAGCGCTCGGTATCGCAGTGTGTAACTGGGAGAATGCTCTGCATCGCAGTGTGTCACTGGGAGAGCGCTTGGTATCGCAGTGTGTCACTGGGAAAGCACTCGGTATGGCAGTGTGTCACTGGGAGAGCGCTCTGTATCGCAGTGTGTCACTGGGAGAGCACTCGTTATTGCAGTGTGTCCCTGGGAGAGCACTCTGTATCGCAGTGTGTAACTGGGAGAATGCTCTGCATCGCAGTGTGTCACTGGGAGAGCGCTCGGTATGGCAGTGTGTCACTGGGAAAGCGCTCGGTATGGCAGTGTGTCACTGGGAGAGCGCTCTGTATCGCAGTGTGTCACTGGGAAAGCGCTCGGTATGGCAGTGTGTCACTGGGAGAGCGCTCGGTATCGCAGTGTGTAACTGGGAGAGCGCTCTGTATCGCAGTGTGTCACTTGGAGAGCGCTCGGTATGGCAGTGTGTCACTGGGAGAGCGCTCTGTATCGCAGTGTGTCACTGACAGAGTGCTCTGTGTCGCAGTGTGTCCCTGGCAGAGCGCTCGGTATCGCAGTGTGTCACTGGGAGAGCGCTCTGTATCGCAGTGTGTAACTGGGAGAATGCTCTGCATCGCAGTGGGTCACTTGGAGAGCGCTCGGTATGGCAGTTTGTCACTGGGAGAGCGCTCTGTATCGCAGTGTGTCCCTGGCAGAGCGCTCGGTATCGCAGTGTGTCACTGGGAGAGCGCTCTGTATCACAGTGTGTCACTGGGAGAGCGCTCGGTATCGCAGTGTGTCACTGGGAGAGCGGTCGGTATCGCAATGTGTAACTGGGAGAATGCTCTGTATCGCAGTGTGTCACTGTGAGAGGGCTCTGCATCGCAGTGTGTCACTGGGAGAGCGCTTGGTATGGCAGTGTGTCACTGGCAGAGCTCTCTCTATCGCATTGTGTCACTGGGAGAATGCTCAGCATTCCAGTGTGTCACTGGGAGAGCGCTTGGTATGGCAGTGTGTCACTGGGAGAGCGCTCGGTATGGCAGTGTGTCACTGGCAGAGCGCTCTCTATCGCATTGTGTCACTGGGAGAATGCTCAGCATTGCAGTGTGTCACTGGGAGAATGCTCAGCATTGCAGTGTGTCACTGGGGGAGCGCTCTGTATCGCAGTGTGTAACTGGGAGAATGCTCTGCATCGCAGTGGGTCACTTGGAGAGCGCTCGGTATGGCAGTGTGCCACCGGGAGAGCGCTCTGTATCACAGTGTGTCACTGGGAGAGTGCTCTGTATCGCAGTGTGTAACTGGGAGAGTGCTCGGTATCGCAGTGTGTCACTGGGAAAGCGCTCGGTATGGCAGTGTGTCACTGGGAGAGCACTCGGTATGGCAGTGTGTCACTGGGAGAGGGCTCTGCATCGCAGTGTGTCCCTGGGAGAGTGCTCTGTATCGCAGTGTGTCACTGGGAGAGCGCTCGGTATAGCAGTGTGTCACTGGGAGTGTGCTCTGTGTGGCAGTGTGTCACTGGGAGAGCACTCGTTATCGCAGTGTGTCACTGGGAGAGGGCTCTGTATCGCAGTGTGTCACTGGGAGAGCGCTCGGTATGGCAGTGTGTCCCTGGGAGAGCGCTCGGTATAGCAGTGTGTCACTGGGAGTGTGCTCTGTGTGGCAGTGTGTCACTGGGAGAGCACTCGTTATCGCAGTGTGTCACTGGGAGAGTGCTCTGTATCGCAGTGTGTCACTCGGAGAGCGCTCGGTTTGGCAGTGTGTCCCTGGGAGAGCGCTCTGTATCGCAGTGTGTCACTGGGAGAGCGCTGGTATGGCAGTGTGTCACTGGGAGAAAACTCTGTACCACAGTGTGTCACTCGGAGAGTGCTCTGTATCGCAGTGTGTCACTGGGAGAGGGCTCTGTATCGCAGTGTGTCACTGGGAGAGCGCTCTGTATCGCAGTGTGTCCCTGGGAGAGCGCTCGGTATTGCAGTGTGTCACTGGGAGTGCGCTCTGTATCACAGTGTGTCACTGGGAGAGTGCTCTGTATCGCAGTGTGTCCCTGGGAGAGCACTCTGTATCGCAGTGTGTCACTGGGAGAGCGCTCTGTATCACAGTGTGTCACTGGGAGAGCGCTCTGTGTCGCAGTGTGTCCCTGGGAGAGCACTCTGTATCGCAGTGTGTCCCTGGGAGAGCGCTCGGTATGGCAGTGTGTCACTGGGAGAGCGCTCTGTATCGCAGTGTGTCACTGGGACAATGCTCAGCATTGCAGTGTGCCACTGGGAGAGTGCTCTGTATCACAGTGTGTCACTGGGAGAGTGCTCTGTATCGCAGTGTGTAACTGGGAGAGTGCTCGGTATCGCAGTGTGCCACTGGGAGAGTGCTCGGTATCGCAGTGTGTCACTGGGAAAGTGCTCGGTATGGCAGTGTGTCACTGGGAGTGCGCTCGGCATGACAGTGTGTCACTGGGAGAGTGCTCTGTATCGCAGTGTCACTGGGAGAGCGCTCGGTATGGCAGTGTGTCACTGGGAGAGCGCTCGGTATCGCAATGTGTAACTGGGAGAATGCTCTGCATCGCAGTGTGTCACTGGGAGAGCGCTCGGTATGGCAGTGTGTCACTGGGAGAGCGCTTGGTATCGCAGTGTGTAACTGGGAGAGTGCTCTGTATCGCAGTGTGTCACTGGCAGAGCGCTCCCTATCGCATTGTGTCACTGGGAGAATGCTCTGCATTGCAGTGTGCCACTGGGAGAGCGCTCTGTATCACAGTGTGTCACTGGGAGAGTGCTCTGTATCGCAGTGTGTAACTGGGAGAGTGCTCTGTATCGCAGTGTGTCACTGGGAAAGCGCTCGGTATGGCAGTGTGTCACTGGGAGAGCGCTCTGTATCGCAGTGTGTCCCTGGGAGAGCACTCTGTATCGCAGTGTGTCCCTGGGAGAGCGCTCGGTATGGCAGTGTGTCACTGGGAGAGAACTCTGTACCACAGTGTGTCACTGGGAGAGTGCTCTGTATCGCAGTGTGTCCCTGGGAGAGCGCTCGGTACGGCAGTGTATCACTGGGAGAATGTTCTGCATTGCAGTGTGCCACTGGGAGGGCACTCGGTATAGCAGTGTGTCACTGGGAGAGTGCTCTGTATCGCAGTGTGTCACTGGGAGAACGCTCGGTATAGCAGTGTGTCACTGGGAGTGTGCTCTGTGTGGCAGTGTGTCCCTGGGAGAGCACTCGTTATCGCAGTGTGTCACTGGGAGAGGGCTCTGTATCGCAGTGTGTCACTGGGAGAGCGCTGGTATGGCAGTGTGTCACTGGGAGAGAACTCTGTACCACAGTGTGTCACTGGGAGAGTGCTCTGTATCGCAGTGTGTCCCTGGGAGAGCGCTCGGTACGGCAGTGCATCACTGGGAGATTGTTCTGCATTGCAGTGTGCCACTGGGAGGGCACTCGGTATAGCAGTGTGTCACTGGGAGAGTGCTCTGTATCGCAGTGTGTCACTGGGAGAGGGCTCTGTATCACAGTGTGTCACTGGGAGAGTGCTCTGTATCGCAGTGTGTCCCTGGGAGAGCACTCTGTATCGCAGTGTGTCACTGGAAGAGCGCTCTGTATCACAGTGTGTCACTGGGAGAGCGCTCTGTATCGCAGTGTGTCCCTGGGAGAGCACTCTGTATCGCAGTGTGTCCCTGGGAGAGCGCTCGGTATGGCAGTGTGTCACTGGGAGAGCGCTCTGTATCGCAGTGTGTCACTGGGAGAGCGCTGGTATGGCAGTGTGTCACTGGGAGAGAACTCTGTACCACAGTGTGTCACTGGGAGAGTGCTCTGTATCGCAGTGTGTCACTGGGAGAGCGCTGGTATGGCAGTGTGTCACTGGGAGAGAACTCTGTACCACAGTGTGTCACTGGGAGAATGCTCTGTATCACAGTGTGTCGCTGGGAGAGCGCTCGGTACGGCAGTGTATCACTGGGAGAATGTTCTGCATTGCAGTGTGCCACTGGGAGGGCACTCGGTATAGCAGTGTGTCACTGGGAGAGTGCTCTGTATCGCAGTGTGTCACTGGGAGTGTGCTCTGTGTGGCAGTGTGTCACTGGGAGAGCGCTCGGTATAGCAGGGTGTCACTGGGAGTGTGCTCTGTGTGGCAGTGTGTCACTGGGAGAGCACTCGTTATCGCAGTGTGTCACTGGGAGAGGGCTCTGTATCGCAGTGTGTCACTGGGAGAGCGCTCGGTATGGCAGTGTGCCCCTGGGAGAGCGCTCGGTATAGCAGTGTGTCACTGGGAGAGCGCTCTGTATCACAGTGTGTCACTGGGAGAGCGCTCTGTATCGCAGTGTGTCCCTGGGAGAGCACTCTGTATCGCAGTGTGTCCCTGGGAGAGCGCTCGGCATGGCAGTGTGTCACTGGGAGAGCGCTCTGTATCGCAGTGTGTCACTGGGAGAGCGCTGGTATGGCAGTGTGTCACTGGGAGAGAACTCTGTACCACAGTGTGTCACTGGGAGAGTGCTCTGTATCGCAGTGTGTCACTGGGAGAGCGCTGGTATGGCAGTGTGTCACTGGGAGAGAACTCTGTACCACAGTGTGTCACTGGGAGAATGCTCTGTATCGCAGTGTGTCGCTGGGAGAGCGCTAGGTACGGCAGTGTATCACTGGGAGAATGTTCTGCATTGCAGTGTGCCACTGGGAGTGCACTCGGTATAGCAGTGTGTCACTGGGAGAGTGCTCTGTATCGCAGTGTGTCACTGGGAGTGTGCTCTGTGTGGCAGTGTGTCACTGGGAGAGCGCTCGGTATAGCAGTGTGTCACTGGGAGTGTGCTCTGTGTGGCAGTGTGTCACTGGGAGAGCACTCGTTATCGCAGTGTATCACTGGGAGAGGGCTCTGTATCGCAGTGTGTCACTGGGATAGCGCTCGGTATGGCAGTGTGTCACTGGGAGAGCACTCGGTATGGCAGTGTGTCACTGGGAGAGGGCTCTGCATCGCAGTGTGTCCCTGGGAGAGTGCTCTGTATCGCAGTGTGTCACTGGGAGAGCGCTCGGTATGGCAGTGTGTCCCTGGGAGAGCTCTCGGTATAGCAGTGTGTCACTGGGAGTGTGCTTTGTGTGGCAGTGTGTCACTGGGAGAGCACTCGTTATCGCAGTGTGTCACTGGGAGGGTGCTCTGTATCGCAGTGTGTCACTCGGAGAGCGCTCGGTATGGCAGTGTGTCCCTGGGAGAGCGCTCTGTATCGCAGTGTGTCACTGGGAGAGCGCTGGTATGGCAGTGTGTCACTGGGAGAGAACTCTGTACCGCAGTGTGTCACTGGGAGAGTGCTCTGTATCGCAGTGTGTCACTGGGAGAGGGCTCTGTATCGCAGTGTGTCACTGGGAGAGCGCTCTGTATCACAGTCTGTCACTGGGAGAGGGCTCTGTATCGCAGTGTGTCACTCGGAGAGCGCTCGGTATGGCAGTGTGTCACTGGGAGTGCGCTTGGTATCGCAGTGTGTCACTGGGAGAGCGCTCTGTATCGCAGTGTGTCCCTGGGAGAGCGCTCGGTATTGCAGTGTGTCACTGGGAGTGCGCTCTGTATCACAGTGTGTCACTGGGAGAGTGCTCTGTATCGCAGTGTGTCCCTGGGAGAGCACTCTGTATCGCAGTGTGTCACTGGGAGAGCGCTCTGTATCACAGTGTGTCACTGGGAGAGCGCTCTGTGTCGCAGTGTGTCCCTGGGAGAGCACTCTGTATCGCAGTGTGTCACTGGGACAATGCTCAGCATTGCAGTGTGCCACTGGGAGAGCGCTCTGTATCACAGTGTGTCACTGGTAGAGTGCTCTGTATCGCAGTGTGTAACTGGGAGAGTGCTCGGTATCGCAGTGTGCCACTGGGAGAGTGCTCGGTATCGCAGTGTGTCACTGGGAAAGTGCTCGGTATGGCAGTGTGTCACTGGGAGTGCGCTCGGCATGGCAGTGTGTCACTGGGAGAGTGCTCTGTATCGCAGTGTCACTGGGAGAGCGCTCGGTATGGCAGTGTGTCACTGGGAGAGCGCTCGGTATCGCAATGTGTAACTGGGAGAATGCTCTGCATCGCAGTGTGTCACTGGGAGAGCGCTCGGTATGGCAGTGTGTCACTGGGAGAGCGCTCTGTATCACAGTGTGTCACTGGGAGAGTGCTCTGTATCGCAGTGTGTAACTGGGAGAGTGCTCTGTATCGCAGTGTGTCACTGGGAAAGCGCTCGGTATGGCAGTGTGTCACTGGAAGAGCGCTCTGTATCGCAGTGTGTCCCTAGGAGAGCACTCTGTATCGCAGTGTGTCCTTGGGAGAGCGCTCGGTATGGCAGTGTGTCACTGGGAGAGTGCTCTGTGTGGCAGTGTGTCACTGGGAAGCACTCGTTATCGCAGTGTGTCACTGGGAGAGGGCTCTGTATCGCAGTGTGTCACTCGGAGAGCGCTCGGTATGGCAGTGTGTCCCTGGGAGAGCGCTCGGTATTGCAGTGTGTCACTGGGAGTGCGCTTTGTTTCACAGTGTGTCACTGGGAGAGAACTCTGTACCACAGTGTGTCCCTGGGAGCGCACTCTGTATCGCAGTGTGTCCCTGGGAGAGCGCTCGGTACGGCAGTGTATCACAAAGAGAATGTTCTGCATTGCAGTGTGCCACTGGGACGGCACTCGGTATAGCAGTGTGTCACTGGGAGAGTGCTCTGTATCGCAGTGTGTCACTGGGAGAGCGCTCGGTATAGCAGTGAGTCACTGGGAGTGTGCTCTGTGTGG
This sequence comes from Scyliorhinus torazame, assembly GCF_047496885.1. Taxonomy (NCBI): domain Eukaryota; kingdom Metazoa; phylum Chordata; class Chondrichthyes; order Carcharhiniformes; family Scyliorhinidae; genus Scyliorhinus; species Scyliorhinus torazame. Next base: position 138,097,037 of record NC_092718.1, read on the forward strand.
CAGTGTGTCACTGGGAGAGCACTTGTTATCGCAGTGTGGCACTGGGAGAGGGCTCTGTATCGCAGTGTGTCACTCGGAGAGCGCTCGGTATGGCAGTGTGTCCCTGGGAGAGCGCTCGGTATTGCAGTGTGTCACTGGGAGTGCGCTCTGTATCACAGTGTATCACTGGGAGAGTGCTTTGTAGCGCAGTGTGTCCCTGGGAGAGCACTCTGTATCGCAGTGTGTCAATGGGAGAGCGCTCTGTATCGCAGTGTGTCCCTGGGAGAGCGCTTGGTATGGCAGTGTGTCACTGGGAGAGCACTCTGTATCGCAGTGTGTCACTGGGAGAGGGCTCTGTATCGCAGTGTGTCACTGGGAGAGCGCTCTGTATCGCAGTGTGTCACTGCGAGAGCGCTCGGTATGGCAGTGTGTCACTGGGAGAGCGCTCGGTATCGCAATGTTTTACTGGGAGAATGCTCTGCATTGCAGTGTCACTGGGAGAGCGCTCGGTATGGCAGTGTGTCACTGGGAGAGCGCTCGGTATCGCAATGTGTAACTGGGAGAATGCTCTGCATCGCAGTGTGTCACTGGGAGAACGCTCGGTATGGCAGTGTGTAACTGGGAGAGCGCTCGGTATCGCAGTGTGTCACGGGGAGAGAACTCTGTACCACAGTGTGTCACTGGGAGAGTGCTCTGTATCGCAGTGTGTCACTGGGAGTGCGCTCTGTATCACAGTGTGTCACTGGGAGAGTGCTCTGTATTGCAGTGTGTCCCTGGGAGAGCACACTGTATCGCAGTGTGTCACTGGGAGAGCGCTCTGCATCACAGTGTGTCACTGGGAGAGCGCTCTGTATCGCAGTGTGTCCCTGGGAGAGCACTCTGTATCGCAGTGTGTCCCTGGGAGAGCGCTCGGTATGGCAGTGTGTCACTGGGAGAGCGCTCTGTATCGCAGTGTGTCACTGGGAGAGCGCTGGTATGGCAGTGTGTCACTGGGAGAGAACTCTGTACCACAGTGTGTCACTGGGAGAGTGCTCTGTATCGCAGTGTGTCCCTGGGAGAGCGCTCGGTACGGCAGTGTGAAACTGGGAGAGTGCTCTGTATCGCAGTGTGTCACTGTGAGAGGGCTCTGTATCGCAGTGTGTCACTGGGAGAGCGCTCGGTATGGCAGTGTGTCACTGGGAGAGCGCTCGGTATCGCAGTGTGTCACGGGGAGAGAACTCTGTACCACAGTGTGTCACTGGGAGAGTGCTCTGTATCGCAGTGTGTCACTGGGAGTGCGCTCTGTATCACAGTGTGTCACTGGGAGAGTGCTCTGTATCGCAGTGTGTCCCTGGGAGAGCACACTGTATCGCAGTGTGTCACTGGGAGAGCGCTCTGTATCACAGTGTGTCACTGGGAGAGCGCTCTGTATCGCAGTGTGTCCCTGGGAGAGCACTCTGTATCGCAGTGTGTCCCTGGGAGAGCGCTCGGTATGGCAGTGTGTCACGGGGAGAGCGCTCTGTATCGCAGTGTGTCACTGGGAGAACGCTGGTATGGCAGTGTGTCACTGGGAGAGAACTCTGTACCACAGTGTGTCACTGGGAGAGTGCTCTGTATCGCAGTGTGTCCCTGGGAGAGCGCTCGGTACGGCAGTGTATCACTGGGAGAATGTTCTGCATTGCAGTGTGCCACTGGGAGGGCACTCGGTATAGCAGTGTGTCACTGGGAGAGTGCTCTGTATCGCAGTGTGTCACTGGGAGAGCGCTCGGTATAGCAGTGTGTCACTGGGAGTGTGCTCTGTGTGGCAGTGTGTCACTGGGAGAGCACTCGTTATCGCAGTGTGTCACTGGGAGAGGGCTCTGTATCGCAGTGTGTCACTGGGAGAGTGCTCTGTATCGCATGTGTCACTCGGAGAGCGCTCGGTATTGCAGTGTGTCACTGGGAGTGCGCTCTGTATCACAGTGTATCACTGGGAGAGTGGTTTGTAGCGCAGTGTGTCCCTGGGAGAGCACTCTGTATCGCAGTGTGTCAATGGGAGAGCGCTCTGTATCGCAGTGTGTCCCTGGGAGAGCATTCTGTATCGCAGTGTGTCCCTGGGAGAGCGCTTGGTATGGCAGTGTGTCACTGTGAGAGCACTCGCTATCGCAGTGTGTCACTGGGAGAGGGCTCTGTATCGCAGTGTGTCACTGGGAGAGCGCTCGGTATGGCAGTGTGTCACTGGGAGAATGCTCTACATCGCAGTGTGTAACTGGGAGAGCGCTCGGTATGGCAGTGTGTCATTGGGAGAGCGCTCGGTATCGCAGTGTCACTGGGAGAGCGCTCGGTATCACAGTGTGTCAACGGGAGAGTGCTCTGTATCGCAGTGGGTCACTGGGAGAGCGCTCTGTATGGCATTGTGTCACTGTGAGAGCGCTCGGTATCGCAGTGTGTAACTGGGAAAGCGCTCAGTATGGCAGTGTGTCACTGGGAGAGCGCTCTGTATCGCAGTGTGTCACTGGGAGAATGCTCTGCATCGCAGTGTGTCACTGGGAGAGCGCTCGGTATGGCAGTGTGTCACTGGGAGAGCGCTCTGTATCGCAGTGTGTAACTGGGAGAATGCTCTGCATCGCAGTGTGTCACTGGGAGAGCGCTCGGTATGGCAGTGTGTCACTGGGAAAGCGCTCGGTATGGCAGTGTGTCACTGGGAGAGCGCTCTGTATCGCAGTGTGTCACTGGGAAAGCGCTCGGTATGGCAGTGTGTCACTGGGAGAGCGCTCGGTATCGCAGTGTGTAACTGGGAGAGCGCTCTGTATCGCAGTGTGTCACTTGGAGAGCGCTCGGTATGGCAGTGTGTCACTGGGAGAGCGCTCTGTATCGCAGTGTGTCACTGGCAGAGTGCTCTGTGTCGCAGTGTGTCCCTGGCAGAGCGCTCGGTATCGCAGTGTGTAACTGGGAGTGTGCTCTGTATGGCAGTGTGTCACTGTGAGAGGGCTCTGCATCGCAGTGTGTCACTGGGAGAGCGCTTGGTATGGCAGTGTGTCACTGGCAGAGCGCTCTCTATCGCATTGTGTCACTGGGAGAATGCTTAGCATTGCAGTGTGTCACTGGGAGAGCGCTCTGTATCGCAGTGTGTAACTGGGAGAATGCTCTGCATCGCAGTGGGTCACTTGGAGAGCACTCGGTATGGCAGTGTGTCACTGGGAGAGCGCTCTGTATCGCAGTGTGTCCCTGGCAGAGCGCTCGGTATCGCAGTGTGTCACTGGGAGAGCGCTCTGTATCACAGTGTGTCACTGGGAGAGCGCTCGGTATCGCAATGTGTAACTGGGAGAATGCTCTGTATCGCAGTGTGTCACTGTGAGAGGGCTCTGCATCGCAGTGTGTCACTGGGAGAGCGCTTGGTATGGCAGTGTGTCACTGGCAGAGCTCTCTCTATCGCATTGTGTCACTGGGAGAATGCTCAGCATTGCAGTGTGCCACTGGGAGAGCGCTCTGTATCACAGTGTGTCACTGGGAGAGTGCTCTGCATCGCAGTGTGTCACTGGGAGAGCGCTTGGTATGGCAGTGTGTCACTGGGAGAGCGCTCGGTATGGCAGTGTGTCACTGGGAGAGGGCTCTGCATCGCAGTGTGTCCCTGGGAGAGTGCTCTGTATCGCAGTGTGTCACTGGGAGAGCGCTCGGTATAGCAGTGTGTCACTGGGAGTGTGCTCTGTGTGGCAGTGTGTCACTGGGAGAGCACTCGTTATCGCAGTGTGTCACTGGGAGAGGGCTCTGTATCGCAGTGTGTCACTGGGAGAGCGCTCGGTATGGCAGTGTGTCCCTGGGAGAGCGCTCGGTATAGCAGTGTGTCACTGGGAGTGTGCTCTGTGTGGCAGTGTGTCACTGGGAGAGCACTCGTTATCGCAGTGTGTCACTGGGAGAGTGCTCTGTATCGCAGTGTGTCACTCGGAGAGCGCTCGGTTTGGCAGTGTGTCCCTGGGAGAGCGCTCTGTATCGCAGTGTGTCACTGGGAGAGCGCTGGTATGGCAGTGTGTCACTGGGAGAGAACTCTGTACCACAGTGTGTCACTCGGAGAGTGCTCTGTATCGCAGTGTGTCACTGGGAGAGGGCTCTGTATCGCAATGTGTCACTGGGAGAGCGCTCTGTATCGCAGTGTGTCCCTGGGAGAGCGCTCGGTATTGCAGTGTGTCACTGGGAGTGCGCTCTGTATCACAGTGTGTCACTGGGAGAGTGCTCTGTATCGCAGTGTGTCCCTGGGAGAGCACTCTGTATCGCAGTGTGTCACTGGGAGAGCGCTCTGTATCACAGTGTGTCACTGGGAGAGCGCTCTGTGTCGCAGTGTGTCCCTGGGAGAGCACTCTGTATCGCAGTGTGTCCCTGGGAGAGCGCTCGGTATGGCAGTGTGTCACTGGGAGAGCGCTCTGTATCGCAGTGTGTCACTGGGACAATGCTCAGCATTGCAGTGTGCCACTGGGAGAGCGCTCTGTATTACAGTGTGTCACTGGGAGAGTGCTCTGTATCGCAGTGTGTAACTGGGAGAGTGCTCGGTATCGTAGTGTGCCACTGGGAGAGTGCTCTGTATCTCAGTGTCACTGGGAGAGCGCTCGGTATGGCAGTGTGTCACTGGGAGAGCGCTCGGTATCGCAATGTGTAACTGGGAGAATTCTCTGCATCGCAGTGTGTCACTGGGAGAGCGCTCGGTATGGCAGTGTGTCACTGGGAGAGCGCTTGGTATCGCAGTGTGTAACTGGGAGAGTGCTCTGTATCGCAGTGTGTCACTGGCAGAGCGCTCCCTATCGCATTGTGTCACTGGGAGAATGCTCTGCATTGCAGTGTGCCACTGGGAGAGCGCTCTGTATCACAGTGTGTCACTGGGAGAGTGCTCTGTATCGCAGTGTGTAACTGGGAGAGTGCTCTCTATCGCAGTGTGTCACTGGGAAAGCGCTCGGTATGGCAGTGTGTCACTGGGAGAGCGCTCTGTATCGCAGTGTGTCCCTGGGAGAGCACTCTGTATCGCAGTGTGTCCCTGGGAGAGCGCTCGGTATGGCAGTGTGTCACTGGGAGAGCGCTCTGTATCGCAGTGTGTCACTGGGAGAGCGCTGGCATGGCAGTGTGTCACTGGGAGAGAACTCTGTACCACAGTGTGTCACTGGGAGAGTGCTCTGTATCGCAGTGTGTCCCTGGGAGAGCGCTCGGTACGGCAGTGTATCACTGGGAGAATGTTCTGCATTGCAGTGTGCCACTGGGAGGGCACTCGGTATAGCAGTGTGTCACTGGGAGAGTGCTCTGTATCGCAGTGTGTCACTGGGAGAACGCTCGGTATAGCAGTGTGTCACTGGGAGTGTGCTCTGTGTGGCAGTGTGTCACTGGGAGAGCACTCGTTATCGCAGTGTGTCACTGGGAGAGGGCTCTGTATCGCAGTGTGTCACTCGGAGAGCGCTCGGTATGGCAGTGTGTCCCTGGGAGAGCGCTCTGTATCGCAGTGTGTCACTGGGAGAGCGCTGGTATGGCAGTGTGTCACTGGGAGAGAACTCTGTACCACAGTGTGTCACTGGGAGAGTGCTCTGTATCGCAGTGTGTCCCTGGGAGAGCGCTCGGTACGGCAGTGCATCACTGGGAGATTGTTCTGCATTGCAGTGTGCCACTGGGAGGGCACTCGGTATAGCAGTGTGTCACTGGGAGAGTGCTCTGTATCGCAGTGTGTCACTGGGAGAGGGCTCTGTATCACAGTGTGTCACTGGGAGAGTGCTCTGTATCGCAGTGTGTCCCTGGGAGAGCACTCTGTATCGCAGTGTGTCACTGGGAGAGCGCTCTGTATCGCAGTGTGTCCCTGGGAGAGCACTCTGTATCGCAGTGTGTCCCTGGGAGAGCGCTCGGTATGGCAGTGTGTCACTGGGAGAGCGCTCTGTATCGCAGTGTGTCACTGGGAGAGCGCTGGTATGGCAGTGTGTCACTGGGAGAGAACTCTGTACCACAGTGTGTCACTGGGAGAGTGCTCTGTATCGCAGTGTGTCACTGGGAGAGCGCTGGTATGGCAGTGTGTCACTGGGAGAGAACTCTGTACCACAGTGTGTCACTGGGAGAATGCTCTGTATCACAGTGTGTCGCTGGGAGAGCGCTCGGTACGGCAGTGTATCACTGGGAGAATGTTCTGCATTGCAGTGTGCCACTGGGAGGCCACTCGGTATAGCAGTGTGTCACTGGGAGAGTTTTCTGTATCGCAGTGTGTCACTGGGAGTGTGCTCTGTGTGGCAGTGTGTCACTGGGAGAGCGCTCGGTATAGCAGTGTGTCACTGGGAGTGTGCTCTGTGTGGCAGTGTGTCACTGGGAGAGCACTCGTTATCGCAGTGTGTCACTGGGAGAGGGCTCTGTATCGCAGTGTGTCACTGGGAGAGCGCTCGGTATGGCAGTGTGCCCCTGGGAGAGCGCTCGGTGTAGCAGTGTGTCACTGGGAGAGCGCTCTGTATCACAGTGTGTCACTGGGAGAGCGCTCTGTATCGCAGTGTGTCCCTGGGAGAGCACTCTGTATCGCAGTGTGTCCCTGGGAGAGCGCTCGGTATGGCAGTGTGTCACTGGGAGAGCGCTCTGTATCGCAGTGTGTCCCTGGGAGAGCGCTGGTATGGCAGTGTGTCACTGGGAGAGAACTCTGTACCACAGTGTGTCACTGGGAGAGTGCTCTGTATCGCAGTGTGTCACTGGGAGAGCGCTGGTATGGCAGTGTGTCACTGGGAGAGAACTCTGTACCACAGTGTGTCACTGGGAGAATGCTCTGTATCGCAGTGTGTCGCTGGGAGAGCGCTAGGTACGGCAGTGTATCACTGGGAGAATGTTCTGCATTGCAGTGTGCCACTGGGAGTGCACTCGGTATAGCAGTGTGTCACTGGGAGAGTGCTCTGTATCACAGTGTGTCACTGGGAGTGTGCTCTGTGTGGCAGTGTGTCACTGGGAGAGCGCTCGGTATAGCAGTGTGTCACTGGGAGTGTGCTCTGTGTGGCAGTGTGTCACTGGGAGAGCACTCGTTATCGCAGTGTGTCACTGGGAGAGGGCTCGGTATCGCAGTGTGTCACTGGGAAAGCGCTCGGTATGGCAGTGTGTCACTGGGAGAGCACTCGGTATGGCAGTGTGTCACTGGGAGAGGGCTCTGCATCGCAGTGTGTCCCTGGGAGAGTGCTCTGTATCGCAGTGTGTCACTGGGAGAGCGCTCGGTATGGCAGTGTGTCCCTGGGAGAGCGCTCGGTATAGCAGTGTGTCACTGGGAGTGTGCTCTGTGTGGCAGTGTGTCACTGGGAGAGCACTCGTTATCGCAGTGTGTCACTGGGAGAGTGCTCTGTATCGCAGTGTGTCACTCGGAGAGCGCTCGGTATGGCAGTGTGTCCCTGGGAGAGCGCTCTGTATCGCAGTGTGTCACTGGGAGAGCGCTGGTATGGCAGTGTGTCACTGGGAGAGAACTCTGTACCACAGTGTGTCACTGGGAGAGTGCTCTGTATCGCAGTGTGTCACTGGGAGAGGGCTCTGTATCGCAGTGTGTCACTGGGAGAGCGCTCTGTATCACAGTCTGTCACTGGGAGAGGGCTCTGTATCGCAGTGTGTCACTCGGAGAGCGCTCGGTATGGCAGTGTGTCACTGGGAGTGCGCTTGGTATCGCAGTGTGTCACTGGGAGAGCGCTCTGTATCGCAGTGTGTCCCTGGGAGAGCGCTCGGTATTGCAGTGTGTCACTGGGAGTGCGCTCTGTATCACAGTGTGTCACTGGGAGAGTGCTCTGTATCGCAGTGTGTCCCTGGGAGAGCACTCTGTATCGCAGTGTGTCACTGGGAGAGCGCTCTGTATCACAGTGTGTCACTGGGAGAGCGCTCTGTGTCGCAGTGTGTCCCTGGGAGAGCACTCTGTATCGCAGTGTGTCACTGGGACAATGCTCAGCATTGCAGTGTGCCACTGGGAGAGCGCTCTGTATCACAGTGTGTCACTGGTAGAGTGCTCTGTATCGCAGGGTGTAACTGGGAGAGTGCTCGGTATCGCAGTGTGCCACTGGGAGAGTGCTCGGTATCGCAGTGTGTCACTGGGAAAGTGCTCGGTATGGCAGTGTGTCACTGGGAGTGCGCTCGGCATGGCAGTGTGTCACTGGGAGAGTGCTCTGTATCGCAGTGTCACTGGGAGAGCGCTCGGTATGGCAGTGTGTCACTGGGAGAGCGCTCGGTATCGCAATGTGTAACTGGGAGAATGCTCTGCATCGCAGTGTGTCACTGGGAGAGCGCTCGGTATGGCAGTGTGTCACTGGGAGAGCGCTCTGTATCACAGTGTGTCACTGGGAGAGTGCTCTGTATCGCAGTGTGTAACTGGGAGAGTGCTCTGTATCGCAGTGTGTCACTGGGAAAGCGCTCGGTATGGCAGTGTGTCACTGGAAGAGCGCTCTGTATCGCAGTGTGTCCCTAGGAGAGCACTCTGTATCGCAGTGTGTCCCTGGGAGAGCGCTCGGTATGGCAGTGTGTCACTGGGAGAGTGCTCTGTATCGCAGTGTGTCCCTGGGAGAGCGCTCGGTACGGCAGTGTATCACTGGGAGAATGTTCTGCATTGCAGTGTGCCACTGGGAGGGCACTCGGTATAGCAGTGTGTCACTGGGAGAGTGCTCTGTATCGCAGTGTGTCACTGGGAGAGCGCTCGGTATAGCAGTGTGTCACTGGGAGTGTGCTCTGTGTGACAGTGTGTCACTGGGAGAGCACTCGTTATCGCAGTGTGTCACTGGGAGAGGGCTCTGTATCGCAGTGTGTCACTCGGAGAGCGCTCGGTATGGCAGTGTGTCCCTGGGAGAGCGCTCTGTATCGCAGTGTGTCACTGGGAGAGCGCTGGTATGGCAGTGTGTCACTGGGAGAGAACTCTGTACCACAGTGTGTCACTGGGAGAGTGCTCTGTATCGCAGTGTGTCCCTGGGAGAGCGCTCGGTACGGCAGTGTATCACTGGGAGATTGTTCTGCATTGCAGTGTGCCACTGGGAGGGCACTCGGTATAGCAGTGTGTCACTGGGAGAGTGCTCTGTATCGCAGTGTGTCACTGGGAGAGGGCTCTGTATCACAGTGTGTCACTGGGAGAGTTCTCTGTATCGCAGTGTGTCCCTGGGAGAGCACTCTGTGTCGCAGTGTGTCACTGGGAGAGCGCTCTGTATCACAGTGTGTCACTGGGAGAGCGCTCTGTATCGCAGTGTGTCCCTGGGAGAGCACTCTGTATCGCAGTGTGTCCCTGGGAGAGCGCTCGGTATGGCAGTGTGTCACTGGGAGAGCGCTCTGTATCGCAGTGTGTCACTGGGAGAGCGCTGGTATGGCAGTGTGTCACTGGGAGAGAACTCTGTACCACAGTGTGTCACTGGGAGAGTGCTCTGTATCGCAGTGTGTCACTGGGAGAGCGCTGGTATGGCAGTGTGTCACTGGGAGAGAACTCTGTACCACAGTGTGTCACTGGGAGAATGCTCTGTATCACAGTGTGTCGCTGGGAGAGCGCTCGGTACGGCAGTGTATCACTGGGAGAATGTTCTGCATTGCAGTGTGCCACTGGGAGGGCACTCAGTATAGCAGTGTATCACTGGGAGAGTGCTCTGTATCGCAGTGTGTCACTGGGAGTGTGCTCTGTGTGGCAGTGTGTCACTGGGAGAGCGCTCGGTATAGCAGTGTGTCACTGGGAGTGTGCTCTGAGTGGCAGTGTGTCACTGGGAGAGCACTCGTTATCGCAGTGTGTCACTGGGAGAGGGCTCTGTATCGCAGTGTGTCACTGGGAGAGCGCTCGGTATGGCAGTGTGTCCCTGGGAGAGCGCTCGGTATAGCAGTGTGTCACTGGGAGAGCGCTCTGTACCACAGTGTGTCACTGGGAGAGCGCTCTGTATCGCAGTGTGTCCCTGGGAGAGCACTCTGTATGGCAGTGTGTCACTGGGAGAGCGCTTGGTCTCGCTGTGTGAAACTGGGAGAGTGCTCTGTATCGCAGTGTGTCACTGGCAGAGCGCTCCCTATCGCATTGTGTCACTGGGAGAATGCTCTGCATTGCAGTGTGCCACTGGGAGAGCGCTCTGTATCACAGTGTGTCACTGGGAGAGTGCTCTGTATCGCAGTGTGTAACTGGGAGAGTGCTCTGTATCGCAGTGTGTCACTGGGAAAGTGCTCGGTATGGCAGTGTGTCACTGGGAGAGCGCTCTGTATCGCAGTGTGTCCCTGGGAGAGCACTCTGTATCGCAGTGTGTCCCTGGGAGAGGGCTCGGTATGGCAGTGTGTCACTGGGAGAGCGCTCTGTATCGCAGTGTGTCACTGGGAGAGCGCTGGTATGGCAGTGTGTCACTGGGAGAGAACTCTGTACCACAGTGTGTCACTGGGAGAGTGCTCTGTATCGCAGTGTGTCGCTGGGAGAGCGCTCGGTACGGCAGTGTATCACTGGGAGAATGTTCTGCATTGCAGTGTGCCACTGGGAGGGCATTCGGTATAGCAGTGTGTCACTGGGAGAGTGCTCTGTATCGCAGTGTGTCCCTGGGAGAGCGCTCGGTACGGCAGTGTGTCACTGGGAGAGTGCTCTGCATCGCAGTGTGTCACTGGGAGAGCGCTCGGTATAGCAGTGTGTCACTGGGAGTGTGCTCTGTGTGGCAGTGTGTCACTGGGAGAGCACTCGTTATCGCAGTGTGTCACTGGGAGAGGGCTCTGTATCGCAGTGTGTCACTCGGAGAGCGCTCGGTATGGCAGTGTGTCCCTGGGAGTGCGCTCTGTATCACAGTGTGTCACTGGGAGAGTGCTCTGTATCGCAGTGTGACACTGGGAGTGCGCTCTGTATCACAGTGTGTCACTGGGAGAGTGCTCTGTATCGCAGTGTGTCCCTGGGAGAGCAATCTGTATCGCAGTGTGTCACTGGGAGAGCGCTCTGTATCACAGTGTGTCACTGGGAGAGCGCTCTGTATCGCAGTGTGTCCCTGGGAGAGCACTGTGTATCGCAGTGTGTCACTGGGAGAGCGCTCTGTATCACAGTGTGTCACTGGGAGAGTGCTCTGTATCGCAGTGTGTCACTGTGAGAGCACTCGGTATCGCAGTGTGTCACTGGGAGAGGGCTCTGTATCGCAGTGTGTAACTGGGAGAGCGCTCGGTATGGCAGTGTGTCACTGGGAGAGCACTCGTTATCGCAGTGTGTCACTGGGAGAATGCTCTGCATCGCAGTGTCACTGGGAGAGCGCTCGGTATGGCAGTGTGTAACTGGGAGAATGCTCTGTATCGCAGTGTGTAACTGGGAGAGCGCTCGGTATGGCAGTGTGTCACTGGGAGAGCACTCGTTATCGCAGTGTGTCACTGGGAGAATGCTCTGCATCGCAGTGTCACTGGGAGAGCGCTCGGTATGGCAGTGTGTAACTGGGAGAATGCTCTGCATCGCAGTGTGTCACTGGGAGAGCGCTCGGTATCGCAATGTGTAACTGGGAGAATGCTCTGCATCGCAGTGTGTCACTGGGAGAACGCTCGGTATGGCAGTGTATCACTGGGAGAGCGCTCAGTATGGCAGTGTGTCACTGGGAGAGCGCTCTGTATCGCAGTGTGTCACTGGGAGTGTGCTCTGTGTGGCAGTGTGTCACTGGGAGAGCACTCGTTATCGCAGTGTGTCACTGGGAGAGGGCTCTGTATCGCAGTGTGTCACTCGGAGAGTGCTCGGTATGGCAGTGTGTCACTGGGAGAGCGCTTGGTATGGCAGTGTGTCACTGGGAGAGGGCTCTGTATCGCAGTGTGTCACTGGGAGAGGGCTCTGTATCGCAGTGTGTCCCTGGGAGAGCACTCGGTATCGCAGTGTGTCACTGGGAGAGGGCTCTGTATGGCAGTGTGTCACTGGGAGAGCGCTCGGTATCGCAGTGTGTCCCTGGGAGAGCACTCGGTATCGCAGTGTGTCACTGGGAGAGGGCTCTGTATGGCAGTGTGTCACTGGGAGAGCGCTCGGTATCGCAGTGTGTCACTGGGAGAGCGCTCTGTATCGCAGTGTGTCACTGGGAGAGCGCTCTGTATCGCAGTGTGTCACTGGGAGAGCGCTCGGTGTGGCAGTGTGTCACTGGGAGAGCACTCTGTATCGCAGTGTGTCACTGGGAGAGCGCTCTGTATCACAGTGTGTCACTGGGAGAGCGCTCTGTATCGCAGTGTGTCACTGTGAGAGCACTCGGTATCGCAGTGTGTCACTGGGAGAGCGCTCTGTATCGCAGTGTGTCCCTGGGCGAGCATTCTGTATCGCAGTGTGTCCCTGGGAGAGCGCTCTGTATCACAGTGTGTCACTGGGAGAGCGCTCGGTATGGCAGTGTGTCACTGGGAGAATGCTCTACATCGCAGTGTGTCACTGGGAGAACGCTCGGTATGGCAGTGTGTCACTGGGAGAGCGCTCAGTATGGCAGTGTGTCACTGGGAGAGCGCTCTGTATCGCAGTGTGTCACTGGGAGAGCGCTCTGTACCACAGTGTGTCACTGGGAGAGTGCTCTGTATTGCAGTGTGCCACTGGGAGGGCACTCGGTAGAGCAGTGTGTCACTGGGATAGGGCTCTGTGTCGCAGTGTGTCACTGGGAGAGCGCACTGTATCAGTGTGTCACTGGGAGAGCACTCGGTATGGCAGTGTGTCACTGGGAGAGCGCTCGGTATGGCAGTGTGTCACTGGGAGAGCGCTCTGTATCGCAGTGTGTCGCTCTATATCGCAGTGTATTACTGGGAGAGTGTTAGGTATCACACTGTCACTGGGAGAATGCACTGTTTGCAGTGTGTCACTGGGAGAGTGCTCTGTATCACACCACTGATAAGTACTCTTGTGTCACTGGTAGATTGCTGTGCATTGCACTCTGCCAGTGGGAGGGTGCTCTGTATGGCAGTGTGCCAGTGGGAGAGTGCTCTGTATCGCAGTGTGTCACTGGGATAGTGCTCTGTATCGCAGTGTGACACTGGGAGTGTGCTCCGTATCAAAGAACAAATAAATGTACAGCACAGGAACAGGCCCTTCGGCCCTCCAATCCCGTGCCAACCATGCTGCCCGACTAAACTACTATCTTCTACACTTCCAGGGTCCGTATCCCTCTATTCCCATCCTATTCACGTATTTGTCAAGGTGCCCCTTAAATGTCACTATCGTCCCTGCTTCCACCACCTCCTCCGGCAGCGAGTTCCAGGCACCCACTACCCTCTGCATAAAAAACTTGCCTCGTACATCTACTCTAAACCTTGCCCCTCTCACCTTAAACCTATGCCCCCTAGTAATTGACCCCTCTACCCTGGGGAAAAGCCTCTGACTATCCACTCTGTCTATGCCCCTCATAATTTTGTAGACCTCTATCAGGTCTCCCCTCAACCTCCTTCGTTCCAGTGAGAACAAACCGAGTTTATTCAACCGCTCCTCATAGCTAATGCCCCCCATACCAGGCAACATTCTGGTAAATCTCTTCTGCACCCTCTCTAAAGCCTCCACATCCTTCTGGTAGTGTGGCGACCAGAATTGAACACTATACTCCAAGTGTGGCCTAACTAAGATTCTATACAGCTGCAACATGACTTGCCAATTCTTATACTCAATGCCCCGGCCAATGAAGAGCCCCGGTATCGCAGTGTGTCATAGAATCATAGAATCATAGAAGTTTACAGCATGGAAACAGGCCCTTCGGCCCAACCAGTCCATGCCGCCCAGTTTTTTACCATTAAGCTAGTCCCAGTTGCCCGCACTTGGCCCATAACCCTCTATACCCATCTTACCCATGTAACCATCTAAATGCTTTTTGAAAGACACAATTGTACCCGCTTCTACTACTACCTCTGGCAGCCCATTCCAGACACTCACTACCCTCTGAGTGAAGAAATTGCCCCTCTGGGCCCTTCTGAATCTCTCCCCTCTCACCTTAAACCTATGCCCTCTAGGTTTAGACTCCCCTACCTTTGGGAAAAGATGTTGACTATGTCGGCACTGGGAGAGTGCTCTGTATCGCAGTGTGTCACTGGGAGAGTGCATTATATTGCAATCTGCCAGTGGGAAAGTGCAATATATAGCTGTGTGCCAGTGGGAGAGCGCTCTGTATCGCAGTTTGCCAGTGGGAGAGTGCTCTATATTGCAGTGTGTCACTGGAAAGTGTTTTGCTCGCAGGTTGTGTTCTGGCTGGTGTTACATTGGTGCAGCCGGTAAATTCTCTTGAGGGGTTTGAGTTTGCAGGGATAGGAATTTTAATGTTTGGCGGTCTGTGTTCCGTCCAATGCAGATGCCGCTCTGTGATTGTTCCAAACTGGCTCCTCGTTTCTCACTGTCTACTGAATACTTGGGGAGCTTCAGTTTTTACGGCCAATTTCTGTCAGCACTTGTCTCGGCTGTATTATGTGTTTCATATGTATTTAATTCTCCTGCTGTTTGTCAGGGGTGCTAACCGTTTACTTGGAGGGAAATATCTCCGTCAGTGCAGGCATCGCCTTTCAGGGCTTCAATGCAACCTACACCGTGGAGAATTGCCAGCCTCGCTGCCGTGCCAACCAGCAGTGCCAGAAGGGACAGTGTGTGTGTACTGCCGGTTATGCTGGACAAGACTGTGCCTGGCAGAGATGTCCCAACAACTGCTCAACTCAATCGCGGGGCGGACACTGTGACTTGGTGAGTCCCAGAGTTCACCAACTACCATCGCCTAGCGTGAGAGAGTGACCAGCCCCTAGGTCAGAGTGAGTGACCATTCCCCGGGGTCAGAGTGAGTGACCATTCCCCGGGGTCAGAGTGAGTGACCATTCCCCGGGGTCAGAGTGAGTGACCATTCCCCGGGGTCAGAGTGAGTGACCATTCCCCGGGGTCAGAGTGAGTGACCATTCCCCGGGGTCAGAGTGAGTGACCATTCCCCGGGGTCAGAGTGAGTGACCATTCCCCGGGGTCAGAGTGAGTGACCATTCCCCGGGGTCAGAGTGAGTGACCATTCCCCGGGGTCAGAGTGAGTGACCATTCCCCGGGGTCAGAGTGAGTGACCATTCCCCATGGTCAGAGTGAGTGACCATTCCCCGGGGTCAGAGTGAGTGACCATTCCCCGGTGTCAGAGTGAGTGACCATTCCCCGGGGTCAGAGTGAGTGACCACCCCCGGGGTCAGAGTGAGTGACCATTCCCCTGGGTCAGAGTGAGTGACCATCCCCAGGGTCAGAGTGTGTGACCATTCCCCGGGGTCTCAGTGGGTGACCATTCCCTGGGGTCAAATTGAGTGACCATTCCTCTGCGTCAGCGTGAGTGACCATTCCCCGGTGTCAGAGTGAGTGACCATTCCCCGGGGTCAGAGTGAGTGACCACCCCCGGGGTCAGAGTGAGTGACCATTCCCCTGGGTCAGAGTGAGTGACCATCCCCAGGGTCAGAGTGTGTGACCATTCCCCGGGGTCTCAGTGGGTGACCATTCCCTGGGGTCAAATTGAGTGACCATTCCTCTGCGTCAGCCTGAGTGACCATTCCCTGGGGTCAGAGTGAGTGACAAACCCCCTGGGTCAGAGTGAGTGGGTGACCATTCCCCTGGGTCAGAGTGAGTGACCATTCCCTGGGGTCAGAGTGGGTGACCATTCCCTGGGGTCAGAGTGGGTGACCATTCCCTGGGGTCAGAGTGAGTGACCATTCCCTGGGGTCAGAGTGGGTGACCATTCCCTGGGGTCAGAGTGAGTGACCATTCCCTGGGGTCAGAGTGGGTGACCATTCCCTGGGGTCAGAGTGAGTGACCATTCCCCTGGGTCAGCGTGAGTGACCATTCCCTGGGGTCAGTGTGAGTGACCATTTCCCTTGGTCACAGTGAGTGACCACCCCCCCTGGGTCAGAGTGAATGACCAACCCCCTGGGTCAGAGTGAGTGAGTGACCATTCCCCTGGGTTAGAGTGAGTGAGTGACCATTCTCCGGGGTCAGAGTGAGTGACCATTCTCCGGGGTCAGAGTGAGTGACCATTCCCCGGGGACAGAGTGAAAGAATGACCATCCCCTTGGTCAGAGAGAGTGACTACCCCCTGGGTCAGAGTGAGTGACCATTCCCCTGGGTCAGAGTGAGTGACCATTCCCCGAGGTCAGAATGAATGAGTGACCATTCCCCATGTTTGAGTGAGTGACCATTCACCTGGGTCAGAGTGACTGACCAACCCCTTGGGTCCGAGTAAGTGAGTGACCATTCCCCGGGGTCAGAATGAATGAGTGACCATTCCCCAGGTTTGAGTGAGTGACCATTCACCTGGGTCAGAGTGACTGACCAACCCCCTGGGTCAGATTGAATGAGTGACCATTCCCCGGGGTCAGAATGAACGAGTGACCATTCCCCAGGTTTGAGTGAGTGACCATTCCCCTCGGTCAGAGTGAGTGACCATCCCCCTGTGCCAGAGTGAGTGACCAACCCCTTGGGTCAGAGTGAGTGAGTAACCATTACCCTGACTCAGAGTGAGTGACCATTTCCCTGGGTCTGAGTGGGTGACCATTCCCTGGGGTCAGAGTGAGAGAGTGACCATTCCCCTGGGTCAGAGTGAGTGACCATCCCCCTGGGTCAGAGTGAGTGACCATTCCCCTGGGTCAGAGTGAGTGACCATTCCCCTGCATCAGAGTGAGTGACCATTCCCCTGGGTCCAAGTGAGTGACTATTCCCCTGGGTCAGAGTGAGTGACCATCCCCCTGGGTCCGAGTAAGTGACCATTCCTTTGGTTCCAAGTGAGTGACCATTCCTCTGCGTCAGAGTGAGTGACCATTGCCCTGGGTCAGAGTGAGTGACCATTCCCCTGGGTCAGAGTGAGTGACCATTCCCCTGGGTCAGAGTGAGTGACCTTTACCCTGGGTCAGAGTGAATGACCATTCCCCTGGATCAGAGTGAGTGACCATTCCCCTGGGTCAGTGAGTGACCATTACCTGGGGTCAGAGTGAGTAATCATTCCCCTGGATCAGAGTGAGTGACCATTCCTCGGGGTCAGAGTGAGTGAGTGACCACCCCGTGGGTCAGAGTGAGTTACCATTCCCCTGGGTCAGATTGAGTGACCTTTCCCCTGGGTGAGAGTGAGTGACCATCCCCTGTGTCAGAGTGAGTGACCATCCCCTGTGTCAGAGTGAGTGACCATCCGTCAGGGTGAGTGACCATTCCCGTGGGTCAGAGTGAGTGACCATTCCCCTGGGTCAGAGTAAGTGACCATTCCACAGGATCAGAATGAGTGAGTGACCATCCCGTGGGTCAGATTGAATGACCATCCCCTTGGTCAGAGTGAGTGACCATTCCCCTGGATCAGAGTGAGTGACCATTCCCCTGGGTCAGAGTGAGAGGGTGAGCATTCCCCGGGGTCAGAGTGAGAGGGTGACCATTTCCCTTTGTCAGAGTGAGAGAGTGACCATTCCCCGGGGTCAGAGTGATAGACTGATCATTCCCCTGGGTCAGAGTGAGAGAGTGACCATTCCCCGGGGTCACCGTGAGACGGTGACCATTCCCCGGGGTCAGAGTGATAGACTGACCATTCCCCTGGGTCAGAGTGAGTGAGTGACCATACCCCTGGGTCAGAGTGAGAGAGTGACCATTCCCCGGGGTCACAGTGTGATAGAGTGACCATTCCCCGGGGTCAGTGTGAGAGAGTGACCATTCCCCTGGGTCAGAGTGAGTGAGTGACCATTCCCCGGGGTCGGTGAGAGAGTAACCATTCCCCATGGTCAGGGTGAGAAGGTGACCATTCCCCGGGGTCAGAGTGAGAGTGACCATTCCCCGGGGTCAGAGTGAGAGAGTGATCATTCCCCGGGGTCAGAGTGAGAGAGTGACCATTCCCCTGGGTGAGATTGATTATTACATAGATTATTACATAGAACATACAGTGCAGAAGGAGGCCATTCGGCCCATCGAGTCTGCACCGACCCACATTAATCCCTCACTTCCACCCAATAACCCCTCCCAACCCTTATGGACACTACGGGTAATTTAGCATGGCCAATCCACCTAACCTGCACGTCTTTGGACTGTGGGAGGAAACCGGAGCACCCGGAGGAAACCCACGCGGACACGGGGAGAACGTGCAAACTCCGCACAGACAGTGACCCAGCGGGGAATCGAACCTGGGACCCTGGCGCTGTGAAGCCACAGTGCTAATCACTTGTGCTACCGTGCTGCCCGATTGAATGACCATTCCCCTGGGTCAATGTGAGAGAGTGACCATTCCCCGGGGTCAGAGTGATAGACTGACCATTCCCCTGGGTCAGAGTGAGTGAGTGACCATTCCCCTGGGTCAGAGTGAGAGAGTGATCATTCCCCGGGGTCAGAATGAGAGTGTGACCATTCCCCATGGTCAGTGTGAGAGAGTAACCATTCCCCGGGGTCAGAGTGAGAGAGTGACCATTCCCTGGGGTCAGAGTGAGTGACCATTCCCCTAGGTCAGAGTGAGAGAGTGACCCTTCCCCTTGGTCAGAGTGAGAGAGTGACCATTCCCCGGGGTCAGAGTGAGAGAGTGACCATTCCCCTGGGTCAGAGTGAGTGACCATTCCCCTAGGTCAGAGTGAGAGAGTGACCCTTCCCCTTGGTCAGAGTGAGAGAGTGACCATTCCCCACGGTCAGAGTGAGAGAGTAACCATTCCCCTGGTTCAGGGTGAGTGACCATTCCCCTGGGTCAGAGTGAGAGAGTGACCATCCCCCTGGGTCAGAGTGAGTGAGTGACCATTCCCCTGGGTTAGAGTGAGTGAGTGACCATTCTCCGGGGTCAGAGTGAGTGACCATTCTCCGGGGTCAGAGTGAGTGACCATTCCCCGGGGACAGAGTGAATGAATGACCATCCCCTTGGTCAGAGAGAGTGACTACCCCCTGGGTCAGAGTGAGTGACCATTCCCCTGGGTCAGAGTGAGTGACCATTCCCCGAGGTCAGAATGAATGAGTGACCATTCCCCATGTTTGAGTGAGTGACCATTCACCTGGGTCAGAGTGACTGACCAACCCCTTGGGTCCGAGTAAGTGAGTGACCATTCCCCGGGGTCAGAATGAATGAGTGACCATTCCCCAGGTTTGAGTGAGTGACCATTCACCTGGGTCAGAGTGACTGACCAACCCCCTGGGTCAGATTGAATGAGTGACCATTCCCCGGGGTCAGAATGAACGAGTGACCATTCCCCAGGTTTGAGTGAGTGACCATTCCCCTCGGTCAGAGTGAGTGACCATCCCCCTGTGCCAGAGTGAGTGACCAACCCCTTGGGTCAGAGTGAGTGAGTAACCATTACCCTGACTCAGAGTGAGTGACCATTTCCCTGGGTCTGAGTGGGTGACCATTCCCTGGGGTCAGAGTGAGAGAGTGACCATTCCCCTGGGTCAGAGTGAGTGACCATCCCCCTGGGTCAGAGTGAGTGACCATTCCCCTGGGTCAGAGTGAGTGACCATTCCCCTGCATCAGAGTGAGTGACCATTCCCCTGGGTCCAAGTGAGTGACTATTCCCCTGGGTCAGAGTGAGTGACCATCCCCCTGGGTCCGAGTAAGTGACCATTCCTTTGGTTCCAAGTGAGTGACCATTCCTCTGCGTCAGAGTGAGTGACCATTGCCCTGGGTCAGAGTGAGTGACCATTCCCCTGGGTCAGAGTGAGTGACCATTCCCCTGGGTCAGAGTGAGTGACCTTTACCCTGGGTCAGAGTGAATGACCATTCCCCTGGATCAGAGTGAGTGACCATTCCCCTGGGTCAGTGAGTGACCATTACCTGGGGTCAGAGTGAGTAATCATTCCCCTGGATCAGAGTGAGTGACCATTCCTCGGGGTCAGAGTGAGTGAGTGACCACCCCGTGGGTCAGAGTGAGTTACCATTCCCCTGGGTCAGATTGAGTGACCTTTCGCCTGGGTGAGAGTGAGTGACCATCCCCTGTGTCAGAGTGAGTGACCATCCCCTGTGTCAGAGTGAGTGACCATCCGTCAGGGTGAGTGACCATTCCCGTGGGTCAGAGTGAGTGACCATTCCCCTGGGTCAGAGTAAGTGACCATTCCACAGGATCAGAATGAGTGAGTGACCATCCCGTGGGTCAGATTGAATGACCATCCCCTTGGTCAGAGTGAGTGACCATTCCCCTGGATCAGAGTGAGTGACCATTCCCCTGGGTCAGAGTGAGAGGGTGAGCATTCCCCGGGGTCAGAGTGAGAGGGTGACCATTTCCCTTTGTCAGAGTGAGAGAGTGACCATTCCCCGGGGTCAGAGTGATAGACTGATCATTCCCCTGGGTCAGAGTGAGAGAGTGACCATTCCCCGGGGTCACCGTGAGACGGTGACCATTCCCCGGGGTCAGAGTGATAGACTGACCATTCCCCTGGGTCAGAGTGAGTGAGTGACCATACCCCTGGGTCAGAGTGAGAGAGTGACCATTCCCCGGGGTCACAGTGTGATAGAGTGACCATTCCCCGGGGTCAGTGTGAGAGAGTGACCATTCCCCTGGGTCAGAGTGAGTGAGTGACCATTCCCCGGGGTCGGTGAGAGAGTAACCATTCCCCATGGTCAGGGTGAGAAGGTGACCATTACCCGGGGTCAGAGTGAGAGTGACCATTCCCCGGGGTCAGAGTGAGAGAGTGATCATTCCCCGGGGTCAGAGTGAGAGAGTGACCATTCCCCTGGGTGAGATTGATTATTACATAGATTATTACATAGAACATACAGTGCAGAAGGAGGCCATTCGGCCCATCGAGTCTGCACCGACCCACATTAATCCCTCACTTCCACCCAATAACCCCTCCCAACCCTTATGGACACTACGGGTAATTTAGCATGGCCAATCCACCTAACCTGCACGTCTTTGGACTGTGGGAGGAAACCGGAGCACCCGGAGGAAACCCACGCGGACACGGGGAGAACGTGCAAACTCCGCACAGACAGTGACCCAGCGGGGAATCGAACCTGGGACCCTGGCGCTGTGAAGCCACAGTGCTAATCACTTGTGCTACCGTGCTGCCCGATTGAATGACCATTCCCCTGGGTCAATGTGAGAGAGTGACCATTCCCCGGGGTCAGAGTGATAGACTGACCATTCCCCTGGGTCAGAGTGAGTGAGTGACCATTCCCCTGGGTCAGAGTGAGAGAGTGATCATTCCCCGGGGTCAGAATGAGAGTGTGACCATTCCCCATGGTCAGTGTGAGAGAGTAACCATTCCCCGGGGTCAGAGTGAGAGAGTGACCATTCCCTGGGGTCAGAGTGAGTGACCATTCCCCTAGGTCAGAGTGAGAGAGTGACCCTTCCCCTTGGTCAGAGTGAGAGAGTGACCATTCCCCGGGGTCAGAGTGAGAGAGTGACCATTCCCCTGGGTCAGAGTGAGTGACCATTCCCCTAGGTCAGAGTGAGAGAGTGACCCTTCCCCTTGGTCAGAGTGAGAGAGTGACCATTCCCCACGGTCAGAGTGAGAGAGTAACCATTCCCCTGGTTCAGGGTGAGTGACCATTCCCCTGGGTCAGAGTGAGAGAGTGACCATTCCCCTGGGTCAGAGTGAGAGAGTGACCATTCCCCTGGGTCAGAGTGAGAGTGTGACCATTCCCCTGGGTCAGAGTGAGAGTGTGACCATTCCCCGGGGTCAGAATGAGAGTGTGACCATTCCCCATGGTCAGAGTGAGAGAGTGACCATTCCCCTAGGTCAGAGTGAGAGAGTGACCCTTCCCCTTGGTCAGAGTGAGAGAGTGACCATTCCCCACGGTCAGAGTGAGAGAGTAACCATTCCCCTGGTTCAGGGTGAGTGACCATTCCCCTGGGTCAGAGTGAGAGAGTGACCATTCCCCTGGGTCAGAGTGAGAGAGTGACCATTCCCCTGGGTCAGAGTGAGAGTGTGACCATTCCCCTGGGTCAGCGTGAGAGTGTGACCATTCCCCGGGGTCAGAATGAGAGTGTGACCATTCCCCGGGGTCAGAGTGAGAGAGTGACCATTCCCCTGGGTCAGAGTGAGAGAGTGACCATTCCCCTGGGTTAGAGTGAGAGGGTGACCATTCCCCTGGGTCAGAGTGAGAGGGTGACCATTCCCTTGGTCAGAGTGAGAGGGTGACCATTCCCCGGGGTCAGAGTGTGAGAGTGACCATTCCCCGGGGTCAGAGTGAGAGAGTGACCATTCCCCGGGGTCAGAGTGAGAGGGTGACCATTCCCCTGGGTCGGAGTGAGTGAGTGACCGTTCCCCTTGGTCAAAGTGATAGACTGACCATTTCCCTGGGTCAGAGTGAGAGAGTGACCATTCCCCGGGGTCAGAGTGATAGACTGACCATTCCCCTCGGTCAGAGTGAGAGGGTGATCATTCCCCGGAGTCAGAGTGAGAGAGTGACCATTCCCCGGGGTCAGAGTGAGAGACCATTCCCCTGGTTCAGAGTGAGAGAGTGCCCATTCCCCTGGTTCAGAGTGAGTGACCATTCCCCTTGGTCAGAGTGAGTGACCATTCCCCTAGGTCAGAGTGAGAGAGTGACCATTCCCCGGGGTCAGAGTGAGAGAGTGACCATTCCCCGGGGTCAGAATGAGAGTGTGACCATTCCCCATGGTCAGAGTGAGAGAGTGACCATTCCCCGGGGTCAGAGTGAGAGAGTGACCATTCCCTGGGATCAGTGAGAGAGTGACCATTCCCCTGGGTCAGAGTGAGAGAGTGACCATTCCCCTGGGTCAGAGTGAGAGAGTGACCATTCCCCTGGGTCAGAGTGAGTGACCATTCCCCTAGGTCAGAGTGAGAGAGTGACCATTCCCCGGGGTCAGAGTGAGAGAGTGACCATTCCCTGGGGTCAGAGTGAGAGAGTGACCATTCCCCTGGGTCAGAGTGAGTGACCATTCACCTGGTTCAGAGTGAGTGACCATTCCCCTTGGTCAGAGTGAGTGACCATTCCCCTAGGTCAGAGTGAGAGAGTGACCATTCCCCTGGGTCAGAGTGAGAGAGGGACCATTCCCCTGGTTCAGAGTGAGTGACCATTCCCCTGGGTCAGAGTGAGAGAGTGACCATTCCCCTGGTTCAGAGTGAGTGACCATTCCCCTGGGTCAGGGTGAGAAGGTGACCATTCCCCGGGGTCAGAGTGAGAGAGTGACCATTCCCCTTGGTCAGTGAGAGAGAGTGACCATTCCCCTGTTTCAGAGTGAGAGAGTGCCCATTCCCCTGGTTCAGAGTGAGTGACCATTCCCCTTGGTCAGAGTGAGTGACCATTCACCTAGGTCAGAGTGAGAGAGTGACCATTCCCCGCGGTCCGAGTGAGACGGTGACCATTCCCTGGGGTCAGAGTGATAGACTGACCATTCCCCTGGGTCAGAGTGAGTGAGTGACCATTCCCCTGGGTAAGAGTGAGAGAGTGATCATTCCCCGGGGTCAGAGTGAAAGAGTGACCATTCCCCGGTGTCAGAATGAGAGTGTGACCATTCCCCATGGTCAGAGTGAGAGAGTGACCATTCCCCGGGGTCAGAGTGAGAGAGTGACCATTCCCCTTGGTCAGAGAGAGAGAGTGACCATTCCCCTGGTTCAGAGTGAGAGAGTGCCCATTCCCCTGGTTCAGAGTGAGTGACCATTCCCCTTGGTCAGAGTGAGTGACTATTCCCCTAGGTCAGAGTGAGACGGTGACCATTCCCCGGGGCCAGAGTGATAGACTGACCATTCCCCTGGGTCAGAGTGAGTGAGTGACTATTCCCCTGGGTCAGAGTGAGAGAGTGATCACTCCCCGGGGTCAGAGTGAAAGAGTGACCATTCCCCGGTGTCAGAATGAGAGTGTGACCATTCCCCATGGTCAGAGTGAGAGAGTGACCATTCCCCGGGGTCAGAGTGAGAGAGTGACCATTCCCCGTGGTCAGAGTGAGAGAGTGACCATTCCCCGGGGTCAGAGTGATAGACTGACCATTCCCCTGGGTCAGAGTGAGAGAGTGACCATTCCCCGGGGTCAGAGTGAGAGAGTAACCATTCCCCGGGGTCAGAATGAGAGTGTGACCATTCCCCATGGTCAGAGTGAGAGAGTGACCATTCCCCGGGGTCAGAGTGAGAGAGTGACCATTCCCCGGGGTCAGAGTGAGAGAGTAACCATTCCCCGGGGTCAGAATGAGAGTGTGACCATTCCCCATGGTCAGAGTGAGAGAGTGACCATTCCGGGGATCAGAGTGAGAGAGTGACCATTCCCCTGGGTCAGAGTGAGAGAGTGACCATTCCCCTGGGTCAGAGTGAGTGACCATTCCCCTGGGTCAGGGTGAGTGACCATTCCCCTAGGTCAGAGTGAGAGAGTGACCATTCCCCGGGGTCAGAGTGAGAGAGTGACCATTCCCCTGGGTCAGAGTGAGTGACCATTCCCCTGGGTCGGGGTGAGTGACCATTCCCCAAGGTCAGAGTGAGAGAGTGACCATTCCCCGGGGTCAGAGTGAGAGAGTGACCATTCCCCTGGGTCAGAGTGAGTGACCATTCACCTGGGTCAGAGTGAGTGACCATTCCCCTAGGTCAGAGTGAGAGAGTGACCATTCCCCTTGGTCAGAGAGAGAGAGTGACCATTCCCCTGGGTCAGAGTGAGAGAGTGACCATTCCCCTGGGTCAGAGTGAGTGAACATTCCCCTGGGTCAGAGTGAGAGAGTGATCATACCCCTCGGTCAGAGTGAGTGAGTGACCATTCCCCGGGGTCGGTGAGAGAGTGACCATTCCCCATGGTCAGAGTGAGAGGGTGACCATTCCCCGGGGTCAGAGTGAGAAAGTGACCATTCCCCGGGGTCAGAGTGAGAGAGTGACCATTCCCAGGGGTCAGAGTGAGAGACTGACCATTCCCCTGGGTCAATGTGAGAGTGACCATTCCCCGGGGTTAGAGTGAGTGACCATTCCCTGGGGTCAGAGTGAGGGGGTGACCATTCCCCTTTGTCAGAGTGAGAGAGTGACCATTCCCCGGGGTCAGAGTGATAGACTGACCATTCCCCTGGGTCAGAGTGAGAGAGTGACCATTCCCCGTAGTCAGACTGAGAGGGTGACCATTCTCCGGGGTCAGAATGAGAGTGTGACCATTCCCCATGGTCAGAGTGACAGAGTGACCATTCCCCTGGGTCAGAGTGAGAGAGTGACCATTCCCTGGGATCACAGTGAGAGAGTGACGATTCCCCTGGGTCAGAGTGACAGAGTGACCATTCACCTGGGTCAGAGTGAGAGAGTGACCATTCCCCGGGGTCAGAGTGAGAGAGTGACCATTCCCCTGGGTCAGAGTGAGTGACCATTCCCCTGGGTAAGAGAGAGTGACCATTCCCCTGGGTCAGAGTGAGAGAGTGACCATTCCCCTGGGTCAGAGTGAGTGAGTGACCATTCCCCTGGGTAAGAGAGAGTGACCTTTCCCCTAGGTCAGAGTGAGAGAGTGACCATTCCCCTTGGTCAGAGAGAGAGAGTGACCATTCCCCTGGGTCAGAGTGAGAGAGTGACCATTCCCCTGGTTCAGAGTGAGTGACCATTCTCCTGGGTCAGAGTGAGTGACCATTCCCCTGGGTCAGAGTGAGAGAGTGACCATTCCCCTGGATCAGAGTGAGTGACCATTCCTCGGGGTCAGAGTGAGTGAGTGACCACCCCGTGGGTCAGAGTGAGTTACCATTCCCCTGGGTCAGATTGAGTGACCTTTCCCCTGGGTGAGAGTGAGTGACCATCCCCTGTGTCAGAGTGAGTGACCATCCCCTGTGTCAGAGTGAGTGACCATCCGTCAGGGTGAGTGACCATTCCCGTGGGTCAGAGTGAGTGACCATTCCCCTGGGTCAGAGTAAGTGACCATTCCACAGGATCAGAATGAGTGAGTGACCATCCCGTGGGTCAGATTGAATGACCATCCCCTTGGTCAGAGTGAGTGACCATTCCCCTGGATCAGAGTGAGTGACCATTCCCCTGGGTCAGAGTGAGAGGGTGAGCATTCCCCGGGGTCAGAGTTAGAGGGTGACCATTCCCCTTTGTCAGAGTGAGAGAGTGACCATTCCCCGGGGTCAGAGTGATAGACTGATCATTCCCCTGGGTCAGAGTGAGAGAGTGACCATTCCCCGGGGTCACCGTGAGACGGTGACCATTCCCCGGGGTCAGAGTGATAGACTGACCATTCCCCTGGGTCAGAGTGAGTGAGTGACCATACCCCTGGGTCAGAGTGAGAGAGTGACCATTCCCCGGGGTCACAGTGTGATAGAGTGACCATTCCCCGGGGTCAGTGTGAGAGAGTGACCATTCCCCTGGGTCAGAGTGAGTGAGTGACCATTCCCCGGGGTCGGTGAGAGAGTAACCATTCCCCATGGTCAGGGTGAGAAGGTGACCATTCCCCGGGGTCAGAGTGAGAGTGACCATTCCCCGGGGTCAGAGTGAGAGAGTGATCATTCCCCGGGGTCAGAGTGAGAGAGTGACCATTCCCCTGGGTGAGATTGATTATTACATAGATTATTACATAGAACATACAGTGCAGAAGGAGGCCATTCGGCCCATCGAGTCTGCACCGACCCACATTAATCCCTCACTTCCACCCAATAACCCCTCCCAACCCTTATGGACACTACGGGTAATTTAGCATGGCCAATCCACCTAACCTGCACGTCTTTGGACTGTGGGAGGAAACCGGAGCACCCGGAGGAAACCCACGCGGACACGGGGAGAACGTGCAAACTCCGCACAGACAGTGACCCAGCGGGGAATCGAACCTGGGACCCTGGCGCTGTGAAGCCACAGTGCTAATCACTTGTGCTACCGTGCTGCCCGATTGAATGACCATTCCCCTGGGTCAATGTGAGAGAGTGACCATTCCCCGGGGTCAGAGTGATAGACTGACCATTCCCCTGGGTCAGAGTGAGTGAGTGACCATTCCCCTGGGTCAGAGTGAGAGAGTGATCATTCCCCGGGGTCAGAATGAGAGTGTGACCATTCCCCATGGTCAGTGTGAGAGAGTAACCATTCCCCGGGGTCAGAGTGAGAGAGTGACCATTCCCTGGGGTCAGAGTGAGTGACCATTCCCCTAGGTCAGAGTGAGAGAGTGACCCTTCCCCTTGGTCAGAGTGAGAGAGTGACCATTCCCCGGGGTCAGAGTGAGAGAGTGACCATTCCCCTGGGTCAGAGTGAGTGACCATTCCCCTAGGTCAGAGTGAGAGAGTGACCCTTCCCCTTGGTCAGAGTGAGAGAGTGACCATTCCCCACGGTCAGAGTGAGAGAGTAACCATTCCCCTGGTTCAGGGTGAGTGACCATTCCCCTGGGTCAGAGTGAGAGAGTGACCATTCCCCTGGGTCAGAGTGAGAGAGTGACCATTCCCCTGGGTCAGAGTGAGAGTGTGACCATTCCCCTGGGTCAGAGTGAGAGTGTGACCATTCCCCGGGGTCAGAATGAGAGTGTGACCATTCCCCATGGTCAGAGTGAGAGAGTGACCATTCCCCTAGGTCAGAGTGAGAGAGTGACCCTTCCCCTTGGTCAGAGTGAGAGAGTGACCATTCCCCACGGTCAGAGTGAGAGAGTAACCATTCCCCTGGTTCAGGGTGAGTGACCATTCCCCTGGGTCAGAGTGAGAGAGTGACCATTCCCCTGGGTCAGAGTGAGAGAGTGACCATTCCCCTGGGTCAGAGTGAGAGTGTGACCATTCCCCTGGGTCAGCGTGAGAGTGTGACCATTCCCCGGGGTCAGAATGAGAGTGTGACCATTCCCCGGGGTCAGAGTGAGAGAGTGACCATTCCCCTGGGTCAGAGTGAGAGAGTGACCATTCCCCTGGGTTAGAGTGAGAGGGTGACCATTCCCCTGGGTCAGAGTGAGAGGGTGACCATTCCCTTGGTCAGAGTGAGAGGGTGACCATTCCCCGGGGTCAGAGTGTGAGAGTGACCATTCCCCGGGGTCAGAGTGAGAGAGTGACCATTCCCCGGGGTCAGAGTGAGAGGGTGACCATTCCCCTGGGTCGGAGTGAGTGAGTGACCGTTCCCCTTGGTCAAAGTGATAGACTGACCATTTCCCTGGGTCAGAGTGAGAGAGTGACCATTCCCCGGGGTCAGAGTGATAGACTGACCATTCCCCTCGGTCAGAGTGAGAGGGTGATCATTCCCCGGAGTCAGAGTGAGAGAGTGACCATTCCCCGGGGTCAGAGTGAGAGACCATTCCCCTGGTTCAGAGTGAGAGAGTGCCCATTCCCCTGGTTCAGAGTGAGTGACCATTCCCCTTGGTCAGAGTGAGTGACCATTCCCCTAGGTCAGAGTGAGAGAGTGACCATTCCCCGGGGTCAGAGTGAGAGAGTGACCATTCCCCGGGGTCAGAATGAGAGTGTGACCATTCCCCATGGTCAGAGTGAGAGAGTGACCATTCCCCGGGGTCAGAGTGAGAGAGTGACCATTCCCTGGGATCAGTGAGAGAGTGACCATTCCCCTGGGTCAGAGTGAGAGAGTGACCATTCCCCTGGGTCAGAGTGAGAGAGTGACCATTCCCCTGGGTCAGAGTGAGTGACCATTCCCCTAGGTCAGAGTGAGAGAGTGACCATTCCCCGGGGTCAGAGTGAGAGAGTGACCATTCCCTGGGGTCAGAGTGAGAGAGTGACCATTCCCCTGGGTCAGAGTGAGTGACCATTCACCTGGTTCAGAGTGAGTGACCATTCCCCTTGGTCAGAGTGAGTGACCATTCCCCTAGGTCAGAGTGAGAGAGTGACCATTCCCCTGGGTCAGAGTGAGAGAGGGACCATTCCCCTGGTTCAGAGTGAGTGACCATTCCCCTGGGTCAGAGTGAGAGAGTGACCATTCCCCTGGTTCAGAGTGAGTGACCATTCCCCTGGGTCAGGGTGAGAAGGTGACCATTCCCCGGGGTCAGAGTGAGAGAGTGACCATTCCCCTTGGTCAGTGAGAGAGAGTGACCATTCCCCTGTTTTAGAGTGAGAGAGTGCCCATTCCCCTGGTTCAGAGTGAGTGACCATTCCCCTTGGTCAGAGTGAGTGACCATTCACCTAGGTCAGAGTGAGAGAGTGACCATTCCCCTGGGTCAGAGTGAGAGAGTGACCATTCCCCTGGGTCAGAGTGTTAGACTGTCCATTCCCCTGGGTCAGAGTGAGAGAGTGACCATTCCCCGCGGTCAGAGTGAGACGGTGACCATTCCCTGGGGTCAGAGTGATAGACTGACCATTCCCCTGGGTCAGAGTGAGTGAGTGACCATTCCCCTGGGTAAGAGTGAGAGAGTGATCATTCCCCGGGGTCAGAGTGAAAGAGTGACCATTCCCCGGTGTCAGAATGAGAGTGTGACCATTCCCCATGGTCAGAGTGAGAGAGTGACCGTTCTCTTGGTCAGAGTGAGAGGGTGACCATTCCCCGGGGTCAGAGTGAGAGAATGACCATTCCCCGGGGTCAGAGTGAGAGAGTGACCATTCCCCGGGGTCAGGGTGAGAAGGTGACCATTCCCCGGGGTCAGAGTGAGAGAGTGACCATTCCCCTTGGTCAGAGAGAGAGAGTGACCATTCCCCTGGTTCAGAGTGAGAGAGTGCCCATTCCCCTGGTTCAGAGTGAGTGACCATTCCCCTTGGTCAGAGTGAGTGACTATTCCCCTAGGTCAGAGTGAGACGGTGACCATTCCCCGGGGCCAGAGTGATAGACTGACCATTCCCCTGGGTCAGAGTGAGTGAGTGACTATTCCCCTGGGTCAGAGTGAGAGAGTGATCATTCCCCGGGGTCAGAGTGAAAGAGTGACCATTCCCCGGTGTCAGAATGAGAGTGTGACCATTCCCCATGGTCAGAGTGAGAGAGTGACCATTCCCCGGGGTCAGAGTGAGAGAGTGACCATTCCCCGGGGTCAGAGTGAGAGAGTGACCATTCCCCGGGGTCAGAGTGATAGACTGACCATTCCCCTGGGTCAGAGTGAGAGAGTGACCATTCCCCGGGGTCAGAGTGAGAGAGTGACCATTCCCCGGGGTCAGAGTGAGAGAGTGACCATTCCCCGGGGTCAGAGTGAGAGAGTAACCATTCCCCGGGGTCAGAATGAGAGTGTGACCATTCCCCATGGTCAGAGTGAGAGAGTGACCATTCCGGGGATCAGAGTGAGAGAGTGACCATTCCCCTGGGTCAGAGTGAGAGAGTGACCATTCCCCTGGGTCAGAGTGAGTGACCATTCCCCTGGGTCAGGGTGAGTGACCATTCCCCTAGGTCAGAGTGAGAGAGTGACCATTCCCCGGGGTCAGAGTGAGAGAGTGACCATTCCCCTGGGTCAGAGTGAGTGACCATTCCCCTGGGTCGGGGTGAGTGACCATTCCCCAAGGTCAGAGTGAGAGAGTGACCATTCCCCGGGGTCAGAGTGAGAGAGTGACCATTCCCCTGGGTCAGAGTGAGTGACCATTCACCTGGGTCAGAGTGAGTGACCATTCCCCTAGGTCAGAGTGAGAGAGTGACCATTCCCCTTGGTCAGAGAGAGAGAGTGACCATTCCCCTGGGTCAGAGTGAGAGAGTGACCATTCCCCTGGGTCAGAGTGAGTGAACATTCCCCTGGGTCAGAGTGAGAGAGTGATCATACCCCTCGGTCAGAGTGAGTGAGTGACCATTCCCCGGGGTCGGTGAGAGAGTGACCATTCCCCATGGTCAGAGTGAGAGGGTGACCATTCCCCGGGGTCAGAGTGAGAAAGTGACCATTCCCCGGGGTCAGAGTGAGAGAGTGACCATTCCCAGGGGTCAGAGTGAGAGACTGACCATTCCCCTGGGTCAATGTGAGAGTGACCATTCCCCGTGGTTAGAGTGAGTGACCATTCCCTGGGGTCAGAGTGAGAGGGTGACCATTCCCCTTTGTCAGAGTGAGAGAGTGACCATTCCCCGGGGTCAGAGTGATAGACTGACCATTCCCCTGGGTCAGAGTGAGAGAGTGACCATTCCCCGTAGTCAGACTGAGAGGGTGACCATTCTCCGGGGTCAGAATGAGAGTGTGACCATTCCCCATGGTCAGAGTGACAGAGTGACCATTCCCCTGGGTCAGAGTGAGAGAGTGACCATTCCCTGGGATCACAGTGAGAGAGTGACGATTCCCCTGGGTCAGAGTGACAGAGTGACCATTCACCTGGGTCAGAGTGAGAGAGTGACCATTCCCCGGGGTCAGAGTGAGAGAGTGACCATTCCCCTGGGTCAGAGTGAGTGACCATTCCCCTGGGTAAGAGAGAGTGACCATTCCCCTGGGTCAGAGTGAGAGAGTGACCATTCCCCTGGGTCAGAGTGAGTGAGTGACCATTCCCCTGGGTAAGAGAGAGTGACCTTTCCCCTAGGTCAGAGTGAGAGAGTGACCATTCCCCTTGGTCAGAGAGAGAGAGTGACCATTCCCCTGGGTCAGAGTGAGAGAGTGACCATTCCCCTGGGTCAGAGTGAGAGAGTGACCATTCCCCGGGGTCCGAGTGAGAGGGTGACCATTCCCCGGGGTCAGAGTGAGAGAGTGACCATTCCCCGGGGTCAGAGTGAGACGGTGACCATTCCCCGGGGTCAGAGTGATAGACTGACCATTCCCCTGGTCAGAGTGAGTGAGTGACCATTCCCCTGGGTCAGAGTGAGAGAGTGATCACTCCCCGGGGTCAGAGTGAAAGAGTGACCATTCCCCGGGGTCAGAATGAGAGTATGACCATTCCCCATGGTCAGAGTAAGAGAGTGACCATTCTCTTGGTCAGAGTGAGAGGGTGACCATTCCCCGGGGTCAGAGTGAGAGAGTGACCATTCCCCGGGGTCAGAGTGAGAGAGTGACCATTCCCCGGGGTCAGAGTGAGAGAGTGACCATTCCCCTGGGTCAGAGTGAGTGAGTGACCGTTCCCCTTGGTCAGAGTGATAGACTGACCATTCCCCTGGGTCAGAGTGAGAGAGTGACCATTCCCCGGGGTCAGAGTGATAGTTTGACCATTCCCCTGGGTCAGAGTGAGAGAGTGACCATTCCCCGGGGTCAGAGTGAGAGAGTGACCATTCCCCGGGGTCAGAATGAGAGTGTGACCATTCCACATGGTCAGAGTCAGAGAGTGACCATTCCCCGTGGTCAGAGTGAGAGAGTGACCATTCCCCTGGGTCAGAGTGAGAGAGTGACCATTCCCCTGGGTCAGAGTGAGTGACCATTCCCCTGGGTCAGAGTGAGAGATTGATCACACCCCTCGGTCAGAGTGAGAGAGTGACCATTCCCCGGGGTCGGTGAGAGAGTGACCATTCCCAATGGTCAGAGTGAGAGGGTGACCATTCCCCGGGGTCAGAGTGCGAAAGTGACCATTCCCCGGTGTCAGAGTGAGAGAGTGACCATGCCCCGGGGTCATAGTGAGAGACTGACCATTCCCCTGGGTGAGATTGAGTGAATGACCATTCCCCTGTGTCAATGTGAGAGTGACCATTCCCCGGGGTTAGAGTGAGTGACCATTCCCCGGGGTCAGAGTGATTGACTGACCATTCCCCTGGGTCAGAGTGAGAGAGTGACCATTCCCCGTAGTCAGACTGAGAGGGTGACCATTCCCCGGGGTCAGAATGAGAGTGTGACCATTCCCCATGGTCAGAGTGAGAGAGTGACCATTCCCCGGGGTCAGAGTGAGAGAGTGACCATTCCCTGGGACCAGAGTGAGAGAGTGACCATTCCCCTGGGTCAGAGTGAGAGAGTGACCATTCCCCTGGGTCAGAGTGAGTGACCATTCCCCTGGATCAGGGTGAGTGACCATTCCCCTAGGTCAGAGAGAGAGAGTGACCATTCCCTGGGGTCAGAGTGAGAGAGTGACCATTCCCCTGGGTCAGAGTGAGAGAGTGACCATTCCCCTGGGTCAGAGTGAGTGACCATTCCCCTGGGTCAGAGTGAGTGACCATTCCCCTAGGTCAGAGTGAGAGAGTGACCATTCCCCTGGGTCAGAGTGAGTGACCATTCCCCTTGGTCAGGGAGAGAGAGTGACCATTCCCCTGGATCAGAGTAAGAGAGTGACCATTCCCCTGGTTCAGAGTGAGTGACCATTCTCCTGGGTCAGAGTGACTGACCATTCCCCTGGGTCAGAGTGAGAGAGTGACCATTCCCCGGGGTCAGAATGAGAGTATGACCATTCCCCGGGGTCAGAGTGAGAGAGTGACCATTCCCCGGGGTTATAGTGAGTGACCATTCCCCTGGGTCAGAGTGAGAGGGTGACCATTCCCCGGGGTCAGAGTGAGAGAGTGACCATTCCCTGGGGTCAGAGTGAGAGAGTGACCATTCCCCTGGGTCAGAGTGAGAGAGTGACCATTCCCCTGGGTCAGAGAGAGTGACCATTCCCCTGGGTCAGAGTGAGTGACCATTCCCCTAGGTCAGAGTGAGAGAGTGACCACTCCCCTTGGTCAGAGAGAGAGAGTGACCATTCCCCTGGATCAGAGCAAGAGAGTGACCATTCCCCTGGTTCAGAGTGAGTGACCATTCTCCTGGGTCAGAGTGACTGACCATTCCCCTGGGTCAGAGTGAGAGAGTGACCATTCCCCTGGGTCAGAGTGAGAGAGTGACCATTCCCCTGGGTCAAAGTGAGACTGTGACCATTCCCCGGGGTCAGAATGAGAGTGTGACCATTCCCTGGGGTCAGAGTGAGAGAGTGACCATTCCCCGCGGTTATAGTGAGTGACCATTCCCCTGGGTCAGAGTGAGAGGGTGACCATTCCCCTTGGTCAGAGTGATAGACAGACCATTCCCCGGGGTCAGAATGAGAGTGTGACCATTCCCCATGGTCAGAGTGAGAGAGTGACCATTCCCCTGGGTCAGAGTGAGAGAGTGACCATTCCCCTTGGTCAGAGTGATAGACTGACCATTCCCCTGGGCCGGAGTGAGAGAGTGACCATTCCCCTTGGTCAGAGTGAGAGAGTGACCATTCCCCGGGGTCAGAGTGAGAGAGTGACCATTCCCCTTGGTCAGAGTGAGAGAGTGACCATTCCCCGGGATCAGAATGAGAGAGTGACCATTCCCCTGGGTCAGAGTGAGAGAGTGACCATTCCCCTGGGTCAGAGTGAGAGAGTGACCAGTCCCCGGGGTCAGAGTGAGAGAGTGATCATATCCCTGGGTCAGAGTGAGAGGGTGACCATTCTCCTGGGTCAGAGTGAGTGAGTGACCGTTCCCCTTGGTCAGAGTAATAGACTGACCATTCCCCTGGGTCAGAGTGAGAGAGTGACCATTCCCCTTTGTCAGAGTGAGAGTGACCATTCACCTTGGTCAGAGCGAGAGAGTGACCATTCCCCGGGGTCAGAGTGAGAGAGTGACCATTCCCCGGGGTCCGAGTGAGAGGGTGACCATTCCCCGGGGTCAGAGTGAGAGAGTGACGGTTCCCCTTGGTCAGAGTGATAGACTGACCGTTCCCCTTGGTCAGAGTGATAAACTGACCATTCCCCGGGGTCAGAGTGAGAGAGTGATCATACCCCTGGGTCAGAGTGAGTGACCATTCCCCGGGGTCAGAATGAGAGAGTGACCATTCCCCTTGGTCAGAGTGAGAGAGTGACCATTCCCCTGGTTCAGAGTGAGTGACCATTCTCCTGGGTCAGAGTGAGTGACCATTCCCCTTGGTCAGAGTGAGAGAGTGACCATTCCCCTGGGTCAGAGTGAGACGGTGACCATTCCCCGGGGTCAGAGTGATAGACTGACCATTCCCCTGGTCAGAGTGAGTGAGTGACCATTCCCCTGGGTCAGAGTGAGAGTGTGATCACTCCCCGGGGTCAGAGTGAAAGAGTGACCATTCCCCGGGGTCAGAATGAGAGTATGACCATTCCCCATGGTCAGAGTGAGAGAGTGACCATTCTCTTGGTCAGAGTGAGAGGGTGACCATTCCCCGGGGTCAGAGTGATAGACTGACCATTCCCCTGGGTCAGAGTGAGAGAGTGACCATTCCCCGGGGTCAGAGTGATAGTTTGACCATTCCCCTGGGTCAGAGTGAGAGAGTGACCATTCCCCGGGGTCAGAGTGAGAGAGTGACCATTCCCCGGGGTCAGAATGAGAGTGTGACCATTCCACATGGTCAGAGTGAGAGAGTGACCATTCCCCGTGGTCAGAGTGAGAGAGTGACCATTCCCCTGGGTCAGAGTGAGAGAGTGACCATTCCCCTGGGTCAGAGTGAGTGACCATTCCCCTGGGTCAGAGTGAGAGAGTGATCACACCCCTCGGTCAGAGTGAGAGAGTGACCATTCCCCGGGGTCGGTGAGAGAGTGACCATTCCCAATGGTCAGAGTGAGAGGGTGACCATTCCCCGGGGTCAGAGTGAGAAAGTGACCATTCCCCGGTGTCAGAGTGAGAGAGTGACCATTCCCCGGTGTCAGAGTGAGAGAGTGACCATGCCCCGGGGTCATAGTGAGAGACTGACCATTCCCCTGGGTGAGATTGAGTGAATGACCATTCCTCTGGGTCAATGTGAGAGTGACCATTCCCCGGGGTTAGAGTGAGTGACCATTCCCCGGGGTCAGAGTGATAGACTGACCATTCCCCTGGGTCAGAGTGAGAGAGTGACCATTCGCCGTAGTCAGACTGAGAGGGTGACCATTCCCCGGGGTCAGAATGAGAGTGTGACCATTCCCCATGGTCAGAGTGAGAGAGTGACCATTCCCCGGGGTCAGAGTGAGAGAGTGACCATTGCCTGGGACCAGAGTGATAGAGTGACCATTCCCCTGGGTCAGAGTGAGAGAGTGACCATTCCCCTGGGTCAGAGTGAGTGACCATTCCCCTGGATCAGGGTGAGTGACCATTCCCCTAGGTCAGAGAGAGAGAGTGACCATTCCCTGGGGTCAGAGTGAGAGAGTGACCATTCCCCTGGGTCAGAGTGAGAGAGTGACCATTCCCCTGGGTCAGAGTGAGTGACCATTCCCCTGGGTCAGAGTGAGTGACCATTCCCCTAGGTCAGAGTGAGAGAGTGACCATTCCCCTGGGTCAGAGTGAGAGAGTGACCATTCCCCTGGGTCAGAGTGAGTGACCATTCCCCTGGGTCAGAGTGAGTGACCATTCCCCTAGGTCAGAGTGAGAGAGTGACCACTCCCCTTGGTCAGCGAGAGAGAGTGACCATTCCCCTGGGTCAGAGTGAGACTGTGACCATTCCCCGGGGTCAGAATGAGAGTATGACCATTCCCCGGGGTCAGAGTGAGAGAGTGACCATTCCCCGGGGTTATAGTGAGTGACCATTCCCCTGGGTCAGAGTGAGAGGGTGACCATTCCCCTTGGTCAGAGTGATAGACAGACCGTTCCCCGGGGTCAGAATGAGAGTGACCATTCCCCATGGTCAGAGTGAGAGAGTGACCATTCCCCTGGGTCAGAGTGAGAGAGTGACCATTCCCCTTGGTCAGAGTGATAGACTGACCATTCCCCTGGGTCAGAGTGAGAGAGTGACCATTCCCCTTTGTCAGAGTGAGAGAGTGACCATTCCCCGGGGTCAGAGTGAGAGAGTGACCATTCCCCTTGGTCAGAGTGAGAGAGTGACCATTCCCCGGGATCAGAGTGAGAGAGTGACCATTCCCCTGGGTCAGAGTGAGAGAGTGACCATTCCCCTGGGTCAGAGTGAGAGAGTGACCATTCCCCGGGGTCAGAGTGAGAGAGTGATCATACCCCTGGGTCAGAGTGAGAGGGTGACCATTCCCCTGGGTCAGAGTGAGAGAGTGACCATTCACCTTGGTCAGAGCGAGAGAGTGACCATTCCCCGGGGTCAGAGTGAGAGAGTGACCATTCCCCGGGGTCCGAGTGAGAGGGTGAACATTCCCCGGGGTCAGAGTGAGAGAGTGACGGTTCCCCTTGGTCAGAGTGATAGACTGACCGTTCCCCTCGGTCAGAGTGATAGACTGACCATTCCCCGGGGTCAGAGTGAGAGAGTGATCATACCCCTGGGTCAGAGTGAGTGACCATTCCCCGGGGTCAGAGTGAGTAAGTGACCATTCCCCGGGGTCAGAATGAGAGAGTGACCATTCCCCAGGGTCAGAGTGAGAGAGTGAACATTCCCTGGGGTCAGAGTGAGTCACCATTCCCTGGGGTCAGAGTGAGAGAGTGACCATTCCCCTGGGTCAGAGTGAGTGACCATCCCCTTGGTCAGAGTGAGTGAGTGACCATTCCGCTGGGTCAGAGTGAGTGGCCATTCCCCTGGGTCAGAGTGAGTGACCATTCCCCTGGGTCAGAGTGAGTGACTATTCCCCTGGGTCAGAGTGAGTGACCCTTCCCCTGGGTCAGAGTGAGTGAGTGACCTTTTCACTCGGTCAGAGTGAGTTACCAATCCCCTGGGTCAGAGTCAGTGACCAACCCCCTGGGTCAGAATGAGTCACCAACCCCCTGGGTCAGGGTGAGTGAGTGACCATTCCCCTGGCTCAGAGTGAGTGTCCATTCCCCTGAGTCAGAGTGAGTGAGTGAATATTTTGGGGATAGTTTGGTTTCGAGGGAGCTGGAAAGGGAATTTGGCTTTGCTGAGGTAAATTTTGTTTTATTTCTCATGGAGATGTGGGAGTTGCTCTCTGCGACAGCATTCATTCCTCATCCCTAATTGCCCCTTGAGCTGAGCTAGTCGCTCGGCCACTTCAGAGGGCAGGTTAAGAGTCACCCGCAATGCTCTGGGTTTGGAATCACATGTAGGCCAGACCAGGTAAGTACGACACACCAGAACATTGCTTTGGTCCTCTGACATTCTAGCCTAGTGTTGCTACCATTTAGGGAAAGATCAATGCTCGATGATCTGTTAATTGTGGGGATCAACTCCTGCTATGGATACACACCCCCTGGAGTAACGCTCCAGCTGGGGTTGCGCTCCCACTGGGGCTGCGCTCCAGCTGGGGTTGCGCTCCCACTGGGGCTGCGCTCCCACTGGGGCTGCGCTCCCACTGGGGCTGCGTTCCCGCTGCAGCTGCATTCCTGCTGGGGCTGCGTTCCCACTGAAGCTGCTCTCGCTGGGCTGCACTCCCACTGAGGCTGCGCTCCCATTGAGGCTGCGCTCCTGCCGGGGCTACGCCCCCACTGAGGCTGCTCCCGCTGGGCTGCGCTCCCACTGAGGCTGCGCTCCCACTGAGGCTGCGCTCCCACTGAGGCTGCGCTCCCGCTGCAGCTGCATTCCCACTGGGCTGCGCTCCCACTGAGGCTGCGCTCCCACTGAGGCTGCGCTCCCACTGAGGCTGCGCTCCCGCTGAGGCTGTGCTCCCGCTGGGGCTGCGCTCCCACTGAGGCTGCGCTCCCGCTGCAGCTGCATTCCCACTGGGCTGCACTCCCACTGAGGCTGCGCTCCCGCTGAGGCTGCGCTCCCGCTGAGGCTGCGCTCCCGCTGAGGCTGTGCTCCCGCTGGGGCTGCGCTCCCACTGAGGCTGCGCTCCCGCTGCAGCTGCATTCCCACTGGGCTGCACTCCCACTGGGCTGCACTCCCACTGAGGCTGCGCTCCCATTGGGGCTGCGCTCCCACTGAGGCTGCGCTCCCGCTGGGACTGCGTTCCCACTGAGGCTGCTCCCCCTGGGGCTGCGTTCCCA
Source organism: Scyliorhinus torazame (assembly GCF_047496885.1). Lineage (NCBI taxonomy): Eukaryota > Metazoa > Chordata > Chondrichthyes > Carcharhiniformes > Scyliorhinidae > Scyliorhinus > Scyliorhinus torazame. The sequence goes on from NC_092718.1 coordinate 138,135,214, forward strand.
CTGAGGCTGCGCTCCCACTGAGGCTGCGCTCCCACTGGGGCTGCGCTCCCACTGAGGCTACGCTCCCATTGAAGCTGCGCTCCTGCTGGGGCTACGCTCCCGCCGGGGCTACGCTCCCACTAAGGCTCCGCTCCTGCTGGAGCAGAAGTTTGCCATTCGGTCCATCGTGTCGTTCCACCATTCAATGAGATCATGACTCAGCTGATGTGATAATCCTCAACTCTACTTTCCCACCTTATCCCCGTAACCCTTGATTCCCTCACTCATTAGATTTCTGTCTATCTCAACCTTGAACATACTTAACGATCCAGCCTTTTGAGCTCTCAGATTCACTAGCTCTTCGAAAAGAAATTCCTCCTTATCTCTATCTCAAGTGGGCGACCTCTCACTCTGAGATGATGCCCTCTGGTTAGAGACTCTCCCACAAGAGGAAACATTCTCTCAGTGTCTACCAGTCAAGCTCCCTGATAATCCAAAATGTCTAATAAGATCGCTTCCCATTCTTCGAAAACTCCCAATGAGTACAGCCCAACCTACTCAACGTCAGTTTACAAGAAAATCCCTCCGTACCCGGGATTGCCTCGTGAACCTTCTCTGGACTGCCTCCAATGCCAGTGTATCTTTCCTTAGATAAGGGGACCAAAATTATTCACAGTATTCCAGCTGTGGTCTCACTAGAGCCCATTTTTATTCTCCATTCCCTTTGAAATAAAAACCAACCACCCATCTGCCTTCCCTATTACCTGCTAAACTTTTTGTGATTTATATACTAGGACCCCCAAATCTCTCTGTGCTGCAGCTCCTTTATTCTTCCTACCAAAGTGCAAAACTTCACATCTTCCTACATTATCATCCATCTGCCAAGTTTTTGCCGACTCACCTAACCTGTCTTTATCCCTCTGCAGGCTCTTTATGTCATCCTCACCACTTGCCGTTCCCACCTATTTTAGTGTCATCCTCAAACTTGGCAACGGTGCATTCACTTCCCTCGTCCAAGTCATTAATATATAGAAATTGTGAATAATTGTGGCCCCAGCATGGAACTCTGTGGCACTCCACTAGTTACAGGTCACCATCCTGAAAATACCCCTCTTCCAACTCTGTCTTCTTTTAGCCAATCCTCTTATCCATACTAATATGCTACCCCAACACTATGGGCTCTTATCTTATTATGTATTGTGTGCAGCCCTTTTTGGAAATCCAAGTATACCACATCTACTGGTTCCCCTTCTTCTACTCTGCTCGTTACCACCTTAGAGTTACAATAAATTTGTCAGGTATGATTTTACCTTCATGAAGTGAAGCTGACTCTGATTCTATTATACATTTCTTAATGCTCTGCTATTACATCCTTTACAATGGACCCTAACAACCCCTCAGGGGGTTGGATAGGGTGGACAGTGAGAGCCTTCTCCCGCGGATGGATATGGCTGGCACGAGGGGACATAACTTTAAACTGAGGGGTAATAGATATAGGACAGAGGTCAGAGGTAGGTTCTTTACGCAAAGAGTAGTGAGGCCGTGGAATGCCCTACCTGCTACAGTGGTGAACTCGCCAACATTGAGGGCATTTAAAAGTTTATTGGATAAACATATGGATGATAATGGCATAGTGTAAGTTGGATGGCTTTTGTTTCGGTGCAACATCGTGGGCCGAAGGGCCTGTACTGCGCTGTATTGTTCTATGTTCTATGTTCTATGTTGCCAATGACAGTCAGCCCTCCAGTTACTTGTTTTCTGTCTCACTCCTTTTTGAAGAAAGGACTTGCATTGGGACTTTTCCAATCCTCTGGAACTTTTCCAGAATTGAAGGATTCTTGGAAGATCCACTCTCACTGCAGCTACTTCGAACATGGAACATTACAGCGCAATCCAGGCCCTTCGGCCCTCGATGTTGCGCCGACCTGTGAAACCACTCTAAAGCCCATCTACACTATTCCCTTATTGTCCATATGTCTATCCAATGACCATTTGAATGCCCTTAGTGTTGGCGAGTCCACTACTGTTGCAGGCAGGGCATTCCACGTCCTTACTACTCTCTGAGTAAAGAACCTACCTCTGACATCTGTCTTATATCTATCTCCCCTCAATTTAAAGTATTTCCCCTCGTGCTAGACATCACCATCCGAGGAAAAAGGCTCTCACTGTCCACCCTATCCAATCCTCTGATCATCTTGTATGCCTCAATTAAGTCACCTCTTAACCTTCTTCTCTCTAACGAAAACAGCCTCAAGTCCCTCAGCCTTTCCTCATAAGATCTTCCCTCCATACCAGGCAACATTCTGGTAAATTTCCTCTGCACCCTTTCCAATGCTTCCACATCCTTCCTATAATGTGGCGACCAGAATTGCACGCAATACTCCAAATGCGGCCGCACCAGTGTTTTGTATAGCTGCAACATGACCTCATGGCTCCTAAACTCAATCCCTCTCCCAATAAAAGCTAACACACCGTACGCCTTCTTAACAACCCTCTCAACCTGGGTGGCAACTTTCAGGGATCTATGTACATGGACACCGAGATCTCTCTGCTCATCCACACTGCCAAGAATCTTACCATTAGCCCAGTACTCCTGTTATTCCTTCCAAAATGAATCACCTCACACTTTTCTGCATTAAACTCCATTTGCCACCTCAGCCCAGCGCTGCAGCTTATCTATGTCCCTCTGTAACTTGTAACATCCTTCCGCACTGTCCACAACTCCACCGACTTTAGTGTCATCTGCAAATTTACTCACCCATCCAGGTCATTTGTAAAAATGACAAACAGCAGTGGCCCCAAAACAGATCCTTGTGGAACACCACTAGTAACTGGACTCCAGTCTGAACATTTCCCATCAACCACCACCCTTTGTCTTCTTCCAGCTAGCCAATTTCTGATCCAAACTGCTAAATCACCCTGAATCCCATGCCTCCGTATTTTCTGCAGTAGTCTACCGTGGGGAACCTTATCAAACGCTTTACTGAAATCCATATAGAACATAGAACATAGAACAATACAGCGCAGTACAGGCCCTTCGGCCCACGATGTTGCACCGAAACAAAAGCCATCCAACCTACACTATGCCATTATCATCCATATGTTTATCCAATAAACTTTTAAATGCCCTCAATGTTGGCGAGTTCACTACTGTAGCAGGTAGGGCATTCCACGGCCTCACTACTCTTTGCGAAAAGAACCTACCTCTGACCTCTGTCCTATATCTATTACCCCTCAGTTTAAAGTTATGTCCCCTCGTGCCAGCCATATCCATCCGCGGGAGAAGGCTCTCACTGTCCACCCTATCCAACCCCCTGATCATTTTGTATGCCTCTATTAAGTCTCCTCTTAACCTTCTTCTCTCCAATGAAAACAACCTCAAGTCCATCAGCCTTTCCTCGTAAGATTTTCCCTCCATACCAGGCAACATCCTGGTAAATCTCCTCTGCACCCGCTCCAAAGCCTCCACGTCCTTCCTATAATGCGGTGACCAGAACTGTACGCAATACTCCAAATGCGGCCGTACCAGAGTTCTGTACAGCTGCAACATGACCTCCCGACTCCGGAACTCAATCCCTCTACCAATAAAGGCCAACACTCCATAGGCCTTCTTCACAACCCTATCAACCTGGGTGGCAACTTTCAGGGATCTATGTACATGGACACCTAGATCCCTCTGCTCATCCACACTTCCAAGAACTTTACCATTAGCCAAATATTCCGCATTCCTATTATTCCTTCCAAAGTGAATCACCTCACACTTCTCTACATTAAACTCCATTTGCCACCTCTCGGCCCAGCTCTGCAGCTTATCTATATCCCTCTGTAATCTGCTACATCCTTCCACACTATCGACAACACCACCGACTTTAGTATCGTCTGCAAATTTACTCACCCACCCTTCTGCGCCTTCCTCTAGGTCATTGATAAAAATGACAAACAGCAACGGCCCCAGAACAGATCCTTGTGGTACTCCACTTGTGACTGTACTCCATTCTGAACATTTCCCATCAACCACCACCCTCTGTCTTCTTTCAGCTAGCCAATTTCTGATCCACATCATATACCCCACATCAACTGCTTTACCCTCATCCACCTGTTTGGTCACCTTCTCAAAGAACTCTATAAGGTTTGTAAGGCACGACCTACCCTTCACAAAACCGTGTTGACTATCTCTAATCAAATTATTCCTTTCCAGATGATTATACATCCTATCTCTTATAAACTTTTCCAAGATTTTTCCCACAACAGAAGTAAGGCTCACTGGTCTATAGTTACCTGGATTATCTCTACTCCCCTTCTTGAACAGGGGGACAACATTTACTATCCTCCAGTCTTCTGGCACTATTCCTGTAGACAAAGATGACTTAAAGATCAAGGCCAAAGGCTCAGCAATCTCCTCCCTAGCTGCCCAGAGAATCCTAGGATAAATCCCATCCGGCCCAGGTGACTTATCTATTTTCACACTTTCCAGAATTGCTAACACCTTATGAACCTCAAGCCCTTCTAGTCTAGTAGTCTGAATCTCAGTATTCTTCTCGACAACATTGTCTTTTTCCTGTGTGAATACTGACGAAAAATATTCATTTAGCACCTCTCCTATCTCCTCGGACTCCAAGCACAACCACTGTCCTTGACTGGCCCTACTCTTACCCTAGTCATTCTTTTATTCCTGACATATCTATAGAAAGCTTTAGGGTTATCCTTGATCCTACCTGCCAAAGACTTCTCCTGTCTCCTCCTGGCTCTTCTTAGCTCTCTCTTTAGGTCCTTCCGAGCTAACTTGTAACTCTCGAACGCCCTAACTGAACCTTCATGTCTCATCTTTACATAAGTCTCCTTCTTCCTCTTGACAAGTGTTTCGACTGCTTTAGTAAACCACGGTTCCCTCACTCGACCACTTTCTCCCTGCCTGACAGGTACATACTTATCAAGGACACGCAGTAGCTGTTCCTTGAACAAGCTCCACATTTCCATTGTGCTCATTCCCTGCAGTTTTCCTCTCCCTCCGATGTATCCTAAGTCTTGCCTCATCGCATCATAATTGCCTTTCCCCCAGATATAACTCTTGCTCTGCGGTATATACCGATTCATTTCCATCACTAAAGTAAACGTAATCGAATTGTGGTCACTATCACCAAAGTGCTCACCTACCTCCAAATCTAACACCTGTCCTGGTTCATTGCCCAGTACCAAATCCAATATGGCCTCGCCTCTCGTTGGCCTATCTACATACTGTGTCAGGAAACCCTCCTGCACACTTGTCAAGAGGAAGAAGGAGACTGGAGGATAGCAAATGTGGTCCCTTTGTTCAAAAAGGGGAGCAGAGACAACCCCGGCAACTATAGACCGGTGAGCCTCACATCTGTAGTGGGTAAAGTCTTGGAGGGGATTATAAGAGACAAGATTTATAATCATCTAGATAGGAATAATATGATCAGTGATAGTCAGCATGGCTTTGTGAAGGGTAGGTCATGCCTCACAAACCTTATCGAGTTCTTTGGGAAGGTGACTGAACAGGTAGACGAGGGTAGAGCAGTTGATGTGTATATGGATTTCAGCAAAGCGTTTGATAAGGTTCCCCATGGTAGGCTATTGCAGAAAATACGGAGGCTGGGGATTGATGGTGATTTAGAGATGTGGATCAGAAATTGGCTAGCTGAAAGAAGACAGAGGGTGGTGGTTGATGGGAAATGTTCAGAATAGAGTTCAGTTACAAGTGGAGTACCACAAGGATCCGTTCTGGGGCCGTTGCTGTTTGTCATTTTTATCAATGACCTAGAGGAAGGCGCAGAAGGGTGGGTGAGTAAATTTGCAGACGATACTAAAGTCGGTGGTGTTGTCGATAGTGTGGAAGGATGTAGCAGGTTACAGAGGGATATAGATAAGCTGCAGAGCTGGGCTGAGAGGTGGCAAATTGAGTTTAATGTAGAGAAGTGTGAGGTGATTCACTTTGGAAGGAATAACAGGAATGCGGAATATTTGGCTAATGGTAAAGTTCTTGGAAGTGTGGATGAGCAGAGGGATCTAGGTGTCCATGTACATAGATCCCTGAAAGTTGCCACCCAGGTTGATAGGGTTGTGAAGAAGGCCTATGGAGTGTTGGCCTTTATTGGTAAAGGGATTGAGTACCGGAGTCAGGAGGTCATGTTGCAGCTGTACAGAACTCTGGTACGGCCGCATTTGGAGTATTGCGTACAGTTCTGGTCACCGCATTATAGGAAGGACGTGGAGGCTTTGGAGCGGGTGCAGAGGAGATTTACCAGGATGTTGCCTGGTATGGAGGGAAAATCTTATGAGGAAAGGCTGATGGACTTGAGGTTGTTTTCGTTGGAGAGAAGAAGGTTAAGAGGAGACTTAATAGAGGCATACAAAATGATCAGGGGGTTGGATAGGGTGGACAGTGAGAGCCTTCTCCCGCGGATGGAAATGGCTGGCACGAGGGGACATAGCTTTAAACTGAGGGGTAATAGATATAGGACAGAGGTCAGAGGTAGGTTCTTTACGCAAAGAGTAGTGAGGCCGTGGAATGCCCTACCTGCTACAGTAGTGAACTCGCCAACATTGAGGGCATTTAAAAGTTTATTGGATAAACATATGGATGACAATAGCATAGTGTAGGTTAGATGGCTTTTGTTTCGGTGCAACATCGTGGGCCGAAAGGCCTGTACTGCGCTGTATCGTTCTATGTTCTATGAGACAAGAAATCGGTCTGTAAGACCCACATTGCAGGGGATCCTTGTCCCGCTTCAGGATCAAGGAGATCAGTGCCCGGGACATCGTCGGGGGTAAAGCCCCCCCTCCCTTGCCTCATTGAAGGTCCTAACTAACAGCGGGCCCAACAGGTCCATATATTTTTTATAGAACTCAACCGGGAAACCATCCGGCCCCGGTGCCTTCCCCGCCTGCATGCTTCCTATCCCTTTGATCAGCTCCTCCAGCCCAATCGGGGCCCCCAGTCCCGCCACCAGTCCCTCTTCCACCTTTGGAAACCTCAATTGGTCCAGGAAACGGCCCATCCCTCCCTCCTCCCGTGGGGGCTCGGATCGGTACAATTCCTTGTAGAGTCCCTGAAGACCCCATTGATGCCAACCCCACTCCGCACCACGCTCCCTCCCCTGTCCTTAAATCCCCCGATCTCCCTAGCTGCGTCCCGCTTCCGAAGCTGATGCGCCAGCATCCGGCTTGCCTTTCCCCCATACTCGTAGACCGCCCCCTGGGCCTTCCTCCACTGCACCTCCGCCTTCCTGGTGGTCATCAGGTCGAATTCGGCCTGGAGGCTGCGCCTCTTCCTCAACAATTCTTCCTCCGGTTCTTCCGCATACCTCCTGTCTACCCTCACCATCTCCCCCACCAGCCTCTCCCCCTCCCCCCGCTCCCTCCACTCCTTGTGGGCCCTGATGGAGATCAGCTCTCCCCTCACCACCGCTTTCAGTGCCTCCCATACCATCCCCACTCGGACCTCCCCGTTGTCGTTGGTCTCAACAAAGAACAAAGAAATGTGCAGCACAGGAACAGGCCCTTCAGCCCTCCAAGCCCATGCCGACCATGCTGCCCGACTAAACTACAATCTTCTACACTTCCTGGGTCCGTATCCTTCTATTCCCATCCTATTCATATATTTGTCAAGATGCCCCTTAAATGTCCCTATCGTCCCTGCTTCCACCACCTCCTCCGGTAGCGAGTTCCAGGCACCCACTACTCTCTGCGTAAAAAACTTGCCTCGTACATCTACTCTAAACTTTGCCCCTCTCACCTTAAACCTATGCCCACTAGTAATTGACCCCTCTACCCCGGGGAAAAGCCTCTGACTATCCACTCTGTCTATGCCCCTCATAATTTTGTAGACCTCTATCAGGCCGCCCCCTCAACCTCCTTCATTCCAGTGAGAACAAACCGAGTTTATTCAACCGCTCCTCATAGCTAATGCCCTCCATACCAGGCAACATTCTGGTAAATCTCTTATGCACCCTCTATAAAGCCTCCACATCTTTCTGGTAGTGTGGCGACCAGAATTGAACACTATACTCCCAAGTGTGGCCTAACTAAGGTTCTATACAGCTGCAACATGACTTGCCAATTCTTATACTCAATGTCCCGGCCAATGAAGGTAAGCATGCCGTATGCCTTCTTGACTACCTTCTCCACCTGTGTTGCCCCTTTCAGTGACCTGTGGACCTGTACTCCTAGATCTCTTTGACTTTCAATACTCTTGAGGGTTCTACCATTCACTGTATATTCCCTACCTGCATTAGACCTTCCAAAATGCATTACCTCACATTTGTCCGGATTAAACTCCATCTGCCATCTCTCCGCCCAAGTCTCCAAACAATCTAAATCCTGCTGTATCCTCTGACAGTCCTCATCGCTATCCGCAATTCCACCAACCTTTGTGTCGTCTGCAAACTTACTAATCAGACCAGTTACATTTTCCTCCAAATCATTTATATATACTACAAACAGCAAAGGTCCTAGCACTGATCCCTGTGGAACACCACTGGTCACAGCCCTCCAATTAGAAAAGCATCCTTCCATTGCTACTCTCTGCCTTCTACGACCTAGCCAGTTCTGTATCCACCTTGCCAGCTCACCCCTGATCCCGTGTGACTTCACCTTCTGTACTAGTCTACCATGAGGGACCTTGTCAAAGGCCTTACTGAAGTCCATATAGACAACATCCACTGCCCTACCTGCATCAATCATCTTAGTGACCTCCTCGAAAAACTCTGTCAAGTTAGTGAGACACGACCTCCCCTGCACAAAACCATGCTGCCTCTCACTAATACGTCCATTTGCTTTCAAATGGGAGTAGATGCTGTCTCGAAGAATTCTCTCCAGTAATTTCCCTACCACTGAAGTAAGGCTCACCGGCCTGTAGTTCCCTGGATTATCCTTGCTACCCTTCTTAAACAGAGGAACAACATTGGCTATTCTCCAGTCCTCCGGGACATCCCCTGAAGACAGTGAGGATCCAAAGATTTCTGTCAAGGCCTCAGCAATTTCCTCTCCAGCCTCCTTCAGTATTCTGGGGTAGATCCCATCAGGCCCTGGGGACTTAACTACCTTAATATTTTTTAAGACACCCAACACCTCGTCTTTTTGGATCTCAATGTGACCCAGGCTATCTACACTCCCTTCTCCAGACTCAACATCTACCAATTTCTTCTCTTTGGTAAATACTGATGCAAAGTATTCATTTAGTACCTCGCCCATTTCCTCTGGCTCCACACATAGATTCCCTTGCCTATCCTTCAGCGGGCCAACCCTTTCCCTGGCTACCCTCTTGCTTTTTACGTACGTGTAAAAAGCCTTGGGATTTTCCTTAACCCTATTTGCCAATGACTTTTCGTGACGCCTTCTAGCCCTCCTGACTCCTTGCTTAAGTTCCTTCCTACTTTCCTTATATTCCACGCAGGCTTTGTCTGTTCCCAGCCTTTTAGCCCTGACAAATGCCTCCTTTTTCTTTTTGACGAGGCCTACAATATCTCTCGTTATCCAAGGTTCCCGAAAATTGCCGTATTTATCCTTCTTCCTCACAGGAACATGCCGGTCCTGAATTCCTTTCAACTGACACTTGAAAGCCTCCCACATGTCAGATGTTGATTTGCCCTCAAACATCCGCCCCCAATCTATGTTCTTCAGTTCCCGCCTAATATTGTTATAATTAGCCTTTCCCCAATTTAGCACATTCACCCTAGGACCACTCTTATCCTTGTCCACCAGTACTTTAAAACTTACTGAATTGTGGTCGCTGTTACCGAAATGCTCCCCTACTGAAACATCTACCACCTGGCCGGGCTCATTCCCCAATACCAGGTCCAGTACCGCCCCTTCCCTAGTTGGACTGTCTACATATTGTTTTAAGAAGCCCTCCTGGATGCTCCTTACAAACTCCACCCCGTCTAAGCCCCTGGCACTAAGTGAGTCCCAGTCAATATTGGGGAAGTTGAAGTCTCCCATCACCACAACCCTGTTGTTTTTACTCTTTTCCAAAATCTGTCTACCTATCTGCTCCTCTATCTCCTGCTGGCTGTTGGGAGGCCTGTAGTAAACCCCCAACATTGTGACTGCACCCTTCTTATTCCTGATCTCTACCCATATAGCCTCACTGCCCTCTGAGGTGTCCTCCCGCAGTACAGCTGTGATATTCTCCCTAACCAGTAGCGCAACTCCGCCTCCCCTTTTACATCCCCCTCTATCCCACCTGAAACATCTAAATCCTGGAACGTTTAGCTGCCAATCCAGCCCTTCCCTCAACCAGGTCTCTGTAATGGCAACAACATCATTGTTCCAAGTACTAATCCAAGCTCTAAGTTCATCTGTCTTCCCCGTAATACTTCTTGCATTAAAACATATGCACTTCAGGCCACCAGACCAGTTGTGTTCAGCAACTTCTCCCTGTCTGCTCAGCCTCCGAGCCCCACTGTCCCTATTCCCTAGTTCTCCCTCAATGCTCTCACCTTCTGACCTATTGCTCCCGTGCCCATCCCTCTGCCATACTAGTTTAAACCCTCCCGTGTGACACTAGCAAACCTCGCGGGCAGGATATTTATGCCTCTCCAGTTTAGATGCAACCCGTCCTTCTTATATAGGCCAAACCTCCCCCGGAAGAGCTCCCAGTGGTCCAGATAATGGAAACCCTCCCTCCTACACCAGCTGTTTAGCCACGTGTTTAGCTGCTCTACCTTCCTATTTCTAGCCTCACTGGCACGTGGCACAGGGAGTAATCCCGAGATTACAACCCTAGAGGTCCTGTCTTTTAACTTTCTGCCTAGCTCCCTGAACTCCTGCTGCAGGACCTCATGCCCCTTCCTGCTTATGTCGTTAGTACCAATATGTACAACGACCTCTGCCTGTTTGCCCTCCCCCTTCAGGATGCCCTCTACCCGTTCGGAGACATCCTGGACCCTGGAACCAGGGAGGCAACATACCATCCTGGAATCTCTTTCACGTCCGCAGAAGCGCCTATCTATGCGCCTGACTATAGAGTCCCCTATTACTATTGCTCTTCTGCGCTTTGACCCTCCCTTTTGAACATCAGAGCCAGCCGTGGTGCCACTGCTCTGGCTGCTGCTGTTTTCCCCTGATAGGCTATCCCCCCCGACAGTATCCAAAGGGGTATACCTGTTCGAGAGGGGGACAACCACAGGGGATTCCTGCACTGACTGCCTGCCCTTTCTGGTGGTCACCCATTTCTCTGCCTGCACCTTGGGTGAGACCACATTTATATAACTGCGATCTATGACGCTTTCCGCCACCTGCATGCTCCTAAGTGCATCCAGTTGCTGCTCCAACCGAACCATGCGGTCTGTGAGGAGTTCCAGTTGGGTGCACTTTCTGCAGATGAAGCCACCCGGGATGCTGGAAGCCTCCTGGACCTGCCACATCTCACAGTCAGAGCACTGCACCCCTCTAACTGACATTGCATCAATTAATTAAAATTAAAAGTTTTTTTTTTAATTATTATTTTTTTTAAAGTTTTTTAAAGTTACTGTTAACTATCTGTTTCCTAGCACTAGATTTCTAATATAAATGCGAAAGCTAAATATAGTACTCTCCGATCTCTGGCTTAGATACCCCTCTAAATTATAATTAAGTAATTATGTTTAATTAGTTACCAATGCTTAATTTTTTTAATTTAGTGTAGATTCCCAACCAGCCACTCAGGTCACAGCTTTTCTGTGATGTCACTTCAGTTTCCCCCCGACACACACAATTTGAAAAAGGTATAAAAGTAAAAATGAGTACAAATCACTTTCTTACCTTCTGAGTGTCTTAGATGTTCTCAGGTTCTCTCCCTGACAGAGACTGCTCCTCCTCCTCCGAACGGCTCCCGAAACTAGGCCGCGATCTTTTAAAATCTCCGCTCTGACTCGCAGCTCGTCTCCCGGTGCAGTCTAAAATAGTCCGATGTTGTCCTAGTCGTCCGTACACTTGCCACAGGAGCCTGATACAGTAACCTGACCCAGTCAATAAAGCCCCGCCCGAATCCGAACCGTCCCAGTATCTCCCACAGATAATCCCATTCTACCCGATCAAAAGCCTTTTCTGCATCCATTGCGATTACTACTTCCACCTCCCTACCTTCCAGGGGCATCATGATCACATTTCACAGCCTTCTTACATTGGCCACCAACTGCTTGCCCTTAACAAACCCCGTCTGGCCCTCCCCAATAACGTCCGGAACACAGTCCTCGATCCTGGAGGACAAGATTTTGGCCAGCAACTTGGCATCTACATTCAACAGGGAGATCGGCCTTTCGGACCCACACAGCTCCGGGTTCTTGTCTCGCTTAAGAATCAGCGAAATTGTTGCCTTTGACATCGTCGGGGGCAACACCCCTCTTTCCCTTGCCTCATTGAACATCCTCAACAACACCGGCTCCAATATCCCGGAGAACTTTTTATAAAACTCCACTGGGTACCTGTCTGGACCCAGGGCCTTACCCGCCTGCATGGCCTTCAAGCCCTCCACTATCTCTTCCAGCCCAAATGGGGCCTCCAGCCCGAATGGGGCCTCCAGCCCTTCTACCCGCTCCCCGTCCACCTTTGGGAAATTCAGCCCCTCCAAGAAGTGCCTCATTCCCTCCGGCCCCGTCGGGGGTTCCAACCTGTACAGCCTGCTGTAGAAATCCCTAACGCCTTATTCACCCCTACTGAATCACCAACTAGGTTCCCACCTCCGTCCTTTACTTTCCCTAGCTGCCTCCCTCTTTCTAAGCTGCTGTGCAAGCAATCTGCTGGCCTTCTCCCCATGTTCATAGATCGCACCCCTCACCTTTCTCAGCTGCTCCACCGCCCTCCCTGTGGTCAGCAAGCAAAACTCCGCCTGTAACCTCTGCCGTTCCCTTAAAAGGCCTGCCTCTGGGGTCTCCGCATACCTCCTATCAATCTGTAGTATCTCCTTTCCCAGTCGGTCTGCCTCTGCCCTGTCCACCTTCTCCCTATGGGCCCAGATTGAGATCAGCTCCCCCCCCTGACCACCATAATGCTTCCCACACCACCGCTGCTGAAATTTCCCCCGTGTCATTGACCTGCAGGTAGCTCTGAATACATTTCCTCACACACCCAGCCGCTCACACACCCCTTCATTCGCCAAAAGCCCCACATCCAACCTCCAGTGCGGGCGCTGATTACTGTCTTTACTAACCTGCAGGTAAACCCAGTGTGGAGCATGGTCTGAGATTGTAATCGCCGAGTACCTTGTGTCATCGCCTCAGTCAGCAAGGCCCTGCTCAAAATAAAGAAATCAATCCGGGAGTACACTTTATGCACGTGTGAGTCGAAGGAGAACTCCTTCACCCTCGGCTTCCCAAATCTCCATGGATCCACCCCCCCCCACCCATCAGTTCCATGAACCCTCTTAGTTCCTTTGCCATTGCTGGCACCCTGCCCGTTTTTGAGCTTGACCGGTCCAAGCCAGGTCCAGAACTGTGTTGAAGTCCCCTCCCATGACCAACCTGTGCGAGTCCAGGTCCGGTATCTTCCCCAGCATCCTCTTTATAAACTCCACATCATCCCAATTTGGCACATACACATTTACTCCTGCACCCCCTCTAGCTTCCCACTGACCATAATGTACCGACCTTCCACGTCCGAGACTATTCTACCCACCTCAAACACCACCCGCTTATTGATCAGGATCGCGACCTCTCTAGTCTTTGAATCTAGTCCAGAGTGAAAGACCTGACTGACCCAGCCTTTCCTCAGTCTAACCTGGTCCATTACCTTAAGGTGCATCTCCTGCAACATTACCACGTCCGCCTTCAATCCCCCAAGATGCGCGAACACACGTGACCTTTTGACCGGCCCATTTAACCCTTGAACATTCCAGGTGATCAGCCTAGTTGGGGGGCTCATTGCCCCCCCCCTCCACCGATCAGCCATCCCCGTTTTTAGGCCCGCACTCCGCGCCTCCACCTGTCCATCCCCAGGCAGCCCCCAACCTCTCTGTCCCTTGGCCCAAGTCCCTTCCTCATCAGCAGAACATTCACCCTCCCTTTCCCCCCCTAGTAACAACACCCTGTAACCCAACCCCTTTACTAAACCAAACATATGCACACCCCTCACAGCGCTTCCGAGAGCTAGCGCGCCCAGCTAGCTTGGTGGCCCCCAGCGCCAGAGAGTCTCCCACCTATTGTTCCCTCCCCCCCCCCGCTCATACAAACAAACTCCCCTCCGTTCTAAGCGTGGGAAAAAAATCCTGCGCTCTCCACCTACCAGGCCCCGCCACCAACCAAAACAGTGCCCAACCCGCCCCATCCACCCTCCCCAACCCGAAAGAGAAAAACACCGAGAAAAAGAAACCCAAAACAATGCAAAGGCCCCCCTCCCGAACCAAAAATAGGCATAACATATCCACCGCAGTCCCCAATCGCCCATCCCGACCCTCAGTCTGTGTCCAGCTTCTCGGCCTGAACAAAGGCCCACGCCTCCTCTGGAGACTCTCAATAATGGTGCAGGTCCTTGTAGGTAACCCACAGTCGCGCCGGCTGCAACATGCCAAACTTCACCCCCTTCCTGTGCAGCACCGCCTTCGCTCGATTGTACCCGGCCCTCCTCTTCGCCACCTCCGCACTCCAGTACTGATATATCCGAACCTCCGCGTTCTCCCACCTGCTGCTCCTCTCCTTCTTGGCCCACCTGAGCACACACTCCCGATCGACGAACTGATGGAACCGCACCAGCACCGCCCGCGGAGGCTCGTTAGCCTTGGGCCTCCTCGCCAACACTCTATGGGCCCCTTCCAGCTCCAGGGGCCCCTGGAAGAACCCCGCTCCCATCAGCGTGTTTAACATGGTGACCACATAGGCCCCCACGACCGGCCCCTCCAGCCCCTCCGGGAGGCCCAGAATCCGCAGATTCTTCCGCCTCGACCGATTCTCCATCTCCTCGAACCGCTCCTGCCATTTCTTGTGGAGCGCCTCGTGCGCCTCCACCTTTACCGCCAGGACTAAGATCTTGTCCTCATTGTCAGAGATCTTTTGTTGAGCCTCTCGGATCGCCACCCCCTGGGCCGTCTGTGTCTCCAGCAGCTTATCAATAGAAGCCTTCATCGGCTCTAGCAGGTCCGTTTTAATCTCTCTGAGGCAGCGCTGGATACCCTCCTGTTGCTCCTCCGCCCACTGCCTCCACGCTGCCTGGTCTCCGCCCGCCGCCATTTTGTCCTTCTTCCCTCCCTTCTTCTGGTCCACCACCACCTTTTTTGTCACCCCGCTCCTAGTTAAAGCCATATACTGACGGGGAGCTATTATTAACTCCTTCCCACACCGGGAAACGTCGAAAAAGTGCCCTTGGGGGCCCTGAAAAGAGCCCAAAAGTCTCGCGAGGGAATCCTTTTGGCAGTGTTCGCTTTCACCAATCTGCCCCAAAATGTCTATGGAAACTCCTGAAAAAGGTCTGAGAGTCCGTTCCAGACGGGAGCTGCCGAATGCGTGACCATGGCTGCCACCGGAAGCCTCGTCCCTGCTTCTTCAGTGGCCTTGGTGAGATCTTTTCACAGTTGTTCCCTCTGCTGTTAGAATTCACTTTTGATAAAGGCCCTCAGGTCAGTTTGCAGCTTTAAGCTTGCCCTTCCCCCGCCTGCATGCTGGAAGAGGCCCTGTTTATCCTGTTGCAGCCAAATCTTTTACTGTTTCTGCCGGGTCTGGTAGCCAAAAGACAGAACATTCCTGGGGGACACTGTCAGGGGAATGTTGCCGTCTTCTTGCCACACCGGGAAATGTCAAACAAATGCCGTGGGGGCCCTGTAAAAGAGCCCAAAAGTCCATTCCAAGCGGGAGCTACCGAATATGCGACCTAGCTCTGCATAGCCGCACCTGGAAGTCCAGTCACTGTTTGTTGATGTACCATTTGTCAATGTACTCTGCCGATTATTTTGTCTACTATGTACGTACTGTGTACGTTCCCTTGGCCGCAGAAAAATACTTTTCACTGTACTTTGGTACGTGACGATAAATATCGATCAATCAATCAATCAAGAGCAGCAGATATCTGACAACCCCATTGGCCGTTCCTTCACTGTCACTCGGTCAAAATCCTGGAACTCACTCCCCAACAGCATTGTGGATGTACCTACACCCCAGGGAATGAGCGGTTCAACAAGACGACTCGCCGCACCTTATGAAAGAGCAATTAGGAATGGGCAATAAATGCTGGCCAACCAACGACACCCACATCTCAAGAAAGAATTTTAAAAAGACAAGGTCTGGGATCTGCTAACTCTGATTGTTAACCCGCAGGCTACAGGTCTCTGTATCTGCAGTGATGGATCCGCTGGGAGTGACTGCGGAATGGTCACCCATTCCGGAACAATCATCTGGGAGCCCATCACTGACACCAAGTTACTCACAGTGAGTAAGGCTCTCCCTGCCCTGCCCCCATCGCTACCCCCATCTCTCGCTGTCCCGTCGTCTACCCTGTCGTTTCTCACTGCCCAGATCCCCCCCGTCTCTCGCTCTCCCCTATCCTGTTCACCGTGCCCCTGTTCCTCATGTCCTACCTTCCCCCAATGTTAACAGGGATTTTCTATTCTGTAGAGACATAAGCCCTGTCTGCAAGTTCTGAATGTAACTGTTGATCCCCAGGAGCATGGAGGCCACTTATTGCGCCTTGGACACTCGATGGTGGACGGCCCTGATTCAAGCCTCTGGATCTTCGCAGGCTTGTCTCTGAGAGATGGAATTCTGAACAGTGTTTACAAGTAAGTGGCAAAAGTGGCACCCATCATTGAACTCTCATAGTTGATCTAGTCACAGCTCCCAGACTGGTGGCCATTTGTAGTATGCTTCCACACTAGTGGCCCCTTTGCAGAGTACCTCCGACATTGGCAGCCATTTGCAGTGTGCCTCCCACGCTGGCAGCCCTTTACAGCGTGGCACCCAGGCTGGCAACCCTTTGCAGCGTGGCACCCAGGCTGGCGACCCTTTGCAGTGTGGCACCCATGCTGGTGACCCTTTGCAGTGTGGCACCCACGCTGGCGACCCTTTGCAGTGTGGCACCCACGCTGGCGACCCTTTGCAGTGTGGCACCCACGCTGGCGACCCTTTGCAGTGTGGCACCCACACTGGCGACCCTTTGCAGTGTGGCACCCACGCTGGCGACCCTTTGCAGAGTGGCACCCACGCTGGCGACCCTTTGCAGCGTGGCACCCATGCTGGCGACCCTTTGCAGCGTGACACACACTCTGATGGCCCTTTGCAGTGTGGCATCCACTCTGATGGCCCATTGCAGTGTACCTCCCACTCTGGTGACCCTTTGCAATGTGGCACCCACTCTGATGGCCCTTTGCAGTGTGGCAACCACTCTGATGGCCCTTTGCAATGTGGCACCCACTCTGATGGCCCTTTGCAGTGTGGCACCCACTCTGATGGCCCTTTGCAGTGTGGCACCCACTCTGATGGCCCTTTGCAGTATGGCACCCACTCTGATGGCCCTTTGCAATCTGGCACCCACTCTGATGGCCCTTTGCAATGTGGCACCCGCTCTGATGGCCCTTTGCAATGTGGCACCCACTCTGATGGCCCTTTGCAGTGTGGCACCCACTCTGATGGCCCTTTGCAATGTGGCACCCACTCTGATGGCCCTTTGCAGTGTGGCACCCACTCTGATAGCCCTTTGCAGTGTGGCATCCACTCTGATGGCCCTTTGCAGTGTGGCACCCACTCTGATGGCCCTTTGCAATGTGGCACCCACTCTGATGGCCCTTTGCAGTGTGGCACCCACTCTGATGGCCCTTTGCAATGTGGCACCCACTCTGATGGCCCTTTGCAGTGTGGCACCCACTCTGATGGCCCTTTGCAGTGTGGCACCCACTCTGATGGCCCTTTGCAGTGTGGCATCCACTCTGATGGCCCTTTGCAGTGTGGCACCCACTCTGATGGCCCTTTGCAGTGTGGCATCCACTCTGATGGCCCTTTGCAGCGTGCCTCCCACTCTGGTGGCCCTTTGAAGTGTGCCTCCCACCCTGGCGACTCTTTGCAGTGTACCTCCCATGATGGCAACCCTTTGAAGTGTGCCTCCCACTCTGACGGCCTTTTGCAGTGTGGCACCCACGCTGGCGACCCTTTGCAGTGTGGCACCCATGCTGGCGACCCTTTGCAGTGTGGCAACCAAGCTGGCGACCCTTTGCAGTGTGGCACCCACGCTGGCGACCCTTTGCAGTGAGGCACCCACCCTGGCGACTCTTTGCAGTGTACCTCCCATGATGGCAACCCTTTGAAGTGCGCTTCCCACTCTGACGGCCTTTTGCAGTGTGGCACCCACGCTGGTGACCCTTTGCAGTGTGGCACCCACGCTGGCGACCTTTTGCAGTGTGCCTCTCACTCTGGCGGCCTTTTGCAGTGTGGCACCCACGCTGGCGACCCTTTGCAATGTGGCACCCATGCTGGCGACCCTTTGCTGTGTGCCATTCATGCTGGAGGCCATTTGCAGTGTGCATCCCACTCTGGTGACCCTTTGCAGTGTGCATCCCACTCTGGCGACCCATTGCAGTGTGTCTCCCACTCTGGTGACCCTTTGCAGTCTGTCTCCCACGCTGGCGGTCCTTTGCAGTGTGCTACCCACTTTGCCGACCCTATGCAGTGTGCCTGCCACTCTGATGGCCCTTTGCAGTGTGTCTCCCACTCTGGCGGACATTTGCAGTGTGCCTCCCACTCTGGCAGCCCTTTGCAGTGTGCCTCCCACTCTGATGGCCCTTTGCAGTGTGCCTCCCACTCTGGCAGCCCTTTGCAGTGTGCCTCCCACTCTGACGGCCCTTTGCAGTGTGCCTCCCACTCTGACGGCCCTTTGCAGCGTGCCTCCCACTCTGACGGCCCTTTGCAGTGTGCCTCACACTCTGGCGGCCCTTTGCAGCGTGCCTCCCACTCTGGCAGCCCTTTGCAGCGTGCCTCCCACTCTGGCAGCCGTTTACAGTGTGCCTCCCACTCTGACGGCCCTTTGCAGCGTGCCTCCCACTCTGGCAGCCCTTTGCAGTGTGCCTCACACTCTGACGGCCCTTTGCAGCGAGTCTCCCACTCTGACGGCCCTTTGCAGCGTGCCTCCCACTCTGGCAGCCGTTTACAGTGTGCCTCCCACTCTGACGGCCCTTTGCAGCGTGCCTCCCACTCTGGCAGCCGTTTACAGTGTGCTTCCCACTCTGACGGCCCTTTGCAGTGTGCCTCACACTCTGACGGCCCTTTGCAGCGTGCCTCCCACTCTGACGGCCCTTTGCAGCGTGTCTCCCACTCTGACGGCCCTTTGCAGTGTGCCTCACACTCTGGCAGCCCTTTGCAGTGTGCCTCCCACTCTGACGGCCCTTTGCAGCGTGCCTCCCTCTCTGAAGGCCCTTTGCAGCGTGCCTCCCACTCTGGCAGCCCTTTGCAGTGTGCCTCCCACTCTGATGGCCCTTTGCAGTGTGCCTCCCACTCTGACGGCCCTTTGCAGTGTGCCTCACACTCTGGCGGCCCTTTGCAGCGTGCCTCCCACTCTGGCAGCCGTTTGCAGTGTGCCTCCCACTCTGACGGCCCTTTGCAGTGTGCCTCCCACTCTGACGGCCCTTTGCAGCGTGTCTCCCTCTCTGACGGCCCTTTGCAGCGTGTCTCCCACTCTGACGGCCCTTTGCAGCGTGTCTCCCACTCTGACGGCCCTTTGCAGTGTGCCTCACACTCTGGCAGCCCTTTGCAGCGTGCCTCCCACTCTGGCAGCCCTTTGCAGTGTGCCTCCCTCTCTGAAGGCCCTTTGCAGCGTGCCTCACACTCTGGCAGCCCTTTGCAGTGTACCTCCCACTCTGGCTGCCCTTTGCAGTGTGCCTCCCACTCTGACGGCCCTTTGCAGCGTGCCTCCCTCTCTGAAGGCCCTTTGCAGTGTGCCTCCCACTCTGACGGCCCTTTGCAGCGTGTCTCCCACTCTGACGGCCCTTTGCAGTGTGCCTCACACTCTGGCAGCCCTTTGCAGCGTGCCTCCCACTCTGGCAGCCCTTTGCAGTGTACCTCCCACTCTGACGGCCCTTTGCAGTGTGCCTCACACTCTGGCAGCCCTTTGCAGTGTACCTCCCACTCTGGGAGCCCTTTGCAGTGTGCCTCCCACTCTGACGGCCCTTTGCAGCGTGTCTCCCTCTCTGAAGGCCCTTTGCAGTGTACCTCCCACTCTCTCGGCCCATTGCAGTGTGCCTCCCACTCTGATGGCCCTTTGCAGCGTGTCTCCCTCTCTGGCAGCCCTTTGCAGTGTACCTCCCACTCTGGCGGCCCTTTGCAGTGTGTCTCCCTCTCTGAAGGCCCTTTGCAGCGTGTCTCCCTCTCTGGCAGCCCTTTGCAGTGTGCCTCCCTCTCTGGCAGCCCTTTGCAGTGTGCCTCCCTCTCTGGCAGCCCTTTGCAGCGTGTCTCCCTCTCTGGCAGCCCTTTGCAGTGTACCTCCCACTCTGAAGGCCCTTTGCAGCGTGTCTCCCTCTCTGGCAGCCCTTTGCAGTGTGCCTCCCACTCTGATGGCCCTTTGCAGTGTGCCTCCCACTCTGGCAGCCCTTTGCAGTGTGCCTCCCTCTCTGGCAGCCCTTTGCAGCGTGTCTCCCTCTCTGGCAGCCCTTTGCAGTTTGCCTCCCACTCTGGCAGCCCTTTGCAGTGTGCCTCCCACTCTGGCGGCCCTTTGCAGCGTGCCTCCCACTCTGACGGCCCTTTGCAGCGTGCCTCCCTCTCTGAAGGCCCTTTGCAGCGTGTCTCCCACTCTGGCAGCCCTTTGCAGTGTGCCTCCCACTCTGGCAGCCCTTTGCAGTGTGCCTCTCACTCTGATGGCCCTTTGCAGTGTGTCTCCCACTCTGGCAGCCCTTTGCAGTGTGCCTCTCACTCTGATGGCCCTTTGCAGCGTGCCTCCCACTCTGGCAGCCCTTTGCAGTGTGCCTCCCACTCTGGCAGCCCTTTGCAGTGTGCCTCCCACTCTGACGGCCCTTTGCAGTGTGCCTCACACTCTGGCGGCCCTTTGCAGCGTGCCTCCCACTCTGGCAGCCGTTTGCAGTGTGCCTCCCACTCTGACGGCCCCTTGCAGCGTGCCTCCCACTCTGGCAGCCCTTTGCAGCGTGCCTCCCACTCTGGCAGCCCTTTGCAGCGTGTCTCCCTCTCTGACGGCCCTTTGCAGCGTGTCTCCCACTCTGACGGCCCTTTGCAGTGTGCCTCACACTCTGGCAGCCCTTTGCAGCGTGCCTCCCACTCTGGCAGCCCTTTGCAGTGTACCTCCCACTCTGACGGCCCTTTGCAGTGTGCCTCACACTCTGGCAGCCCTTTGCAGTGTACCTCCCACTCTGGCAGCCCTTTGCAGTGTGCCTCCCACTCTGACGGCCCTTTGCAGCGTGCCTCCCTCTCTGAAGGCCCTTTGCAGCGTGCCTCCCACTCTGGCAGCCCTTTGCAGTGTGCCTCCCACTCTGATGGCCCTTTGCAGTGTGTCTCCCTCTCTGAAGGCCCTTTGCAGTGTGCCTCCCACTCTGATGGCCCTTTGCAGCGTGTCTCCCTCTCTGGCAGCCCTTTGCAGTGTGCCTCCCACTCTGGCGGCCCTTTGCAGTGTGTCTCCCTCTCTGAAGGTCCTTTGCAGCGTGTCTCCCTCTTTGGCAGCCCTTTGCAGTGTGCCTCCCTCTCTGGCAGCCCTTTGCAGCGTGTCTCCCTCTCTGGCAGCCCTTTGCAGTGTACCTCCCACTCTGGCGGCCCTTTGCAGCGTGTCTCCCACTCTGGCAGCCGTTTGCAGTGTGTCTCCCTCTCTGAAGGCTCTTTGCAGCGTGTCTCCCTCTCTGGCAGCCCTTTGCAGTGTGCCTCCCACTCTGATGGCCCTTTGCAGTGTGCCTCCCACTCTGGCAGCCCTTTGCAGTGTGCCTCCCTCTCTGGCAGCCCTTTGCAGCGTGTCTCCCTCTCTGGCAGCCCTTTGCAGTGTGCCTCCCACTCTGATGGCCCTTTGCAGCGTGTCTCCCTCTCTGGCAGCCCTTTGCAGTGTGCCTCCCACTCTGATGGCCCTTTGCAGTGTGCCTCCCACTCTGGCAGCCCTTTGCAGTGTGCCTCCCTCTCTGGCAGCCCTTTGCAGCGTGCCTCCCACTCTGACGGCCCTTTGCAGCGTGCCTCCTTCTCTGAAGGCCCTTTGCAGCGTGTCTCCCTCTCTGGCAGCCCTTTGCAGTGTGCCTCCCACTCTGATGGCCCTTTGCAGTGTGCCTCCCACTCTGGCGGCCCTTTGCAGCGTGCCTCCCACTCTGACGGCCCTTTGCAGTGTGCCTCCCACTCTGACGGCCCTTTGCAGTGTGCCTCCCACTCTGGCAGCCCTTTGCAGTGTGCCTCCCACTCTGACGGACCTTTGCAGTGTGCCTCCCACTCTGGCAGCCCTTTGCAGTGTGCCTCCCTCTCTGACGGCCCTTTGCAGCGTGTCTCCCACTCTGACGGCCCTTTGCAGCGTGTCTCCCACTCTGACGGCCCTTTGCAGCGTGCCTCCCTCTCTGAAGGCCCTTTGCAGCGTGTCTCCCTCTCTGGCAGCCCTTTGCAGCGTGCCTCCCACTCTGACGGCCCTTTGCAGTGTGCTTCCCATGCTGGCGGCCCTTTGCAGTGTGCCTCCCACTCTGGCAGCCCTTTGCAGCGTGCCTCCCACTCTGGCAGCCCTTTGCAGTGTGCCTCCCACTCTGACGGCCCTTTGCAGCGTGTCTCCCACTCTGACGGCCCTTTGCAGTGTGCCTCACACTCTGGCAGCCCTTTGCAGCGTGCCTCCCACTCTGGCAGCCCTTTGCAGTGTACCTCCCACTCTGACGGCCCTTTGCAGTGTGCCTCACACTCTGGCAGCCCTTTGCAGTGTACCTCCCACTCTGGCAGCCCTTTGCAGTGTGCCTCCCTCTCTGAAGGCCCTTTGCAGCGTGTCTCCCTCTCTGGCAGCCCATTGCAGTGTGCCTCCCACTCTGATGGCCCTTTGCAGCGTCTCTCCCTCTCTGGCAGCCCTTTGCAGTGTACCTCCCACTCTGGCGGCCCTTTGCAGTGTGTCTCCCTTTCTGAAGGCCCTTTGCAGCGTGTCTCCCTCTCTGGCAGCCCTTTGCAGTGTGCCTCCCTCTCTGGCAGCCCTCTGCAGTGTGCCTCCCTCTCTGGCAGCCCTTTGCAGCGTGTCTCCCTCTCTGGCAGCCCTTTGCAGTGTACCTCCCACTCTGAAGGCCCTTTGCAGCGTGTCTCCCTCTCTGGCAGCCCTTTGCAGTGTGCCTCCCACTCTGATGGCCCTTTGCAGTGTGCCTCCCACTCTGGCAGCCCTTTGCAGTGTGCCTCCCTCTCTGGCAGCCCTTTGCAGCGTGTCTCCCTCTCTGGCAGCCCTTTGCAGTTTGCCTCCCACTCTGGCAGCCCTTTGCAGTGTGCCTCCCACTCTGGCGGCCCTTTGCAGCGTGCCTCCCACTCTGACGGCACTTTGCAGCGTGCCTCCCACTCTGACGGCCCTTTGCAGTGTGCCTCACACTCTGGCAGCCCTTTGCAGTGTATCCCACTCTGGCAGCCCTTTGCAGTGTGCCTCCCACTCTGACGGCCCTTTGCAGTGTGCCTCACACTCTGGCGGCCCTTTGCAGCGTGCCTCCCACTCTGGCAGCCGTTTGCAGTGTGCCTCCCACTCTGACGGCCCTTTGCAGCGTGCCTCCCACTCTGGCAGCCCTTTGCAGCGTGCCTCCCACTCTGGCAGCCCTTTGCAGCGTGTCTCCCTCTCTGACGGCCCTTTGCAGCGTGTCTCCCACTCTGACGGCCCTTTGCAGTGTGCCTCACACTCTGGCAGCCCTTTGCAGCGTGCCTCCCACTCTGGCAGCCCTTTGCAGTGTACCTCCCACTCTGACGGCCCTTTGCAGTGTGCCTCACACTCTGGCAGCCCTTTGCAGTGTACCTCCCACTCTGGCAGCCCTTTGCAGTGTGCCTCCCACTCTGACGGCCCTTTGCAGCGTGCCTCCCTCTCTGAAGGCCCTTTGCAGCGTGCCTCCCACTCTGGCAGCCCTTTGCAGTGTGCCTCCCACTCTGATGGCCCTTTGCAGTGTGTCTCCCACTCTGATGGCCCTTTGCAGCGTGTCTCCCTCTCTGGCAGCCCTTTGCAGTGTACCTCCCACTCTGGCGGCCCTTTGCAGTGTGTCTCCCTCTCTGAAGGCCCTTTGCAGCGTGTCTCCCTCTCTGGCAGCCCTTTGCAGTGTGCCTCCCTCTCTGGCAGCCCTTTGCAGCGTGTCTCCCTCTCTGGCAGCCCTTTGCAGTGTGCCTCCCACTCTGGCGGCCCTTTGCAGCGTGTCTCCCACTCTGGCAGCCCTTTGCAGCGTGTCTCCCACTCTGACGGCCCTTTGCAGCGTGTCTCCCACTCTGACGGCCCTTTGCAGCGTGCCTCCCTCTCTGAAGGCCCTTTGCAGCGTGTCTCCCTCTCTGGCAGCCCTTTGCAGCGTGCCTCCCACTCTGACGGCCCTTTGCAGTGTGCTTCCCATGCTGGCGGCCCTTTGCAGTGTGCCTCCCACTCTGGCAGCCCTTTGCAGCGTGCCTCCCACTCTGGCAGCCCTTTGCAGTGTGCCTCACACTCTGGCGGCCCTTTGCAGTGCACCTCCCACTCTGGCAGCCCTTTGCAGTGTGCCTCCCATGCTGGCGCCCTTTGCAGTGTACCTCCTACCCTGGCAGCCCTTTGCAGTGTACCTCCCACTCTGGCAGCCCTTTGCAGTGTACCTCCCACTCTGGCAGCCCTCTGCAGTGTGCCTCCCACTCTGGCAGCTCTTTGCAGTGTACCTCCCACTCTGGCGGTCCTTTGCAGCGTCCCTCCCACTCTGGCAGCCCTTTGCAGTGTGCCTCCCACTCTGGCAGCCCTTTGCAGTGTGCCTCCCATGCTGGTGGCCCTTTGCAGCGTGTCTCCCACTCTGGCAGCCCTTTGCAGTGTGCCCCCCATGCTGGCGCTCTGTGCAGCGTCCCTCCCACTCTGGCGGTCCTTTGCAGCGTCCCTCCCACTCTGGCAGCCCTTTGCAGTGTGCCTCCCATGCTGGCGCTCTTTGCAGTGTGCCTCCTACCCTGGCAGCCCTTTGCAGTGTGCCTCCCATGCTGGCGCTCTTTGCAGTGTGCCCCCTACCCTGGCAGCCCTTTGCAGCGTGCCTCCCACTCTGGCGGTCCTTTGCAGCATTTCTTTTTTTAAATTTCAGCACTTAATTCTTTTTTTTCCAATTAAGGGGCAATTTAGTGTGCCAATCCACATAATCTGCACATCTTTGGGTCCTGTGGGTGAGACCCAAGCAGACACGGGGAGAATGTGCAAACTCCACACGGACAGTGAACCAGGGCTGGGATTGAACCCGGGTCCTTGGCGCTGTGAGGCACCTCCCACGCTGGTGCCAATTGGTAGCATGTCTCCCGCACTGGGGACCATTTTCAGTGTTTGTCATTTGTTAACATTGCACTTGAACCATGAATAAAGTAAATGTACAGATTTGAATGCTTGTGTAGGGGGGCCAAATGGCAGCCCTTTTTTTTATCTTGCATAAACCTAGTGGGGAATATGGTAAAGGAACCTTAACAGATTGTAACCCAGAACGGGAGCATTGTGGATAGCACAATTGCTTCACAGCTCCAGGGTCCCAGATTCGATTCCAGCTTGGGTCACTGTCTGTGCGGAGTCTGCACATCCTCCCCGTGTGTGCGTGGGTTTTCTCCGGGTGCCCCGGTTTCCTCCCACAGTCCAAAGATGTGCCGGTTAGGTGGATTGGCCATAATAAATTGCCCTTAGTGTCCAAAATTGCCCTTAGTGTTGGTGTGGTTGCTGGGGATAGGGTGGAGGTGTGGACTTGGGTAGGGTGCTCTTTCCAAGAGCCGGTGCAGACTCGATGGGCCGAATAGCCTCCTTCTGCACTGTAAATTCTATAAAAAAATTTAAAAATTTAAAAAACAACTCAACAAATTAGGCAAATGGCAACTGCTGGAGATGCTGCAAATTTAAAATAAATACTGAAAATGTTGGGACTACCTCAGCCTCTCTGGAGAAAGAAACAGAGTTAATTTTGCAGGTGGATGATCCTGAGTGTTGTCTGACAGGTTTTCTCTGGCTGAACATCACTGGAGCCAGGAGGTGAGGACATATGGATCATGTCCCAGCCCACGGTATTTCCATGCTGCTACGTCCATTCCTTCCAGGAACACCATGTATGTGGTTGGGGGACTCACCAACACTGGAGTCGCCAGTGACTTCTGGTTGTTTGACATGACCAAGCACGAGTGGACAGAGGGACAGGTATGGATTTTTTTAACATTGACAGGAGGGCCTGACTTTGAGCAGGAAGCAATGTGTCTCGAAGGTACGATTGTCAAAGTGCCACAGGGTGAGCTGCCAACCGAAACAACAGATCCGTCTTGATCAGTCCAACTCTCAATGAGACTCCAATCACACGGGTCCCTGTCAAGGAGACACAGCCCTCACACGTGGAGAGTGAGTGTTGTTGAGAACGGGGAGTCTCCTCACACAGGGAGAGTGAGTGTTGTTGAGAACGGGGAGACTCCTGACACAGGGAGAGTGTTGTTGAGAACGGGGAGACTCCTCACACACGGGGAGAGTGAGTGTTGTTGAAAACGGGGAGACTCCTCATACGGGGAGAGTGAGTATTGTTGAGAACGGAGAGACTCCTCACACGGGGAGAGTGTTGCTGAGAACGGGGAGTCTCCTCACACTGGGAGAGTGAGTGTTGTTGAGAACGGGGAGACTCCTGACACGGGGAGAGTGAGTGTTGTTGAGAACGGGGAGACTCCTCACACGGGGAGAGTGAGTGTTGTTGAGAACGGGGAGACTCAGCCCTCACACTGGGAGAGTGAGTGTTGTTGAGAACAGGAAAACTCCTCACACGGGGAGAGTGAGTGTTGTTGAGAACGGGGAGACTCCTCACACTGGGAGAGTGAGTGTTGTTGAAAACGGGGAGACTCCTCACACGGGGTGAGTTAGTGTTGTTGAGGACGGGGAGTCTCCTCACACAGGGAGAGAGAGTGTTGTTGAGGACGGGGAGTCTCCTCACACAGGGAGAGAGAGTGTTGTTGAGAACGGGGAGTCTCTTCACACAGGGAGAGAGAGTGTTGTTGAGAACGGGGAGTCTCCTCACACAGGAAGAGAGAGTGTTGTTGAGAACGGGGAGACTCCTCACATTGGGAGAGTGAGTGTTGTTGAGAACGGGGAGTCTCCTCACACAGGGAGAGAGAGTGTTGTTGAGAACGTGGAGACTCCTCACACAGGGAGAGTGAGTGTTGGGAACGGGGAGACTCCTCACACGGGGAGAGTTAGTGTTGTTGAGGACGGGGAGTCTCCTCACACAGGGAGAGAGAGTGTTGTTGAGAACGGGGAGTCTCCTCACACAGGGAGAGAGAGTGTTGTTGAGAACGGGGAGTCTCCTCACACAGGGAGAGAGAGTGTTGTTGAGAACGTGGAGACTCCTCACACAGGGAGAGTGAGTGTTGGGAACGGGGAGACTCAGTCCTCAGACTGGGAGAGTGAGTGTTGTTGAGAACGGGGAGACTCAGTCCTCACACGGGGAGAGTGACTGTTGTTGAGGACAGGGAGACTCAGTACTCACACTGGGAGTGTGAGTGTTGTTGAGAATGGGGAGTCACCTCACGTGGGGAGGGTGAGTGTTGTTGAGGACGGGGAGACTCCTCACACGGAGAGAGTCTGTGTTGTTGAGAACGGGGAGAATCAGTCCTCACACGGGGAGAGTGAGTATTGTTGAGAACGGGGAGATTCAGTCCTCACACTGGGAGAGTGAGTGTTGTTGAGAACGGGGGGCTCCTCACACCGTGAGAGTTCGTGTTGTTAAGGACGGGGAGACCCCTCACACGGGGAGAGTGAGTGTTGTTGAGAACGGGGAGACTCCTCGCACACTGGGAGAGTGAGTGTTGTTGAGGACAGGTAGACTCAGTCCTCACACTGGGCGAGTGAGTGTTGTTGAGGCCGTGGAGCTCCTCACACGGGGAGAGTGAGTGTTGTTGAGAACAGAGAGACTCAGTCCTCACACGGGGAGAGTGAGTGTTGTTGAGGAGAGGGAGACTCAGTCCTCACACTGGGAGAATGAGTGTTGTTGAGGACAGGGAGACTCTGTCCTCACACTGGGAGAGTGAGTGTTGTTGAGGACAGGGAGACTCTGTCCTCACACTGGGAGAGTGAGTGTTGTTGACGACGGGGAGACTCCTCACACTGGGAGAGTGAGTGTTGTTGAGAACGGGGTGTCTCCTCACACGGAGAGAGAGTGTTGTTGAGAACGGGGAGTCTCCTCACACAGGGAGAGATAGTGTAGTTGAGAACGGGGAGTCTCCTCACACAGGGAGAGAGAGTGTAGTTGAGAACGGGGAGTCTCCTCACACTGGGAGAGTGAGTGTTGTTGAGAACGGGGATTCTCCTCACACTGGGAGAGTGAATGTTGTTGAGAACGTGGAGACTCCTCACACAGGGAGAGTGAGTGTTGAGAACGGGGATTCTCCTCACACTGGGAGAGTGAATGTTGTTGAGAACGTGAGACTCCTCACACAGGGAGAGTGAGTGTTGGGAACGGGAGACTCAGTCCTCACACTGGGTGGGTGAGTGTTGTTGAGAACGGGGAGACTCAGTCCTCACACGGGGAGAGTGACTGTTGTTGAGGACAGGGAGACTCAGTACTTACACTGGGAGAGTGTGTGTTGTTGAGAATGGGGAGTCACCTCACGTGAGGAGGGTGAGTGTTGTTGAGGACGGGGAGCTCCTCACACCGTGAGAGTTTGTGTTGTTGAGGACGTGGAGACTCCTCACACGGGGAGGGTGAGTGTTGTTGAGAACGGGGAGACTCCTCGCACACTGGGAGAGTGAGTGTTGTTGAGGACAGGTAGACTCAGTCCTCACACTGGGCGAGTGAGTGTTGTTGAGGACGTGGAGCTCCTCACACGTGGAGAGTGAGTGTTGTTGAGAACAGAGAGACTCAGTCCTCACACGGGGAGAGTGAGTGTTGTTGAGGAGAGGGAGACTCAGTCCTCACACTGGGAGAGTGAGTGTTGTTGAGGACAGGGAGACTCTGTCCTCACACTGGGAGAGTGAGTGTTGTTGAGGACAGGGAGACTCTGTCCTCACACTGGGAGAGTGAGTGTTGTTGACGACGGGGAGACTCAGTCCTCACATTGGGAGAGTGAGTGTTGTTGAGAACGTGGAGACTCCTCACCCTGGGAGAGTGAGTGTTGTTGAGAACGGGGAGTCTCCTCACGGGGAGAGTGAGTGTTGTTGAGAACGTGGAGACTCCTCACACGGGGAGAGTGAGTGTTGGGAACGGGGAGACTCAGTCCCCACACTGGGAGAGTGAGTGTTGTTGAGAACGGGGAGAATCAGTCCTCACACGGGGAGAGTGAGTGTTGTTGAGAACAGGAAAACACCTCACACGGGGAGCGTGAGTGTTTAGAACGGGGAGACTCCTCACACTGGGAGAATGAGTGTTGTTGAGAACGGGAAGTCTTCTCACACAGCGAGTGTGAGTGTTGTTGACAACGGGGAGTCTCCTCACACGTTAAGAGTGAGTGTTGTTGAGGACAGGGAGATTCCGTCCTCACACTGGGAGAGTGAGTGTTGTTGAGGACGGGGAGACTCCTCACACTGGAAGAGTGTGTGTTGTTGAGAACGGGGAGACTCATGACACGGGGAGAGTAAGTGTTGTTGAGAACAGGGAGACACGGTCCTCACACTGGGAGAGTGAGTATTGTTGAGGACGGGGAGACTCCTCACACTGGGAGAGTGGGTGTTGTTGAAAACGGGGAGACTCCTCATACGGGGAGAGTGAGTATTGTTGAGAACGGAGAGACTCCTCACACGGGGAGAGTGCTGTTGAGAACGGGGAGTCTCCTCACACTGGGAGAGTGAGTGTTGTTGAGAACGGGGAGACTCCTGACACGGGGAGAGTGAGTGTTGTTGAGAACGGGGAGACTCCTCACACGGGGAGAGTGAGTGTTGTTGAGAACGGGGAGACTCAGTCCTCACACTGGGAGAGTGAGGGTTGTTGAGAACAGGAAAACTCCTCACACGGGGAGAGTGAGTGTTGTTGAAAACGGGGAGACTCCTCACACGGGGTGAGTTAGTGTTGTTGAGGACGGGGAGTCTCCTCACACAGGGAGAGAGAGTGTTGTTGAGAACGGGGAGTCTCTTCACACAGGGAGAGAGAGTGTTGTTGAGAACGGGGAGTCTCCTCACACAGGGAGAGAGAGTGTTGTTGAGAATGTGGAGACTCCTCACACTGGGAGATTGAGTGTTGAGAACGGGGAGACTCCTCACACTGGGAGAGAGAGTGTTGTTGAGAACGTGGAGACTCCTCACACAGGGAGAGTGAGTGTTGGGAACGGGGAGACTCCTCACACGGGGAGAGTTCGTGTTGTTGAGGACGGGGAGTCTCCTCACACAGGGAGAGAGAGTGTTGTTGAGAACGTGGAGACTCCTCACACTGGGAGAGTGAGTGTTGTTGAGAACGGGGAGTCTCCTCACGGGGAGAGTGAGTGTTGTTGAGAACTGGGAGTCTCCTCACATGGGGAGAGTGAGTGTTGGGAACAGGGAGACTCAGTCCCCACACTGGGAGAGTGAGTGTTGTTGAGAACGGGGAGAATCAGTCCTCACACGGGGAGAGTGAGTGTTGTTGAGAACAGGAAAACTCCTCACACGGGGAGAGTGAGTGTTGTTGAGAACGGGGAGACTCCTCACACTGGGAGAGTGAGTGTTGTTGAAAACGGGGAGACTCCTCACACGGGGTGAGTTAGTGTTGTTGAGGACGGGGAGTCTCCTCACACAGGGAGAGAGAGTGTTGTTGAGAACGGGGAGTCTCTTCACACAAGGAGAGAGAGTGTTGTTGAGAACGGGGAGTCTCCTCACACAGGGAGAGAGAGTGTTGTTGAGAATGTGGAGACTCCTCACACTGGGAGATTGAGTGTTGAGAACGGGGAGACTCCTCACACTGGGAGAGAGAGTGTTGTTGAGAACGTGGAGACTCCTCACACAGGGAGAGTGAGTGTTGGGAACGGGGAGACTCCTCACACGGGGAGAGTTAGTGTTGTTGAGGACGGGGAGTCTCCTCACACAGGGAGAGAGAGTGTTGTTGAGAACGGGGAGTCTCCTCACACAGGGAGAGAGAGTGTTGTTGAGAACGGGGAGTCTCCTCACACAGGGAGAGAGAGTGTTGTTGAGAACGTGGAGACTCCTCACACGGAGAGTGAGTGTTGGGAACGGGGAGACTCAGTCCTCACACTGGGAGAGTGACTGTTGTTGAGGACAGGGAGACTCAGTACTCACACTGGGAGTGTGAGTGTTGTTGAGAATGGGGAGTCACCTCACGTGGGGAGGGTGAGTGTTGTTGAGGACGGGGAGACTCCTCACACGGAGAGAGTCTGTGTTGTTGAGAACGGGGAGAATCAGTCCTCACACGGGGAGAGTGAGTATTGTTGAGAAAGGGGAGATTCAGTCCTCACACTGGGAGAGTGAGTGTTGTTGAGGACGTGGAGCTCCTCACACCGTGAGAGTTCGTGTTGTTAAGGACGGGGAGACCCCTCACACGGGGAGAGTGAGTGTTGTTGAGAACGGGGAGACTCCTCGCACACTGGGAGAGTGAGTGTTGTTGAGGACAGGTAGACTCAGTCCTCACACTGGGTGAGTGAGTGTTGTTGAGGACGTGGAGCTCCTCACACGGGGAGAGTGAGTGTTGTTGAGAACAGAGAGACTCAGTCCTCACACGGGGAGAGTGAGTGTTGTTGAGGAGAGGGAGACTCAGTCCTCACACTGGGAGAGTGAGTGTTGTTGAGGACAGGGAGACTCTGTCCTCACACTGGGAGAGTGAGTGTTGTTGAGGACAGGGAGACTCTGTCCTCACACTGGGAGAGTGAGTGTTGTTGACGACGGGGAGACTCCTCACACTGGGAGAGTGAGTGTTGTTGAGAACGGGGAGTCTCTTCACACACGGAGAGTGAGTGTTGTTGAGAACGGGGTGTCTCCTCACACAGGGAGAGAGAGTGTTGTTGAGAACGGGGAGTCTCCTCACACAGGGAGAGATAGTGTTGTTGAGTACGGGGAGTCTCCTCACACAGGGAGAGAGAGTGTTGTTGAGAATGTGGAGACTCCTCACACTGGGAGATTGAGTGTTGAGAACGGGGAGACTCCTCACACTGGGAGAGTGAGTGTAGTTGAGAACGGGGAGTCTCCTCACACAGGGAGAGAGAGTGTAGTTGAGAACGGGGAGTCTCCTCACACTGGGAGAGTGAGTGTTGTTGAGAACGGGGATTCTCCTCACATTGGGAGAGTGAATGTTGTTGAGAACGTGGAGACTCCTCACACAGGGAGAGTGAGTGTTGAGAACGGGGATTCTCCTCACACTGGGAGAGTGAATGTTGTTGAGAACGTGGAGACTCCTCACACAGGGAGAGTGAGTGTTGGGAACGGGGAGACTCAGTCCTCACACTGGAGGAGTGAGTGTTGTTGAGAACGGGGAGACTCAGTCCTCACACGGGGAGAGTGACTGTTGTTGAGGCCAGGGAGACTCAGTACTCACACTGGGAGAGTGTGTGTTGTTGAGAATGGGGAGTCACCTCACGTGGGGAGGGTGAGTGTTGTTGAGGACGGGGAGCTCCTCACACCGTGAGAGTTTGTGTTGTTGAGGACGTGGAGACTCCTCACACGGGGAGAGTGAGTGTTGTTGAGAACGGGGAGACTCCTCGCACACTGGGAGAGTGAGTGTTGTTGAGGACAGGTAGACTCAGTCCTCACACTGGGCGAGTGAGTGTTGTTGAGGACGTGGAGCTCCTCACACGTGGAGAGTGAGTGTTGTTGAGAACAGAGAGACTCAGTCCTCACACGGGGAGAGTGAGTGTTGTTGAGGAGAGGGAGACTCAGTCCTCACACTGGGAGAGTGAGTGTTGTTCAGGACAGGGAGACTCTGTCCTCACACTGGGAGAGTGAGTGTTGTTGAGGACAGGGAGACTCTGTCCTCACACTGGGAGAGTGAGTGTTGTTGACGACGGGGAGACTCAGTCCTCACATTGAGAGAGTGAGTGTTGTTGGGAACGTGGAGACTCCTCACACTGGGAGAGTGAGTGTTGTTGAGAACGGGGAGTCTCCTCACGGGGAGAGTGAGTGTTGTTGAGAACGGGGAGACTCCTCACACTGGGAGAGTGAGTGTTGTTGAGAACTGGGAGTCTCACATGGGGAGAGTGAGTGTTGGGAACGGGGAGACTCAGTCCCCACACTGGGAGAGTGAATGTTGTTGAGAACGTGAGAATCAGTCCTCACACGGGGAGAGTGAGTGTTGTTGAGAACAGGAAAACTCCTCACACGGGGAGCGTGAGTGTTTAGAACGGGGAGACTCCTCACACGGGGAGAGTGAGTGTTGTTGAGGACAGGGAGACTCCGTCCTCACACTGGGAGAGTGAGTGTTGTTGAGGACGGGAAGACTCAGTCTTCACACTGGGAGATTGAATGTTGTTGAGAACGGGGAAACTCAGTCCTCACACGGGGAGAGTGAGTGTTGTTGAGGACAGGGAGACTCAGTACTCACACTGGGAGAGTGAATGTTGTTGACGACGGGGAGACTCCTCACACTGGGAGAGTGAGTGTTGTTGAGGACGGGGAGACTCCTCACACTGGGAGAGTATGTTGTTGTTTAGAACGGGGAGTCTCCACGAACAGGGAGAGAGAGTGTTGTTGAGAACGTGGAGACTCTTCACACTGGGAGAGTGAGTGTTGTTGAGAACGGGGAGACTCAGTCCTCACACGGGGAGAGTGACTGTTGTTGAGGACAGGGAGACTCAGTACTCACACTGGGAGAGTGAGTGTTGTTGAGAATGGGGAGTCACCTCACGTGGGGAGGGTGAGTGTTGTTGAGAACGGGGGACTCCTCACACGGGGAGAGTGAGTGTTGTTGAGAACAGAGACTCAGTCCTCGCACTGGGAGAGTGAGTGTTGTTGAGAACGGGGGACTCCTCACACCGTGAGAGTTCGTGTTGTTGAGGATGGGGAGAACCTCACACGGGGAGAGTGAGTGTTGTTGAGAACGGGGAGACTCCTCGCACACTGGGAGAGTGAGTGTTGTTGAGGACAGGTAGACTCAGTCCTCACACTGGGCGAGTGAGTGTTGTTGAGGACGTGGAGCTCCTCACAAGGGGAGAGTGAGTGTTGTTGAGAACAGAGAGACTCAGTCCTCATACGGGGAGAGTGAGTGTTGTTGAGGAGAGGGAGACTCAGTCCTCACGTTGTTGAGAACGGGGAGACTCCTCACACGGGGAGATTGAGTGTTGAGAACGGGGAGACTCCTCACACTGGGAGAGTGAGTGTTGTTGAGAACTGGGAGTCTCCTCACATGGGGAGATTGAGTGTTGGGAACGGGGAGACTCAGTCCTCACACTGGGAGAGTGAGTGTGGTTGAGAACGGGGAGAATCAGTCCTCACACGGGGAGAGTGAGTGTTGTTGAGAACGGGGAGACTCCTCACACTGGGAGAGTGAGTGTTGTTGAGGACAGGGAGACACGGTCCTCACACTGGGAGAGTGAATGTTGTTGAGGACGGGGGGACTCCTCACCCTGGGAGAGTGAATGTTGTTGAGAACGGGGAGACTCCTCACACGGGGGGAGTGAGTGTTGAGAACGGGGAGACTCCTCTCACTGGGAGAGTGAATGTTGTTGAGAACGGGTAGACTCCTCACACGGGGAGAGTGAGTGTTGTTGAGAACGGGGAGCCCCTTCAAACTGGGAGAGTCAGTGTTGAGAACGGGGAGACACCTCACACAGGGAGAGTGAGTGTTGTTGAGAACGGGGAGACTCCTCACACAGGGAGAGTGAGTGTTGTTGAGAACGGAGAGTCACCTCACATGGGGAGAGTGAGTGTTGTTGAAGACAGGGAGACTCAGTCCTCACACTGGGAGAGTGAATGTTGTTGATGACGGGGAGACTTCTCACATGCGGAGAGTGAGTGTTGTTGAGAACGGGGAGACTCCTCACACGGGGAGTGAGTGTTGTTGAGAACGGGGAGACTCCTCACACGGGGAGTGAGTGTTGTTGAGAACGCTGAGATTCCTCACACTGGAAGAGTGTGTTGTTGAGAACAGGAAAACTCCTCACATGGGGAGCGTAAGTGTTGAGAACGGGGAGACTCCTCACACTGGGAGAGTGAGTGTTAAGAACGGGGAGACTCCTCACACTGGGAGAGTGAGTGTTGTTGAGAACGGGGAGACTCCTCACACGGGGAGAGTGAGTGTTGTTGAGGACAGGGAGACTCCGTCCTCACACTGGGAGAGTGAGTGTTGTTGAGGACGGGGAGACTCAGTCTTCACACGGGGAGAGTGAGTGTTGTTGAGGCCAGGGAGACTCAGTACTCACACTGGGAGAGTGAATGTTGTTGATGACGGGGAGACTCCTCACACTGGGAGAGTGAGTGTTGTTGAGGACGGGGAGACTCCTCACACTGGGAGAGTGAGTGTTGTTGAGAACTGGGAGTCTCCTCACATGGGGAGAGTGAGTGTTGGGAACGGGGAGACTCAGTCCTCACACTGGGAGAGTGAGTGTTGTTGAGAACGGGGAGACTCAGTCCTCACACGGGGAGAGTGACTGTTGTTGAGGACAGGGAGACTCAGTACTCACACTGTGAGAGTGAGTGTTGTTGAGAATGGGGAGTCACCTCACGTGGGGAGGGTGAGTGTTGTTGAGAACGGGGGACACCTCACACGGGGAGAGTGAGTGTTGTTGAGAACAGAGACTCAGTCCTCACACTGGGAGAGTGAGTGTTGTTGAGAACGGGGGACTCCTCACACCGTGAGAGTTCGTGTTGTTGAGGATGGGGAGAACCTCACACGGGGAGAGTGAGTGTTGTTGAGAACGGGGAGACTCCTCACACACTGGGAGAGTGAGTGTTGTTGAGGACAGGTAGACTCAGTCCTCACACTGGGCGAGTGATTGTTGTTGAGGACGTGGAGCTCCTCACAAGGGGAGAGTGAGTGTTGTTGAGAACAGAGAGACTCAGTCCTCATACGGGGAGAGTGAGTGTTGTTGAGGAGAGGGAGACTCAGTCCTCACGTTGTTGAGAACGGGGAGACTCCTCACACGGGGAGATTGAGTGTTGAGAACGGGGAGACTCCTCACACTGGGAGAGTGAGTGTTGTTGAGAACTGGGAGTCTCCTCACATGGGGAGAGTGAGTGTTGGGAACGGGGAGACTCAGTCCTCACACTGGGAGAGTGAGTGTTGTTGAGAACGGGGAGAATCAGTCCTCACACGGGGAGAGTGAGTGTTGTTGAGAACGGGGAGACTCCTCACACTGGGAGAGTGAGTGTTGTTGAGGATGGGGAGACTCCTCACACTGGGAGAGGGAGTGTTGTTGAGAACGGGGAGTCTCCTCACACGGGGAGAGTGAGTGTTGTTGAGAACGGGGAGACTCCTCACACTGGGAGGGTGAGTGTTGTTGAGAACTGGGAGTCTCCTCACATGGGGAGTGTGAGTGTTGGGAACGGGGCGACTCAGTCCTCACACTGGGAGAGTGAGTGTTGTTGAGAACGGGGAGACTCCTCACACTGGGAGAGTGAGTGTTGTTGAGAACAGGAAAACTCCTCACACGGGGAGCGTGAGTGTTGAGAACGGGGAGACTCCTCACACTGGGAGAGTGAGTGTTGTTGAGAACGGGAAGTCTCCTCACACTGCGAGTGTGAGTGTTGTTGACAACGGGGAGTCTCCTCACACGTTGAGAGTGAGTGTTGTTGAGGACAGGGAGACTCCGTCCTCACGCTGGGAGAGTGAGTGTTGTTGAGGACGGGGAGACTCCTCACACTGGGAGAGTGAGTTTTGTTGCGCACGGGGAGACTCCTCACACTGCAGGAGTGAGTGTTGTTGAGAACTGGGAGTCTCCTCACACTGGGCGAGTGAGTGTTGGTAACGGGGAGACTCAGTCCTCACACTGGGAGAGTGAGTTGTTGAGAATGGGGAAACTCAGTCCTCACACTGGGAGAGTGAGTGTTGTTGAGGACGGGGAGACTTCTCACGCTGGGAGAGTGAGTGTTGTTGAGAACGGGGAGTCTCCTCACATGGGGAGATTGAGTGTTCAGAACGGGGAGACTCCTCACACTGGGAGAGTGAATGTTGTTGAGAACTGGGAGCCTCCTCACATGGGGAGAGTGAGTGTTGGGAACGGGGAGACTCAGTCCTCACACTGGGAGAGTGAGTGTTGTTGAGAACGGGGAGACTCAGTCCTCACACGGGGAGAGTGACTGTTGTTGAGGACAGGGAGACTCTGTCCTCACACTGGGAGAGTGAGTGTTGTTGACGACGGGGCGACTCAGTCCTCACACTGGGAGAGTGAGTGTTGGAAAGGCTGACGGACTTGAGGTTGTTTTCGTTGGAGAGAAGAAGGTTAAGAGGAGACTTAATAGAGGCATACAAAATGATCAGGGGGTTGGACAGGGTGGACAGTGAGAGCCTTCTCCCGCGGATGGATATGGCTGGCACGAGGGGACATAACTTTAAACTGAGGGGTAATAGATATAGGACAGAGGTCAGAGGTAGGTTCTTTACGCAAAGAGTAGTGAGGCCGTGGAATGCCCTACCTGCTACAGTAGTGAACTCGCCAACATTGAGGGCATTTAAAAGTTTATTGGATAAACATATGGATGATAATGGCATAGTGTAGGTTAGATGGCTTTTGTTTCGGTGCAACATCGTGGGCCGAAGGGCCTGTACTGCGCTGTATTGTTCTATGTTCTATGTTGAGGACGGGGAGACTCCTCACACTGGGAGAGTGAGTGTTGTTGAGAACGGGGAGTCTCCTCACACGGGGAGATTGAGTGTTGAGAACGGGGAGACTCCTCACACTGGGAGAGTGAATGTTGTTGAGAACTGGGAGTCTCCTCACATGGGGAGAGTGAGTGTTGGGAACGGGGAGACTCAGTCCTCACACTGGGAGAGTCTGTGTTGTTGAGAATGGGGAGTCACCTCGCGTGGGGAGGGTGAGTGTTGTTGAGGACGGGGAGACTCCTCACACGGAGAGAGTCTGTGTTGTTGAGAACGGGGAGACTCAGTCCTCACACAGGGAGAGTGAGTGTTGTTGACGACGGGGCGACTCACTCCTCACACTGGGAGAGTGAGTGTTGTTGAGAACGGGGGACTCCTCACACCGTGAGAGTTTGTGTTGTTGAAGACGGGGAGACTCCTCACACGGGGAGAGTGAGTGTTGTTGAGAACGGGGAGACTCCTCGCACACTGGGAGAGTGAGTGTTGTTGAGGACAGGTAGACTCAGTCCTCACACTGGGCGAGTGAGTGTTGTTGAGGACGTGGAGCTCCTCACACGGGGAGAGTGAGTGTTGTTGAGAACAGAGAGACTCAGTCCTCACACGGGGAGAGTGAGTGTTGTTGAGGACAGGGATACTCTGTCCTCACACTGGGAGAGTGAGTGTTGTTGAGGACAGGGAGACTCTGTCCTCACACTGGGAGAGTGAGTGTTGTTGACGACGGAAAGACTCAGTCCTCACACTGGGAGAGAGAGTGTTGTTGAGGACGGGGTGTCTCCTCACACAGGGAGAGAGAGTGTTGTTGAGAACGGGGAGTCTCCTCACACAGGGAGAGAGAGTGTTGTTGAGAACGGGGAGTCTCCTCACACAGGGAGAGAGAGTGTTGTTGAGAATGTGGAGACTCCTCACACTGGGAGAGTGACTGTTGTTGAGGACAGGGAGACTCAGTCCTCACACGGGGAGAGTGAGTGTGTTGAGAACGGGGAGTCTCCTCACACGGGGAGAGAGAGTGCTGAGAACGGGGAGATTCATCACACTGGGAGAGTGAGTGTTGTTGAGGACGGGGAGACTCCTCACACGGGGAGAGTAAGTGTTGTTGAGGACGGGGACACTCCTCACACGGGGAGAGTGAGTGTTGTTGAGAATGGGGAGACACGATCCTCACACTGGGAGAGTGAGTGTTGTTGAGAACGGGGGACTCCTCACACCGTGAGAGTTAGTGTTGTTGAGGACGGGGAGACTCCTCACACGGGGAGAGTGAGTGCTGTTGAGAACAGGGAGACTCTTCACACACTGGGAGAGTGAGTGTTGTTGAGGACAGGAAGACTCAGTTCTCACACTGGGAGAGTTAGTGTTGTTGAGGACGGGTAGACTCCTCACACGGGGGAGTGAGTGTTGTTGAGAACGGGGAGACTCCTCACACTGGGAGAGGGAGTGCTGTTGAGAATGGGGAGACTCCTCACACGGGGAGAGAGAGTGTTGTTGAGAACGGGGAGTCTCCTCACACAGGGAGAGTGAGTGTTGTTGAGAATGGGGAGTCTCCTCACACAGGGAGAGAGAGTGTTGTTGAGAATGTGGAGACTCGACTTCCGGGTGCGGCGATGACCAGCTGAGTCACACGTTTCGGCAGCTCCCGGTGGAACGGACTTTTGGGCTCTTAATAAGAGCCCCAACGGTAATTTTAACGGCTAAAAGTACTGTGCGGTGAACCAGAAGGGAATCCCCCCTGGATACGGATGAAAAAAGGAGAGGAAGGTGGCCGGATTGCAGTGGATCCTTTAGAGCAGCGGCAAGGAAGGCAAGCAAAAACCAAGATGGCATCGGAAGGTGGCAGTTTAATATGGGGCCCTGAACAACACGAGTTTTTGAAACGCTGCGTGGAAGAACTCAAAAAGGAAATGAAGAAGGAGCTGTTGGCCCCGATATTACAGGCGATCGAAGGGCTAAAGGAAGAGCAAAAGACCCAGGAGCGGGAGCTTCAGGTCGTGAAGGCAAAGGCTGCCGAGAATGAGGACGAC